>NW_024065858.1:600000-1070745 GCF_014898295.1 Botrytis byssoidea | reverse complement strand
TACCCTAACCCTAACCCTAACCCTAACCCTAACCCTAACCCTAACCCTAACCCTAACCCTAACCCTAACCCTAACCCTAACCCTAACCCTAATTAAGATTAAAATCAAAATCAAAATTAAAATTAAAATTAAAATTAAAATTCAGAGGATTTTTTATTAACATTTAATTCAAAGTTTTCAAAAATATTAATATTTTATTGAATTTAAAATAATAATATAAAATGGATTTCTTGCTTATACTATTACCCCCCTATCAATCCATATTATTATTATTAATATATATCAAAAAAATCCTTGGAATAATAGTTAGGAAATATATAAAATCATATATAAAACTTTTAGAGCTTGTAATTTACCATAATATAGAGAGAACTCTAATATAGTTAATAATATAATAAAGATGCAAAAAAAATCTCGATTGGAAAAGGTAATGAAATCTTTAATAATATAAAAAACCTCTGTATTATTAGCTTTTTCCTATTTTATTAGCTTTACAACACTCTTATAATAATAAAAATAATATTATTGAATTCATTGAATCAAGACGCTTCGAATAAGCTATTTATCTTTCAAATTTTTTGCCACTCCTTATTCTAACCCCCTTACCACATATTTGATCTTCATATTATTAATATTATTCTTATTAATCTTTTTATTATTATTCTTCTTATTTTCTCTATTCTTTTTATTAATATTCTTATTATTATTCTTATTATTATTTTTCTATTATTTTTATTAGTATTCTTATTGAAATTATTATTGAAATTTCGATTATGTAATTCAATTACCCTATGCTACTTTTTGCTAAACACCACCCCTTCTGCTCCTACAAATCGAAGCTTTTTTGGAATCAGTATAAATCAATTAATTCGAAAGATAAATTAAATCTGTTTTTAGAATTCAAAACTTAAATGAAAATAAGCTCTAGTTCCTTATAAAATTTTAATAAATTTTCTATTATATATAGAATTAAAGGTAGTGATCAATGTCATTCATTTTGTAGGTCATTATTCCCTCTATCTTCAGAAATTACTATAGCTTTCTTTCATTCTTTTCAATCTTTTAGAAACGAGGGTTATTTCAATTCAATATAAAAGCTTCAATTAAAAGATTTCAAAAAGCTAATTTTGAATAAATATAATTCAAATGAATATTTATTAATCTCTTTTTTTAAATTTTTGGAAAGTTCTAAATTAGAGTTAGGAGGAGTAGTGATCAATTGGAGACTTTTTGCCTGGGTTACTACCCCCCTTAGGGTTATGGCTACCACTAGTGCTAATCATCAATAAAATCATTGGAATAATAGTTAGAGTATAATAACTAAGTTTAGATTAATAGAAGTTATATTTAATATTTAATAGATTAAAACAGCTGTAAATAGATGTTATATAACATTTAAAATCCGCTCGTATTGGCATATTGAAGACCAGCCTATAGAACGTGAAGCAAAAAGAATAAAGAAGTAGTCTTTCCTGTATAGAGATGATACTAGAAAGAACTAAATTATTCTAGATGTATACTAACCAAAATTCATCTTGCTTCAGTCTGCGCAATTGACATAATCGGTGACCCAGCTTCAACTTTTTTGAAAAGAAAACCATACGTCATATGAAAGTCATGAATATCAAATATATAGTTAAATAAATAAATAAATAAATAAATAAATAAATAAATACAAAAATATTTTATGTAATACCTTATTCTAATTAATAAAATACTTACTCTATCAATTGAATTAAGATAAAATAAATTTACCTCAAATAATATTATCAAAACTTGAATAACTTTCCTTATAAGAATTATAAATCCCCAAAACATATAAAAATCCCTTGATCTAAAAGATACTTTAATTCTGATTATAGATATCAAGTTCTAATTCAAAATAATTTTAATTTATATAATATCATTTTAGAGATTACTTCGATTAATTTATAAAATGCTTGATTAATAAGACACTTATCTACCCTTATAATTCACTGTTTTCTTTGAATAGTAGGCGATTAGTTTAATACATGTTCCGGCGGAAAGTATTCGTAGTATATACCCTCGAATAAGTATCTATAACACTATGTACGATTCTATAAAGAAAGAAAAAGAGATTTCCGCTTTCAGTTCTCAATTATATATGTATACCATGTGATTGGTAACGGTAAGCGAAGGCTCTGCCCGAGCCAGACATCACGGGCTCCACCCCTTACATATGCCTGGCTATCACTTAAGCATGATATTACAAAAGAAGAGAAACCTGATATAATATATGAATTACTTTAAATATCAACTCTACAGAGTCTCCCATTAGAATCTTCTGCCCAGGATTCACTTCCTACTGCTGTCCGGCCCCATAGAAGACCTTTAGGATCAACCTCATTTTTGATACTAAGAAGAGATTTATAATTATCACCGTAAAACACCCGCTGCCACTCTTTCTCCCGGATATCCCCTTCATTTAAATATGCAGATCCTCCCTCCGGTGTAAATTCTTCTATTAGTGGAAGTAAAGTATCTGTCAGTAGTACTTGGTTCTCGAGATTTGCTTCCCAATCAGTTCTATTCCACCAGCTATGATACGACAATTAGCTCTAGTTTTATAGTAATAATTGAATTGAATATACTTACGTTCCTACTACGAAACTAATCATACTACTTCTAAGGACGGGATTGACTGAGTTGGGGAATGAAGAGTTCGAAGGAGCTTTGAAAGCAAGTCCGCTAATCCCAGCACCATAGGAGCATATACTCGCAAGAGCATCTATTAACTCACTTGAGTTGGTAGTCAAACCAGAACGAGGGAGCAAGCGACTGCCGATTTGAAAAATAGAAGTCTCCGAAGGATTATTCATAGCAATGGTACTTTCGTAAAAGTTAGGAAACTCGACCGATGTATATGCTGAATCGTTATGTATTAGTACTTAGCCATATATATAAGACATATATAGATAAATCTTACAGTATGAGATCTGAAGATCGGTCAACGCTTGTAATACAGGTGCAAAGATCTCATCCATCTTTTCTTTCGTCATGCCTGGTCCTGTAGCTGGAGCTAAATTGAATCCTGTAGTCTGCAGTGTCCAAATAGCCACGCCACCCGCGTCTGTTAGAGCAGGGAGGATACTATGAAAGGCTGCCACAGAGCTGTAGAATAGATCTTGGGAGACACCTTGATTGGTGAATGTGAGATTCGCGGCTGTTGTCACTTCTTCCGGATACGCTCTGACTGTCATTGAGAGGACTAGCCCGTAAGTCCCACCGCCGCCGCCGCTTAACGCCCAATATAGAGCTTGATTGCGATATGGAGATGCTCTCATATGTCGTCCATCAAGAGCGATCACCTCCCATTCCAAAACCTGGTCTGCACTAAATCCATACTTCGACAGTAGTGGGCCATGACCACCACCCTGAGTATAACCCCCTGAAATACCTACGCTGGCAGTAGCTCCCCCAACAATCGTCAAACCCTGTATATGAGCCAAAGTAGTAGCCTCTAGAACCTGCAGTCCGGCACCAATCACCATAGCTTTTCCTGTGTATCCCTTCGAAGTATAATCCAGGAATTTAAAGTCCCGAATATGATGTGTCCAGATGGCTAAGGCACCATCACCCGAAGATTTTCCAAAGTAATCATGCCCTGTGTTCCTGACTACCAAACGCAGATTTCGCTTTGTTGCAAACGCAAGTGTAGCTTGATAGTCTGACGTGCAGCTGGCATTCACTGCATATTGGACGTAGGTACCTACGACGCACTGACTCTTAGTAGGATAGAAAGGATCACAGCTGTGGTTCGCCCAGAATGGTGCCATGACGGAGTGAGATGTATCCGCATGAGTCTGGGGGTCGATCCAAGCGGCCTGCAGATCAGTACATTTTGATACATTGTACGTGCTTTGGTTTCTGAAGAATTCATGGCACACAGAGCCGATTGGTATAGTTGAGATCAGTCTTCCATTTACAGATGTATTAAATGCAGCCCACTCTGATACGCTGGGCCAGCATAAGTCTCCTGGAAAACAGCGACAGCTTTTGAGGATAGTAGATGCACAAAGCCATGGTCCACTTATGAGTATGATAAAAATAATAATGAGAGGTTTGAACCTGTATAAGACTTGGCGGTGGGAAATTTCCATCTTGGAGTCTGCAGAGCAAAAGGAAAAAACGCAGCCCAGAAAGAGACAAGTAATTGATCACAGGAGAGGAAGGCCATTTGTTCAGCCATGCGATGAGATGTTGATATTGACAAATGATTCTCAGCATGAATTCGCCAACCGGCTTGAAAATGTGACGATATGTGTAAGAGGAAGGTGAGTAGCAGCTTGTATCTTTTCGTTCCCGGAGCATCCTAATAGAGTTCGTACCTCTAAAACGCGATGCTACAGCAGAACGTTGCATCGTGAAATGCAGTATGTGACACCGAGTATTCATGAAGGATCCGCGTCTTTTCTGAGATGCATCAAGTAAGAGATCGGCCATTATATTGCGCCGAATTATTACTTTGCGGTGCTGTAAGTGCGGCGCGTGAAATAAAAACTAGAGAAGTGTGTGCCAGGAAAACTCAACTGCCTGCCAGTAATCGAGGCACTAGGAAGCCACGCATTCAGCCTAAATGATTAAGAATAAGACGCAATCTCATTGGAATTTACCCAGGAGAGGCGCAGCACAGCATACAGGTAATCACAGCCCGACATGTCTGTCCGAAACGAAAGTAGCAGGAGTGGGCTGATTGAAAAGTCACATGAAAGCGTAGTAAAATGCATCCGGGATATCATGGTTATCTATCCGATGCTTCAAAGATTGATTTGACAGCTGCCTTAAGTAGCGTCTATTCCTAAATTGTGCACCAGGCCCCCCTGACATGACTAGCTGCATGAATATATTAACAAATTATAATGATATCTAAGCAGAAATTTCTGAATCACCTCATAACACTTCATGCTGACTGCAGCAGAGTAATCGCAAGCAATTACTTTATCCCTTTTGGGATATTTGCGACTATCTGACCCCACACTTACAATTTGCAGGGAGTTCCGTCGATACCCATGGAAATTATCCACTCCGAGAAACTGGGGACTCTTTTTTATCCACCAATCCAATTGAATGCGGGTGGGTGGAATTTATATCAAAGTTCCGATCCGAACCTATAGAACCGCAATAATTTCTTGGCCCAGTATTTTTCTGATGTTTATAACATTACAATAGTTCCATCTGCAATCGGAAAACACCAAAATGTCGGCCAAAATGGACGCCATATCCGTAGTCGAGTCTCCTTCTTTGGTGAAACGAGTCGAGATCCTTGCCAAAATTGTCAGATACTTTTGGCGATTTACGAGCAGCGACGTTGTGACCTTTGTCGTTCCTAACACGGTATTCGGGATCTGTTGTGCGCTTGCTGGACCTCCTCTCGTCTCAGGAGACCACATTTCGGTCCGGGAAGTGCTCTGGAGAATTCCTGCTGTCGTGTTATTCAACTGGTCGAACCTACTAATCTTTGTCCTCGCCAACCAGCGATTATGGGAGTCCGTAACCGAGGATCAGCTAAATAAACCATGGAGGCCTATACCTCAAGGCCTGGTGACTCGTACGGAAGTGCGTCTAGCATTGCAGTTGTTAATTCCTGCTATACTCGCTATCAATCACTGTTTTCTCTGTGTTGGAGCCGAAACGGCTTGTATTTTGACGGGAACGTGGGTTTACAATGATCTCAAAGCGTCAGATGATGGTTGGATCCAGCGTAACTTCATCGCTGCTCTCGCTTTTTGGGTGTATAACCGAAGTTCTCTGAAAGTCGCTATCGGCGGAGGCGGTTCTTCTGATGCAGTTATCACACCTGTCGGACAGTTATGGGTTCTAGTAATTAGTGGTGTCATTATGACAACAATGCATGTCCAAGATTTGAAAGATATACTTGGTGATAAGTCGAGAGGGCGCGAAACTGCACCAATTCTTTTGGGAGAGCGGATTACTAGGTGGACACTTGCAATTCCTATTTTCCTTTGGAGTCCGATTTGTGCGCTCTTCTGGGGTGAATGGATAGCGTCTATTCCAGCAATGCTCATCGGCTTTTATGTATCATACAGATGTATTTTGCGCAGCGGAAAAGATGAGGATAAATGGACATGGCAAGTGTGGTGTTGCTGGACAGCATTGTTATCACTCATGCCTCTTGGACATGAGCAATGGCGGCAATTTTAACCATCAGTGATGACTCTGGGTTAGGCTTATAATGAAAGGCTTATGGAGATAATCTGTACGAACATATGTCACGTGATTCGGTTACTACTTTCGGTATATTGCATAAGAGCGAGGATTGTTAAAGCAGGGGTTCGAGAATGTGGAAGGACAATTCCGTACTCGGCACATGATCCGGTGCAACCTCAATTCTAAAATACCATAATACGCTCACCAAAGTTACCAGTGATTGATTAATCAAAGAAAATGTTCTTTCTCCGAAATTTTTAAGAAACCAAATGTCACGATTCCCCGACGTTCCCAACACTATGTATTAAAAATAGTAACGTAATTGCCAGCGTTATCGTATATAGTATGGTCGCGAGTGAATTTGTGAAACCACATCATGCACTGCGCCCCCCCTCTTTTGTTGGTTCTATCTAGGACCGAGTAATCAGCAATGCTGATCAGAACATATAATACTCCTCTATTTCATGGTTCCTCTTCTTTCGAAATACTTATTTCTTGAGAACTTGTTGAACGACAGAATACCTGATTTCAAACCATCTCCATAATCTTCGGCCATCATAAATACAAGTTGCTGAAGCCACGATGCAACCTCCATATCCGTGCCCAACAGCCACTTGGCACAACGATGTCTATCAAGCTATTGACGCTACTCAGCCAGCCCTTAGTCAAGCAGGACGAACTGTCATCGTCACAGGAGCGGTAAGACTCCTTATAACATTTCGAAAACATACGCAGATGCTTATTGTTCTATCATAGGGTAGCGGAATTGGACGCGAGACAGCCTTGGCCTTTGCCAAAGCGGGAGCCAAGCATTTAGTACTCATTGGCCGCACTGAATCAGATCTACTTGAGACGCAGAGTCAAATCCCTCAGAACACAGCCAGCAGCTCAGTATTTGCTACATCAGTTTCTGATGAGGCAGGAATAAAAAAGGTAGCTGAGGCGGTTGGCACGTGGGATGTTCTCGTGATGGGTGCGGCAAGCAAGGGTATCAAGGGACCTATTGTCTCTGTAGATCTCGCCAAGTGGTGGGAAGCATATGAGGTTCGTCCGATATCGATTTTAACAATGATCTGCTAAGCGTTTTTAACTAGACTGATGTTAAATCCATTGTCATAATGGCCCAAGCCTTTTTTCCAAATGCGAATAAGGCTGGCGCATATGTGTACGGACTCACCTCAGGGAGTTTGGTGCTACCAGTTACATGGATTGCTGGGCAATCGGCTTACCAGAGTGCCAAGACGGCACAAGTGAAGATAATGGAGTTCTTAGCATTGGAGAACCCTGACATCTTCATTTGTACTGTCCACCCTGGAATGGTGGACACCAAGGTATTTCGTGCAGCTGATGTTGATCCTGCTACACTACCGATGGACACTGGTATGTACCATTGCTCCGTCCTATTTTCAAAGATCATAATTACTAATCCATGCCTCCCATCCACAGCTGCGTTGCCTGCGAACTTCCTAGTGTGGCTTACCCAGCCGAAGACAAAATTCCTGAATGGACGGATGATCTGGGCTAACTGGGATGTTGATGAACTTTGTGCGCAAGCCGAGAAGATTCAGAATAGTACCATCTTTACCCTTGGATGCGAAGGATGGCCTTTCGTGCCTGGAGGATAAATGTATCTAGATGCGTAATCAGCTGCCTAGCTAGCATGTGTGTAGGAGGGGAGGGGCTCGTGCTCGCCCCACTGATCTTTTCCGTAGTTGTTGTGACAATTAATAAGCTTACTATGCAGTATGTATGTGTTTTGAATGTTATGATGACAAAAAGGGAATGAAATAGGAAGGTGGAGAAGGGAGTAATCTTAGGCTTACTATGCAGTATGTATGTGTTTTTGAATGCTATAATGACAAGGAGGGAACGGAATAGGAAGGTGGGGGAGGGGGTAATCTTAGACTTACTATGCATATGTTTTGAACACTATAATGACAAGGAGTTAACAGAATAGGGAGGTGAAGGAGGGTGACCTTATGCGAGAGTTAAAATATTGAGAAAAAATCGATGATTATTAACCTTCAGATTACTACATTCACGCCCTATGTGCTCGTACAATACTAGACCACTTATATCCGCCCCCCCGCTTATTTTATGATGTTACATATTGCACCACCCTTTTTCAATATTAAATATTAAATCAATCAAGAATTATAAAATTATTAAATTTAAATAAATATATAATACATTCTTATATTATTGATATATATAAAAATTATTCTATTATTGATTTTTAATCTATTAATATTTAATATATTAGTTATTTATTATAATATAAGCCTCAATTCTAAAAGATATATTAATTCCTAAATTATTAAATAATTCTTTATCTAATATATCCTAAACTACTTGTAAATAACTCTTTAGTTTTTGATAAACATATTCTGATTTGCTTTTATTAATAATAATATTAGGAAATATCTTATATACTCTTATCTTTAGGCTTTATTATATATACTTTATAGAATTAAGATTAAAAGAATAAGGAGGTTAATTCTTTAATAAAGGGATTTCCTTCTTTTGAAATCAATCTTATATTTTATAAATATAATAAATAGAAGTATTATTCTACATAAATTCATACCCTAAATCAAACTTTTCAAAAATAAAGTTTACTTCAATTTTAAGAAATCTTAAGATAAAATTTAATACTATACTCATATTTTGTATTCTCAAATCCCTATTTATTATATATAGATTACTCCTTTTAATATTCTAAAAGCTTTTTTAATATATAATCTTTATATTTTTATTTATATTATATATTTTGATTATTTTTAAGTTTTATTTCTAAAAATTAATATAAAAGTATTATTCTAATCTTTTTTTTTTCCCTATTCTATAAAGTATTTATCTAATTATATAATTAAATCTCATTCTTTAATTATTAACCCCCTATAAGTTAGATACTATTTAAACTATTTAATAGTAATATATTAATATAATTCTAATCTTTTTTTATATCTTTAATTAGTTATATTATATCAATCAAATCCTTTTAATAATTCTAATATTATAATCAAGCTTAATCTTTTAAATAATTTATTTATATATAGTTTTTAAAAATAATTATATATATTATAATAGTATTCGTTTGTTTTGTTTAGTATATAATTTAGATTGATTAGTATATAATAGATATATATTATTATTATATACTAGATTTTATAAGAGGATATATTATATAATTCCATAAAAGAGTTTAAAGCTCTTTATAATTTGATAGAAATTAAGACTTTTTTTTGCCTTACTAACTATTTTGCTATATATATATAAAATAAAATATTTATAAGGATTATTTTGTATATCTTTAATATATTATATATTATAAATTGAAAATATAAATAAAATAATAAAATGTGATTGTGCAAGTGTAATGTATGAAAAAACGCGTTTTGTGAAGTTTTGACTAATAGAAGTGCATGGTGACTGTATATACTGAAGAATTTCTTTCGCCTGCCAATCTCAACAAATAATCAGATGATGACTTCGAGATAATTTGAACCTCTTATTTGTTCGCAGTACTTTGGATATAGGCGAAATATTTAAAAGTTAAGGTTCAGGTTAAGGTTAGCGACGCTGGGGGTTGTACAGAAGAACACTGTAGTCGTAGTCGTCAATACTAGTATTGTGCAGACTATCTCACTAATAACCTTACAACCGAACGACAAAAGTGTGAAAATCCATAATAAGTCCACTAAATCACTTATTAATATCTTACTAATCAAGAGATACCTTGATGACTAATGTATTTATAATATGATTTTGTATTATAAAATTATATTATAATTTAGTCATAACGTGGTTTATTAGTGAGTGGGTTATATCAGTAAATGAATTACTTTCATCTTAATTTATTCTTTTCTCTTTCAATATATATTTTATTAATAATCTATAATAAATTCAAATAATCAAAAAGCTTGTATATTCCTTATTATCAAAACTATTTAGAAAAATAAAAAAATAAGTATTCGAAAAGCTATAAAGATATATAATATTTTAAATATAATATTATAATATAGAATCAAAGGTTTTACTTTTTATTCTAAATATCAATGTAAATTTCATAATTTTTTAGAATTAAAAGAAAATATTATTTCTGAATATATAATTAATATAGATTTGAAAGGTTTTCTATTTAAATTTAAGAATGTAGAAGATATAATAAATTATATTTTTGAATTAAGGAATATAAAATATATTAGGAAGCTTTGGGCATATTAATTTGTAAAGTATTAAATTGAATTAAAGATATATTTTAATTATCTTTATAATTTTCAAAGAGTTTTTTATAAGAATCCTAAACTTCTTAAAAAGTAATTTCAATTAATTATGAATATGTAAGCAAAATATAGTATTTTGAATAGAGATTTCTATAATTTTAATAAAACAAACTTTATAATAGGGATTATATATATAATAATAATTGTTATTAATATTAAGAGATATAATAGAAGTAAATTAATATAATTAGATAATTAAGAATAAGCTATAGCAATAATATATGAAAATAAAAAGGATAAAACTATTCCTCTATTTTTAATAATTTAAGAGTAAATTTATCCTTTTAATTAATATATTCAAATGAATCTTCCTATAAACTAAGTTATTAAACTTATATCTAATAGATAAATAAATAATAAAACGGGTTTAGAATATTTGAAATATTTTAATAAATATATTAAGAATTGAAGAAAGAGTAAATATCGAATATTGATATTGAATAGATATGAAAATTATGAATTAATATTATTTTAGAATTATTATAAAAAGAATAATATTAAATACATATATTTATTATTATATTCAAATTATTTAATTTAATTATTTGATATGAATTATTTTAGTAATCTAAAATGTTTATATAATAATTAAATTGATGGATTTATTAAGGTATATATTAATTATATTTTGAAAATTAAATTCTTTATAGTTTTTAAAGCTATATATAAGGAATCAATTATCTTTTAAAATATAAAATCAGGGTTTTGAGGAATAGGTTTAATTCTATTTAATTTTAAAATTATATTTTCGAAATTAGATATTCGAGTTTATACATTTATTCTTTTTTTTTCGATTTAGATTAATGGATTTTTTAAACTTTTTGTAATTCAATTAAAGCTTTTTTTTGATTAATATTAATTAAATTTTGAATAATTTATTATTAATTAAATTTCTTTATATTTATATTTGAAATTATATTAGTTTTAATTAAGAATATAAAGAGATTAGTTTATAAAAATATACTTTTAAATATAAAGATTTATATATTTTGGGTAGTAAATAAAGTATTAAGTAAATATTAATATGTGAAAAAATTCTAATTATATTAAAAAGAAATATTTATTAAATAAAAGACTTTTGATATATTATTTTAGTAAAAAATCGATATTCAGATTTAATATAATAAATATTAAAAAGAGGGGAATTCTAATAAAGAAATATTTTCTAATAGATGTTATAGTAAATATGGAAAGATAGGATATAATATAAGATTTTGTTAAAATAATATAATAGATCCTAGATTATTAAATTCTTTATAATTTTAATTAATTGATTTGATTATTATTAAATAATATAGTTTTGAAAGTATAAATTGAGGTGAAAGTAATCCATTTACTGATATAACCCACTCACTAATAAACCACGTTATAATAATATCTCTTATTCAATTGATTTATAACGAAATAGAATAAAATGAAATCAAATGGAAATATTATTGTTAAATTGATTAAATTTGATTGATTGTATTTTCGTTTTATATCAAATGATTCCATAAGATTCCATAAGATTCGATTTAAATCGATCTTATTTATAAGTATAGAATATATTAGAATTTCATTATAAACTATATAAACCTAGAGTATTCTTTAAAGGAAACCTAAAGAAAATGAGCAATTTCACTTCAATCCAGCCTAGCTTTTATAAATTGACTTCAATTCAACTCTTATTATATATATATTCGATTCGTCCCTAAGCTTAAATTGATTAAGTCTTCCATTATTATTATAATAATAATATTATCATTATTATTATTATTATAAATCTTAACCTCCAATAAAAAGTTAAATACATATACCAACGAAATAATTCAAAATCAAATGATATTCTGACATCTTATCACCGATTTCAAAACCTAGTATCGCGATGTGCTAGTGTTGACGTTAAAACTTGCATAAATTTCGCACAAATACTAGGATTACATATATAGTACAAGGATAGTGCAACTCCGTCATGCTATTCATGATTTATGCTAACCTCGATTTCCCGCCAAATCTTCGACTTGGGAAACTCCTGAGAATCATGTTGGCTAGACTCAATATTAGTTTCGTGGCGTCTTTCGATTGTGCCAAGAGGGACTTCCATAGATTCAAGCTCGGTTCTTTCGTTACTGATTTGTGTGAATCTCCTCCGGCTGCTCTTTCCTCCCCACGAATTATCCGTCGACCCAGACGTGTCTTTTTGTCCACCAGTTCTACTCAGAGTGTATCTGCTGGAGGTGATTGATTTATAAAAACTTGACATGGCTGGAAGAAGGAGCCTAGTCAATAGAGGGCTCATTTGCGGTAAGTTTGCGGCGATGATTCCAAGCCAAAGTTCGAGATGGCTTTGTAGCCCGACAGGGACGACGAACCAGCTCCAGTCGACCGACTTCGTGGATTTAATAGTGGTGTCAATTCTCCATGCGCCAATACCGACCACGCTGGAAAGGAATTTCTCAGTTAAAGCCTACGAAACATGTATTTTGATGAAAAACTTACGCCAATCCCAGGCTGAACATAGATGTAACGAAAACCTTCCTGGCTACACTCATCTGTAAGCACCATACAGAGGGAATCGGAATCATGACAATAATCAGATCCAAAGCCATGTTCGCCCCTACTGACGCGAACTCTTGGGTTTGAATGGCCCTGCAGTGAGCCAAGGTAAACATAATGTCGGGGCTCCATTGCGCTGATACTGGCAGGCACACAGTCATGAAAATTGGGACGAAGGCGATCAAAAAGGCAACACTAAGCCCCATCGTCACGTAGACGGCCCACTTGAGCCTGCGGCCTGGGAAAATAGTGAGGTACATCCATAATACCGCCAATTTCGCGAAACATGTCGCAAACGTCCAAGTGAAGGAGGCGGAATACTGGGCCTGGAAACAAATATAAGCTTCCTATGCTTATCAGCCTACTCTCTTCTCGATGACGTACCTTATGTTGAAATGTGGAATCTTCATAAGAAAGGTCCACTGCATGAGCTCCAAGATTATGATGGTAGCCTGGGATTCAGTCAGTGCAATTCCACCAACTGTTGGATGATTATCGATATGCACGCACTCATAAATGTTGGAATCTCGAGTCCAATGAGGTTAAGCTGTATTTCGGTTAGACATTTTGTCTATCGGAACGAAAGACGTGGAAGCGGAGCTTACAAATGCAAAGACAACGAAGAAGTCGTCGAGAGAAAGCTTTCTTCGTTGTATCCGTCGGGCCCAAAACCGACCGATCATACTCAGTGTTACAAGTATTGTAAACACTATTAACCAGACTATCACAGCCTTCCCACGCTCTGTCGTAGCCATTTGGAGGTTTATTGCCTGTTCTTCAAATTCTTGTGTTCTATTATCGACATTACCGATGAGCTGGGTAAGAAAAAGCAACAAGAAGTATTGAGATGGTGCCTACAGATATACCAACCAAGGAGATTGGCTGAAGGATTAATTGAAGTTTCCAACCATCCTTTCTCGCGCAAGGCAATCAGACTTGGCCATACGTACCAAAATGTAACCCTGGTATTACAATTATAGCCTCCTGAATTTGGAATCAGTACAGGTAGCATGGTTTGGTCTGAGTAAGCACACTGTGCATAATATCTCCAACTCGCATATATTACCTTCCTCTTCGGGACAGGGATATTAACCCGGTCCACTACTCAGTCTTCCTAGTTATTGTCTTCGAAAAAAAATAGTGTGGTAAGCATACAATCCTTTTCTTTTCTCAATTCGGGGTCGGAAAGCAATGCTTGTTTTATTGGAAGAATCCTACGATAGCAAAATTGTGGAGGCAAATTCATATTGGATTCTTCTTCCGGAATAACCTTTTTTGAGGGAGGTAGCTGAACACGAGGTTTTCGTATACTTCTGTAATAAGTATCTTCCAGTTTTTATCTTTTTCTCTGCAACACAAGCTTTTGTAACATCAATTTCGTTTTATTGCACGTGACACTCTGCGTGCATATGCAACACGGAAGCTGATTCACGAATTGTTACGTTCTTGTTGAATAAATCAAATCGCGGTTGCATCCGAACCACACTTTTTGTCGCAGTCACATCACCTTCGCCGCAGCACAGACCGATCACCAATCACCAATTAACCAAGGACAACTGCGGCCAAGATCCTGAAACCGTTAAGATGATTGATCACGGCGGCTTCCTCGCGAATTTTCATCGAGGGCTTGTAAAGAGCTTTTCTGCTATCGCAATCATGTCAATGGTCCCATTTGGTTCCTACCCTTTTGGTTCCTGCCCTTTGATGGTCACTGCCTCTTCCCTTACTTCAACCTGTCGCAACTTCCCTGGGGATGCCTTCTATCCTAACGCCTCGGAGTGGGCTGTTTTCAATGCGACACTTGGCGGGAGGCTCATTGCCTCGGTACCTATCGCTGCAATCTGTCACCAAGATCATTATGACAAGGCTGCCTGCGACAATCTTCAGAATAACTGGTACCTTCCCGAGCCCCACCTAGCCTCCTCCTCCTCTGCTATGGCATGGATGTTCACGAACAACTCTTGCAACCCTTTCCTTCCAGAGTCAGCATCATGCACTTTGGGAAACTATGTCAGCTATACCGTCAACGCAACATCCTCGTTACATATTAGTGAAGCTGTCATCTTTGCTAACCTGTTCGACCTTCGCTTGGTTATTCGTGGAACTGGTCACGACTATAATGGCAAATCTACTGGTGCAGGAGCACTTTCTATATGGACACATTATATGACATCTCTCTCTCTTATTGATTCATATAAATCTACTGCATATAATGGGAAAGCAGCAGTCCTTGGAGCTGGTGTATCATCTATTCAGGCTTACCGATTTGCTGAAGCAAATAGCGGAACTATAGTAGGAGGAAACTGTCCTACTGTGGCGTTGGCAGGTGGCTACAGTCAGGGAGGGGGACACGGCCCGCTTGCTACAAAGTTTGGTCTTGCAGTTGATCAAGTCCTGGAATGGCAGGTTGTAACCGGTACTGGAGCACTGGTTACAGCTTCACCAACTAATCATTCTGATCTCTACTGGGCCCTTTCTGGAGGTGGAGGTGGAACCTATGGTGTTGTTGTGTCGGCAACCGTCAAGTTTCACCCAAAGATAAAGTCTATCTCCTCTGCGACTTTGCAATTTGCTACTCCATCTACAGTGGAAGGTGCTACTGTATACTGGAATGCTATCAAGATTTTCTTGCAATCGCTACCGGAAATGGTTGACAGCGGTCTGCAACTTGTATGGACCGCTGGTGCCGGTTTCTTCCTAGTGTCGCCAATCGTCGGTCTTGAGATTGAACAGGATGTCATTGATAACCTTATTGCGCCAACTCTTTCTACGCTCACTGCAGGCGGGATTCCATACGCTTATGTATCCTCAGTATCTACCTCATTTCTGAACTATTATCAGTCTGCAGGTTTCGGTGCAAATGTCTCTAATGCCAATACTGCTGGGCGATTGATCCCTCGTTCAGTAGTTCAAAACAGTACTGATAGTTTTATCTCTATTCTTAAATCTGTTGTCAACAACAACTATGTCATGGCTGGTGTCACTCTGGATGTCAACAAAACCGTGGTTCCCGGCGCGCCAGATATTGCTGTGAACCCATACTGGAGAAAAACGCTTATGAATGCTGTATACGGAACTTATCTCGATTATAGCAATTTCCAAGCCAATTTTGCAAGCCAAGACTATATGACCAACACTATTGGGCCTGCACTAGCTGCTCTTACACCTCACGGAGCGGTATACCTGAACGAAGCCGATTTCCAACAACCTAATTGGCAAACCGCGTTTTACGGCGCAAACTATGGTCGTCTGAATACGATCAAAGCCAAGTACGATCCGTTGGATAGATTTTATGCTCTGGGTGCGGTAGGAAGCGACCGTTGGACGCAACGAATCGACGGTCGACTATGCAAGGTTTAATGCCGAATTGCTGCAGTAATACTTGTTAATTTTGTTGTGTCAAATGTAACGGTTACACAGAAGGAGAATGGTTGGGTTGTTATTTTTTTGTAGTGATAATTTCGATCAATGTAACCTTTTGCCCCTCATTACTCTTTCTATCTTTTTGGGTCCAGACTGGGTCTGCAGTGACAACGTATTCTACGCGTACTTTATGTATGTCTTTCACCGAATTGTCATCTCAGCAAGCTTATGTTAGTAACTACATGCATGGCTCGAAAGTCGTTCGGGACCACAAAAGTCTACTTCTATGCTGACCCTCAGCAAGGTTTGATGATCGTGATAATCCTTGCGTTCCAACGGGCGATGCCCATTTGAGAAAAGGGCCGTCTCCAATTGATCCTTCAGCACTGCCTCATCTGTGCCTCATCTGTGCCTCCTGCATGTGTTAGTGCTGATCCTAGGGTGAGTGAGCGGGGCTGCGTACGGTTAAATCAATTATCCGAGGTCCTAGAGCAGAATCCCGTGCATGAACCGAACCGCATGGAGAAATTTTTCCACATCATGCGGTGAATCAAACAAGTTCGCCATGGTCAAACGCACGGCGGTATGTCTCTATTAAAGATTACAACGGTTCAGTTCACCATTTTTGCGGCGAGACCGAATGGATCATGATGGATCTAGAAGTCCTCACATCTTCACTGTAGCGGCACTAAAGTCTTCAAGCGGTATTCCAATCAGACGAACGTATAGAAATGCCGTGCCGTTGTGGAACGGTACTTCGATTGGAAAGGTTTCTTACTTCCGCGCACATTTATTAACATTAATGCGCAAGTAATGGCATGGTCTATGATTCCTGATCACATCCTACCAAATACGTTCTGTGCGACGAGAAGCGAATAACATGAATTCTATTCTCCTGTCTCTTGTAGCAATATCGTCAGGCATTGCTGCTCATCTGAGCATTTTTATCCGAGGAGAATGGCATTTGCGCATCTATGAGATCGTTTTTTCGCATACCGCTCTATTCTCCGTCATTTGGTTTCTGACATCCCCTACCGAGCACACTTATTTATTAAGTAAATATATGACAACTTTGGGAATTTTTGCTTGCTACCTACTTGGTCTTTTTGGGAGCATTGTAACATACCGTCTCTTCTTCCATCAATTGAAGCATTTCCCTGGTCCAAGACTCGCAGCTGCCACCAAGTTTTGGCATCTATGGCACTCCCGGAATTCCACAAATCATTTGGTTTTACACAAGGTGTATAAGGAATATGGCCCAATAGTTCGAACTGGTCAGTGAGCTCATTGATCACCGCACTCCTGCTCATGGGGCCTGGACTAGGTCAATCATACGATGTTTGCTAAACCTTTCTTCCAGGCCCAAATGAACTCTGTATATTCCACCCAGCCGGCATCGAGCTTCTTGATGGCGCGAAGAATAACAACAGCAAAGATCCTTGGTATGATCTCTTGCATCCAATGACCTCCGTGGTCTTTGAACGGGATGCCGAAGAAGTTCGATCACGACGAAATGCATGGAACAAAGGTATTTCTACTAAAGGTACGTAAGACACCATGTAACCCTATGCTTTCATTCCGCAACCTCCATCTAACTCCCTCGCAGCCGTCAAAGAATACTCACACCGTATCATTCTTCTTGGA
Organism: Botrytis byssoidea; assembly: GCF_014898295.1. Lineage (NCBI taxonomy): Eukaryota > Fungi > Ascomycota > Leotiomycetes > Helotiales > Sclerotiniaceae > Botrytis > Botrytis byssoidea. The sequence continues at coordinate 1,052,728 of NW_024065858.1, read as the reverse complement.
AACGACCTTGTTGATGCAATTCAATCTCGAGATACCAAACCTATCAAGCTCAATGATTTTATGTCATGGTTTGCCTTCGATGTGATGGGTCTGATTACTTTTGGAGAAGATTTCGGCTTCGTTCGAGCACAAAAACAGAGAATGGAGCTCATACATCAGAGAGGAGCTCTAGCTATGCTAAGCCCTATGAATGATGCTATCTGGCTGGCTCGAGTTGGTCTCTGCTTCTTCCCGTTTTTGGAAAACGTGAGACACGTAACGAAGACTTTGGACTTTTGTTGGGAAACGATACAAAAGCGGATGAAGGTAAGTCTAGCCCAGTCTAGCTGAGAAATATTCAAACCCTACATGTAAAATCATAGATACTAATGTAAAGCGTCGCAGAAAGATACCAAAGAGATAGATATCGCGCAATTTCTCATCGAGGAATACAACGACCTAAAAGGTAAAAAGAGCGACAAAGTCAGATACAATATTCTTCTAGGAAGCACACTATCCGCAGTGACAGCCGGTAGCGATACTACGCGAGCCGGGCTCATCGCCATGATGTACTACATCTGCAAATACCCTTCTACGCATGGCAAGATCTACGATGAGGTGAAAGATATCGATGTAAAAGATATGAACCTACTAGCCTCTCTCCCACATCTCAACGCTACTGTGAAAGAAGTACTTCGAATTGCCCCCCCAGCATTGACAGGAGGAGCGAGGATGACGGGCCCAGACGGTCTTTGGGTTGATGGTATTTTTATTCCGGCTGGGGTGAAAGTTACTGCTACGAAGTATTCTTCGCATCGTCGTATGTGATTTTATTTCCATCTTCTTCGTATACCTACCTAAAGCTAATCATATTATCTCGAAAAGTGCCTAATGCGTTTGTTGAACCCGATGAGTTTATTCCAGAGCGTTGGACTACGCATCCTGAGTTAGTGCTTGACCAGAGAGCATATGCTCCATTCAGCGTCGGTATGTGAACTTGATCTATACAGCCACCTCTTCAGCTCCATACTTCACAGATTGACTAACTAGATTTCATCAGGTCCCCGTCAATGCGTCGGAAAAGCCGTTACCCTTCTAGAGTTGCGGTTCGTAACAGCAATGTTACTAAAGAAGTTTCATATCAGCTTTTCCGAAGGCTATAATCCCGACGAGTTTTGGGAGAATCTCAAAGATCAAGTTACAATGCAAGCAGGGGATTTATTCTGTACTTTTAAACTTCGTATATAATAAGTTCTACAATCAATAAACTAATATTATGAGGGGTGGAACCCGTGATATGTTATCTACATAAAGTCTTCACTCATCGTTACTAACTATATATTTTGGGCATGAGCAGTACAGTGAACACTGTTTGGTACACAAGCCTCGCCACGGCGGGTCAGTCGTTATTCAATTAATGCGGAATGGGACCGGGTGTATGTCCGTGCCGCATTTTATTTAGTCGACTTATCACTTTCTCAACTTGGAGGAGATCCATAAATTATGGTCTGATAGATCTACGGACATGTTCAGTCTCCGCTAGCACTGCCAAGTTCCGGGCTGGGCCGCACAAATGCTTGATTCACATCTGAAAGCCTCCATATCCAGTCATGACCGTGCCTAGATCTGCGCTATTCCCGCCACCGATCACTGAAGATTTCTTGAGCAAGCCATGAAAATTTAGTTCGGCCATTCCAAACTGGCAAGGGTGTGTGCTAACGCCAGTACTTTGCTTATGGATGGCAGGTGAAATTCACTATGACAAGGGTTAAACTGCACACTCATATCGTGAAGCATGGAGAGAAACCCCCCAACGGAAGTCGAGCCTATTATGGTATACATACAATATCATGACTTGGTATGTACCTCCAAGCATTCCTGGAGTTAAGCCTTTCTGTTTCCCGAATGCTAAAGTTAACTCCGGATTTCGTATTGCCCTTTCGTTTAGGCTAATTGAACTCTGTCTGCCATTCAACTTTCTCACCGTCAGATCTTCTACGACATCTGTTGCGAATTGCTAAGTGAAGTAGTGACATGTGTACTTCATGTACCAAGGACCCGACAACTTGGTTGAAGAAGAACTGTGATTATTCATGCTTTGGTAGACTATGTATTTCAAATATATTCGGCGCGGATAAAGAAGTTAGCTTTCATAATGCCGCATTTTACTAATTTACAGTCTCTTGATAGCCACCAACATCATCAAACAGCTCAATGCGACAAAAGGAGGAAGTCAGTTTTCTACAGACACCAAATTATTTCCAAGTATCCCACCCAGTTCCACTTTCTTCGTCTCGTTCGAGTGGTTTCCATCCCAGTGTTGCTTCACTCCACCTTAGCACAAGCCACTAATAGCCATCTCTCTCCGCGTTTTCTGTTGCAGCATCATCGACTGGGAGCAATGCATCTGCAACGCTCACGCACTCATACCTCGTATTTGCGAAGACATTTCATGCATGATAACAAATCAATTTCATCGGGGGAATGATTGAAGAAGTCTTACATGCCTAGGTGAATGATCAAATGTTTTGCATTAATTGCTATTGGTTGTGCAAGTCTCACGCCCTTCATGATTCCTAGTGTGAAGCACCTCGCCGCAATCTCCCTGCACAATGTCTTCGATTTATCACACAAGACCGGTCGAAAGAAGTTTACGAGTTGTCCGGGGCATCTGCAGCGATGTGAGAAGTGACGACTGCTATGCCGTAGAACGCAACGTTGCAAATTGAGTAGATTGTCACCAGCCAGGGATGTTCACACTGGAAAGTTACAATGAATGAATTCACATTCATCTTCCAGGAATCTACACACATGACGGATTTATATCGGGCACCTGTAGTCCTATTTCGGCTCCATTCATTAGCAGGCGCGGAAGCTGATGACTTGACCTGGAATCATAGGTATGTATTTCGTTATGATTATAAGCTAATTATAAATGTGAAATGAAAGCTTAGGATTAAGTCGGTTACTCTACTTTATAATAAATTATTATTCAATATATAAAATTTAATTTCAATAATTTTATAATAAATAAAGAATAATTTGAATTCAAAGGATTTTAGGGATTTTTAATTCTTTTGTTTTTATAATTCGGAATTTATAAAATATAAACTTAGAAATTTTTAAAACGTTTTTTAATTGTTTATTATATTATTTCTAATTTATTTTTATGATAATCCAAATTAATTTTTATTATATAATATAATATGAAATAATAATAATATATTTATATTTCAAAAGAATTGGTAATGACTTATATATAATATTACAAAAGGTAATAATAATTTAATTTATATAATATTCGATTTTTTAAAAATTTATTAAAAGTTTACTAAAAATTTATATTATATATATTATTCTCTTTTAACAAATCTTTTTTTAATAAGAAAATCCAATCATTTTGATATTTCTTCATTTTTAATTTAATCTTCAAAAATATCTATAAATAAATAGAATTATTTCAATTTATTTATATAAAATATATAAACAATTTTAGATTTTAATATTATATATTTCTAATTAATAATAATTTACTACTTTTATTACAAAAAAGAAATTTACTATAAAAGAATAAATGTTGGTTCGAGAAGAATACGAAAGACATAGCACCCACATATTCATAGATTCTATATATCTAATTGTATCTATCTGAAAAACTAGCTATATAGAAAAGTAGTAGGTTTATATAAATACTATTGAAAAAACTGGTTTCTTTTGTATTTGCTTATTTCCCTTTAATATAATAGTCATTATATTGAAATCATTTCTTTAAAATAAAAACTTTTGTTTATATATTTGAAACTCTTTTTTATAATCTTTGATATATATAAGTAAAAAAGAGATTTATAAAATCATAAAAATCCTTTATTTATAAATTAAATTCCCTAATCTCTTATCATTAAAAAAAATATTTAATCTCTTTTTATTTATTTTAATATTTTAATATTTTAATATCAATCTTATTTATATTGATTAGATTAATAAAAGCTTAACATAGCTTTCCCTTTATTATTATATCAATTGAATAATCGAACTATCAATTTATGTAACTTTATTAATCTCTTTTTTCTTACAAAATTGATATAATACTACAATATCAATTATCAGTCTCTTTTTATTAATTATATCTAACTTAATAAATAAATTATATAACAGCTTTGAATTAATATATAAAATCAATCGAATCTTTTTACTAAGAATGATATTAATTATAGAAGTGATTACTACCTCGATATCAAGTCCTCGAATTGATTTATACAACTTTAAAACTAGAAAACTATATATAACTCTCTTATATTTAATAAATAACTAATAAATAATAATAATATTATTTTATTTATTTATCATAATAATTACAATACCTATTTAGAATAAATAGTCTCTATTATTTATAAAAAAGATATCAGTGAAAATAATAATTTTAAATAAATTCAAATTTAATAATATATAATTAAATTTTCTAATAGAACTTTCTTTTTGCTATTAAATATATTTATTTAATATTATAATATTATTTTTGTTAGATTATATTATTTATATTATTATGAATGAATCAAAAAATACTTTAGGTTGATATATAATCATAATGTATGCTTTATGGGCTTATTATATAATATATTGATTATATATAGAAATATACTTTCGAATTTTATCACATATTTTATAAATATTTGTAAATTCTGTAGAAATAAATTATAGATTTTTATATTACTTTTATTAATCAAAATAAATATTATTACTTTTAAATATAAAAATAATATTACTAAATTTTAATAGATAATTGAAAATTAGTTTCTTTCAATTTTTAACCCTAAAACTAATTTACTTGAATTACTTATCCTTAATTTGTATAAATATATTATTCTCAATAATGAATGTATTATTTTTTTGAAGTTTTATAATACCAAATTTAATTCTTTTATTATTAATATTTAAAAAATAAATATTATATATAGATTATTACATCTTAAACTTTTTATAATAATAAATATAATATATTCTAAACCAATAGTTTTTTGCTTTTGAAATATCATATCATAATTTAATAATAAATAGTATCATATTATTAATAGATTTATTTCTTTTCAAATATAGATATAAAAAGTATAATACAAATTTGAGATAAATTGAATATATACTTAAATAATATTTCGAACATATATATCTATATTATTCTTTTAAATATTTATAATCAATAAAAGTAAAATATATTAACGTAGGTTATGAGTATATATACTATATTAGTATATATACTACTTCTTTTTCATATAAAATTCGTTTATGCATAACTATACACTTTCTTTATTTATCAATAGAATTCTTTAAAAATTTGAAATTAAATATTTGAATATATAAGGATTTCAAAAATCAAATTAATTTTTATAAATTAATGTTAATAAAGGAGTTATTATTGAAATAGTTTTTTTGTAATGAAAACTATAATATTTTGATTTTTTTTGAAATATAATAGAAATATTTATATAAAAATTAAATTTTTATTTATTATTAAAACTTTATTTTTATTTTTAAGAAATATTAATTAATTAATAAAATATGAATATTAGAAAATCATTGATTTTAGTGTAATTTTGAGGTGGTGCATGTATTGATATGATATATACACTAATAAACTACGTTAATATAATTATTGAATTATCAATAATTATATTAAAATAATTATCTTATTAGTATTATTATATATTTAAATAATTAATTTCGATTTATAGAATTTGATATTTTTATCTTTCCTTTTGATTTTTTTAATAAATTGTAATTTAAAAATATATATTTCTAAAAAAATATTTAATAATAATTTAATCTCAAATATATTTTTAATTATTAATTCATTTACCTCCTTTTTCTAAATTCTTTATATATAATTGAATTTTTGAAATTGATAATAAAATAATTAGGACAATAATTTTATATATAAATTTAAATCTAAAATATAATTATTTATATAAAAAATATTAATATAAATATTTTGATTATTTTCAAATAAATTCAAAAGAGGTTTTTTAGAATTTGTAATATATATAATAAATATATCAAAAACAAATAACGTGATTTATCATCGAATAGACTATATCATTAAGTGAACCACTTTTATCTCAATTTACACTTTCAAACTTATATTATTCAATAATAACTAAATCAATTAATTAAAACTATAAAGATTCTAATAATCTAGGATTTATTAAATCATTTTAATAAATTTTTATATTATACCCAATCTTTTTATATTTACTATAATATTAATTAGAAAATATTTCTTTATTAGAATTCCTCTCTTTTTAATATTTATTATATTAAATCTAAATATCAATTTTTTATTGAAATAATATATTAAAAGTTTTTTATTTAATAAATATTTCTTTTTAATATAATTAAGTTTTTTTTATATATTAATATTTATTTAATATTTTATTTATTATTCAAAATATATAAATCTTTATATTCAAAAGTATATTTTTATAAACTAATCTTTTTATATTTTTAATTAAAATTAATATAGTTTTGAATATAGATATAAAAGAATTTAATTAATAATAAGTTATTTGAGATTTTATTAAAATTAATTATAAAAAAACTTTAAATAGATTATAAGGAGTTTGAGAAATTCATAAATCTTAATTAAAAGAGAAAGAAATAAATATATAAATTTAAATATTCAATTTCGAAAATATAGTTTCAGAATCAAAAGATATTAAATCTGTTTTTTGAAATTCTGATTTTATATTTTAAGAAATAATTAATTTTTTATATATAATTTTAAAAGCTATAAAGAATTCAATTTTCAAAATATAATTAATATATATCTTAATAAATTTATTAATTTGATTATTATATAAATATTTCAAATTATTAAAATAATTAATATTAAATGATTAAGTTAAATAATTTGAATATAATAGTAAACTTAAATATATAATATTATTCTTTTTATAATATACTTAAAAAGTTATTAATTTATAGTTTTTATACTTATCTAGTACTAATATTCAATATTTGTTTTTTCTTTAATTTTTAGTATACTTATTAAAGTATTTTAATTATTCTAAATTTGTCTTATTATTTATTTATTTATTAGATATAGATCTAATAGCTTATTCTATAAAAAGATTGATTTCAGTATATTAATTAAAAAAGTAAATTTGTTTCTAAATTACTAAAAATAAGGAAATAGTTTTATTCTCCCTATTTTTATATATTATTACTATAGTTTATTCTCGATTACCTAATTATATTAATTTATTTCTATTACATCTTTTAATATTAATTATAACTATTCTAAAGTATATTATATTTATTATAAAACTTGTTTTATTAAAGTTATAAAAATCACTATTCAAAATACTGAATTTCGCTTATATATTTGTAACTAATCGAAACCAATTTTCAATAAACTTAGAATCTTTATAAAAAACTTTTTGAAAATTATAAATATAATTAAAATATATTTTTAATTTAATTCAATGCTTTACAAATCGATATACTCAAAACTTTTTAATACATTTTATACCCTTCGATTTAAGAATATAATTTGTTATATTTTTTATTCTTTTGAATTTAGATAAAAAACCTTTTAAATTTATATCAAGAATATATTAAATAATAATCTTCTTTTCTAATTTTATAAGTTTATATTGATTCGCTTGAGTTTTAGAATATAAAGTTAAATTATCTATTCTATGGATAAGGATTATATAAAGGATATTATATAATTAAAAAGTCTTTCAAAAACTCAGTTTTTTATTATTTTCAATAATTTTGATAGTTAAAAATAAATATACTTCTTTATTATTAGATTGTATAATAAATAATTGATAAATTGTATATTGAAGTTGGTTATATTTATTGAGATGAAAGTGGTTCACTCGATGATATAGTCTACTTGATGATAAATCACATTATACAAATATCTAATTGAAGAATCAAAAGAAGAGATTGAAGAAGAAGAGCTAAAGAATTGTTTAAATAATTTAGAATTGGAATTAAAGAATTATATAATTTATAAAACAAGATTGTATATAGAATAATTGAAAAAGTGTCCGAGTTCCCCATACGTTACGTTATATAAATATCAATAATTTTATTCAAAAGATTCATTTTATAAATTTTCTTTTCAAAAAAAGTAATATTTCAAATAATAATAATCCATTTAAACTTGGAAATTCAAATATAATAAATTATTAAATCTAATATATATCCTATAAAATACCTAATATTTGTTTTAAAATTAATCTTATATATCTTTTTATTTATAATTAATTCTCGTTTTTTATTTAATAAATATATTCTATATTCATATTAATAAATTCTACTTCAATCCAAATATAAATTAATAATTAAATAATTTGTAATTAAAAAAATAAATAATTGAAAGTATTTATAAAATCAAATATTCCATATTTTATTTAATAACTTAAATAATCAAGTTTTGAAAAAATTAATATTATATAAATAAGTTATAATTTGTATCACTTTTATCTATAATAAATTCAATATTCTTAAAAATATCCATATTTTGATTTATTTAATAATTATTTTTTATTCTATTTATTTTAATTTATTATTTGATTTATATATATTGAATAATAATAATTTTAATTTTATATCTTCTATATTTATTCAGTTTTCAAATATAATATTTTTTATAATATTAATAATTAAAATATTATTATCTTATTTAATATAGATTATTAAAAAATGATATTTTCGAAATATTCAAATAAAAAAATACTATATAATTTGAAAAACCTCAAAATGTATTTTTGATATAATAAAAAACTAAAGATTTTTTTGTTATATATATCTTTGATTACTAAAAGCTAGAATATTTTAATATATATATATAAAAAATCAAATAAATCTTATTGTATTTTGTAAAAAGAATAAAGTGATTGATATTTATTAAAAGCTTATAATATTATTTGCTTTATATAAATATAAATATAATCTATATATTTGATTTTAATAATTCCTTTTATTTTTATATTTCTTATTATCTAAATAAAATATTCGAAAACTTTTTTTCTTAAATATTCTGATCTTTTGTATTATAGTTCTATAAAGTTCTTTTATAATTTAAATAGATCTTTTAATTTATAAAATAGATATTTGATTTTTATATTGATTATAAAATATATAAAAGTATTTAGATTTATTAATATAGAATTTAAAAAAAGAAAATAAAATAAAAATAGTTTATATTCTAAAAACAAAAGATTATTTTTATAAATATATTAAATAACAATATAATTATTCTTAAAATTACTTTTTCATAAAATAAAATTCATTTTTAAAAATTATATTTTTATTATTACAAATTTTATTTTCAAAATAATATTAATATGAAAACTAGAAATATAAATAATATTAAATAAAATTAAATTATCTTTTAAATTCTAAAATCTTTATAAAATATTCTTAATCATCTAAATATTTTATTTAATAATTTGACATTTTATTATTCCAATTTTAATATAATTAAAAAATAATGAAAATAAATACTCTTTTTTATTAAAAAAATTAATATTATTAATTAAATATATAATATCTTTATTATTAAATATAATATTATTAGAGAATAAATATAATGATTTTATAAATATATTATATATTTTATAATAAAATTAATTTAAATAATATAAATTATTATTTTTGATTTTAGATCTTTAGGATTAGATAATTAAGAAATCCTATTTTTTGAATTAATTTATTCTTTTTGTTTTTAGATTTTTTGAAGATTTAATTATCAATTATTCTTAATTTCTTTTTGTATATTATTATACTTTTTTTTTGTTAATAAAATAAGATTTTAAAATTCATTATTTAATAAATATAAATTCTATTAATTAATATATTTTAGAATAATATTTAGAATTAGTTTTTTTATTTTTCTAATTAGATTTTAATTTATAAAAGTAATAATATTAGTTTATTATTTCTTTTAAAATAATTCTTTTTTAATTATTCTTTTGTTTTTTTTATAGATTATATAAAATTGATTTTGATTAAGGATTTATTATAAAAAAGATACTCTTTTCTTTTAATATTAATAAATCTTGATAAACTAAATTATCAAATATATTCTTAAATTATTTTGAAAATAATTAGAGATCTAAGGTTAAGTATTAATTTCGATTAGATAAATATAATATTAGTTATATAGGAAGTATTTATATACTTACAGTTTATAAGAAACTATATTATAATAATTTTTGATTTAATATAATATAACTTTTGTATTATATAAGCTTTGATTTATTTATTATATATTTAATAGAATCAATTTGATTTAAAATTATTTATTGAAAAATATTCGAATTTTTAAATAATAATAAATTTTGTTATAATAATTATTAATATAAGTTTATTTTAAAGTTTTTGAATAATTATTTTAAATAATAATACTTTGAAGTTTTATATTTAATAATTTCTATAAAATAAAATATTTATTATTTTATCAATTCATTTATAAATATTCTAATATAATTTATATATAATATTATATTATTCTTTTATTATAATATTCTTTTTATAGAATTAAATATTCTATTAATATATTTTAAAAAATATATAATACAAATTTAATTAATTTTATAATAAATACTTTTGAAAATATAGAAAATATTGAAATATTTCCTTATAAAAATTTTTTATAATAATTCTAATAAATAATAAAATTATTAATATATTTTATATTATTAGTTCAAATTATATTTTCTTATAAAATCTATAATTTCAATAAATTCAAATAAGTTTTTAATAAATTAGTTTTTCTTATAAATTAAGATTATTTAATAAAGAAATTTATTATCTTTTAAGAATTCTTTAGAATTAATTGAAATAATTAAAATAATTTTATTATTAAATAGTTTAATATTTTTTTTAGATATTTTTTGATATATAAAAATATTATAAATATAAGAACCATTTCGATTAATATTTTTAAATAATTAAATAAATAATTTCTAAGAAATTGGATTTAGATATAACAAGTTTTATAAAATTGAATATAAAAATATATAAATAATTCCAAATAAACCAAAAGATATATATAAATATATATATATATATATAATTTAAATATTAATTAAACTTATAATTATTATAAAGAAATAACTATATTGATTGATTATTCTGATTATATAATAGATATATATAATAATAATAAACTAAACTAATTTGAGATATAATTATAAGAATTATATTTATTTTATATACCCTAATCAAATAACGAAATCGTTTAATTAAATATTAGAATTTATATATAAAATAAATAAAAGATTATATAATAATTATAGAAATAAGCATTTTAAAGAAATGCTATGCTCAATCATGTATTATTGTATAAAACAATGAATTCCGTGACAATAAGATTAGTATAAAGAGATTACTATTTATAATCATTTAGTTAATCAGTAATCTTGGGGGTGTCATGAGAGAATTAAGCCTATATAAACCCAATTAGCCTAAGGCTATTGGTGGCGTTACTTTTAGCGTGATAAACATTAATTTAAATATTAATGAAACTAATTTCAATAAAGCTTTCTATTATAAATACCATTTTAAAAAGGGGTATTTAAAATCGAAATACTTTATAAAATATTCTAAACTAAAAATTAATAAAGGAAATAATAAAAAGTATCTTAATTTAAATTTTAATTTTAATTTGAATAAAAATTCGAATAAATCTATTTCTAGTAAGCAATTAATGGTTGTAGACTATTATATTGGTTTAGCTAATCAATTTATTGGATTTAAATATAAATTTGCATTAGATTTAGGTATTATAGAATATTATTTATTTAATAAAAAATAATTTATAAATTATAAATTATTAAATAATTATTTTATTATTATAGTTAATAATAAAAAGCTTTATATTAATAATATAGGAGATATTATTATAGGAGGTGTATTATATTTCTAATATAATCTTTATACTTATTAATTTGAATTAAATATTTTAAAAAGAATGAATTAATTATATTATTTCTTTAGAAAATAAAATTAATATTATTTATGAAAAAAACTAATATATGAATTATGGTATTCTAACTAATCAATATATATTATCTTAATTTTAAGATGGATTTTAGATATTTTAAAAGTATTAATACTTTTGAAATTGAAGAAGAATTAATTTAAACATCGAATTTATTATTAAATAAAATCGATTTAAATTTAATTTATAAAAGATTAAATTAAATAAATAAGGATTATATTATTAAATTCTTAAACATTCAATTAGATGAAGCTAAATCTAATTTAAAAGTATATAAATCATATAAATTCGATATATTCCATTAGAAAATAAATAAAAATCCTTTGAAAATCCTTAAAATAAGTTTTAAATTCAAAAAATTCAATTTAGATATAACTGGATTCTTTAAAATTATAAAGATTAAAAGTAAAAAATACTTTTTAATATTTATTAACTAGATTATTAAAACTATTTAAATATATTCTATTAAATTCAAGTTTCAGATATATAATATTTTAATAGAATTCTATAATTTAATTAAAAGTTAATTTGATATTAATATTAAAATATTAAAACTAAATAATATCCTTAAATTTCTTTTAAATAAATAATCGGATTTTATTCAAAATCACAGAATTATATGCGAATATATCAATGTATATACTTATTCTTAAAATAAAATAATTGAAATATTAAATAAATATATAATTGAAAAATTAATTTATTTGATTAAAGAAAAAGAGATATTATTTTATTTATAATTATATTTAATTAAAGCTATTACTTATATTAAGAATAGAATATATAATAATTTTATTAATAATTTATCATTTGAATTAATATATAATAAAAAACTTGATTTAAGTTATATTAAAATTCTAAAATCTTTTACTTATATTATTAATAATAAAGAAATTTATAATAGAAAAATAAATTTTCAAGCTTAAAAAATATATTAATAGATTTTGATTTATTGATTAATTATCTAATTTATATACCAGCCAGTAAAAAAATGATTAGCTTAAAAAACATCAAAATTCAAAGAAATCTTATATATTCTAATAGATATAAAAATCAAGATCTTAAACTATTTGAAAAAGAAAACCTTGAATTTAAACCTATTTAAAATAGAAGAAAAAAAGATACTATTTGTACTAAAAAGCATCAATCTAATCCCAAAATAAATAAAAATAATGAAAACAACAAAACACTAGATTATATAAAAATTGATTCTGATAAACCTATTCTTAGTAAACCTATACTTAATAAATTAATAGAATCTATTATATAATAATCTAAACGAATAAGGGGTCTAGTTCCTAAAAATAAGAATTTCAATAAAAATAGAAAATATATAATTTCCTATTTTAAATTAATTTTTTTCGGATATTTCAATTCAATTAATAAGGGGGTAAATATTAAAATAAATTAACAAAATTTTCAATTAATTTTCAATATTAGATTTAAAATTAATAATAAAATTATTATTAATAAGCCAAATTGTATATTAATCAAATCTAAATTCTATAAAGAAGTTATTAGTTTATTAGAAAAAAGAATATTAGTTAAAAATTATGAATTATAAAATAAATATCATAAAACTAAATAAAACCTAAGATATTATTAATAATTCTATTAATAATAAAACCCTAAGAATTAAATAAATATATAAAATGAAGAATTCAAATGAATTTATTAGATTCAAAACTAGATTTATTATTAAAGGATTTAAATAGCTATATAAATTACAGTATATTGATATATATGTATTGATAGTTCAATTAATAATTTAAAAGCTTTTATTTATATTAGCTTTTCAAAATAATTGATTAATTTATAAAATTAATACGATATTAGTATTTGTATAAGATAATATTAATATACCACTATTATTAAGTTTATTAAAAGAATTTAATAAATTAAAGAATAAAGGTTTAAAGCTAAATAAAGTATTATATAATCTAAAATAATTAACTAGAATATAATATTATATCTTATAAAAAATATTAAATAACTTAGGGTTTATAAATTTAATTTCTAAAGAATATATTTTTATTGTTAAAAATAAAAATATAATTTTGAATATATATTAATGATATTATTATAATAACCTTAAATCAAAAGATTATTAATAAATTTATTAATAATCTAAAACAATATTTCAATTTAAAGAATCTAGATTTTATGAAGGATTATTTAAATATTCAAATTAGCTAGTTTCTTATTTAATCCTAATGTAAAATATATTCAAGCTATTAAAAAAACTCTAAGGTATTTAAAAAGAATTATAAATAAGGGAATAAATTATAACAAAATAAATAATTCTTATATTTAAGGTTTTTGTGATGCTGATTATAAAAAAGAGGTAAATATATATAAATCCATTAGCGAATATATATTCATATTAGGAAATATATTAATTAACTGGAAATCTAAACTATAGTCTATTATAGCTCTTTCTATAGTTAAATTAGAATTCATTGCTATAAACCTAACTACTAAAAAGACTATTTATATTAAAAAGCAATTATTAGAGTTTAATTTATATAAATAAGATAAATTCCCTCTATATATAAATAATTAGACTGCACTAGCTAAAAACTCTATATTTCATAAAAAAAGCAAATATATAGCAATTAGATTCTATTATATTAGAGATATTATTAAATTAAGAAATTTAGATCTAATATATATATCTACTAATAATTAAAAGACTAGTAGGTTTACTAAGCCACTAGCTTATATTAAATTGATTAAATTTATAAATCAGATTAATCTAAATCAAAATATATAATAAAATTAATTTAATATATTTATTAAGAAAATATATGAAAATCTATAATAAATTTACTAAATTACTTATTAATATCTTATTAATTAAGAAATATCTTAATAACTAATATATATATAATATAATTTTATAATATATATATATAATAATATCTTTCATTAAATCGATTTATAATAAAATAAAACCAAATAGAAATATATAGAAGATTATTATTAAATTCATTAGATTTGATTAATTATACTTTCTTTATTATATAAAATGATTCTATAGAATTCAATTTAAATTGATTTTATTTTTAAATATAGAATATACTAGAATTTTATTATAAATTATATAAACCTAGAATATTCTTTAAAGAAAACCTAGAAAAATTAAGAAATTTCATTTTAAATAAGCTTATTTTCTATAAATTAACTTCAATTCAATTCTGATATATATATTCGATTTGTTTCTAAGCTTAAAGTGATTAATTCTTCTACTATTAATCGAATATTATTATTATTATTATATTCTAAAATTAACCTCCAAGATATATACAAAGATATTAGTAGTTCAAATGAACCGATCGGAACTGTATTCCACTATCCTACTAATCCTGTTGATCCCACTACGTAGATACAAAGCGATCTACAATTCCACAACGCTGCGTCGATGTCAACTTCAAAGCACCCAAAAAGGCAGCGATTCAAAACTATCAAAATTCTGGCAAAGCTTAGGATCCGAGCGGGGATCTGGGTGCGGAAAACCGCAGTTGGAACCCGAAAAAGTGATTTCTTTAAGAATGAGAATATCCGTTCATGGTTGGAAGCAAGAAGATGGCTTTTTAATTCCATTCTTTGCAATGGCCTCAGGGCACCCCAGAGTATTCCTTTTAGCTACCGGTGTACAAAGACCACTCGAGTCCATTGCACACTTTCAAAACGCCAACTTCTATCTCAAGGAAATATATTTCTTTGCCTCTGTTGAAGAGATAGTGATTGTCCTGTGACAAGTTCACCCCTGATGGTTTTGATCATCAATTCAAGGAAGGATTATTTGAATCATATTAGGAGACCATATATACTGGCAGGCTTAGCATGTTTCATGGAATTCGTGGGCGAGTACAGAGAGATATTGGTAGCCAAGGTGGATCTCCCCACAATCGATGTAACATTTCTGGATACTTGAATAATCACCCTGACCTTCCCCATCTAAAGGACTACAGGCTCTCCAATTTCTTTTATACTTCTGAATATCGTGATATACAGGCCGAAGCATGAGATCCATCGATGACCATGGAAAGAAATTCCGCTGGGTTGTTTCCCGAAGTGTTGAACGATCCGCAAACTTCAGTGGAATTTTTATCCTCGCCCTTCTGTCGGACGCATGGCAACAATGGAATAACCAAACCAAATCTGCAACTCAATCCCTACCATCAAATTTGATCAGATGATTTACATGGCAGACGCTAGGGGAATTAAGGAAGTTCGCCACTCGGCTAAAGAGTCTGCAATATCAGGGCCACTGGCCGGAATCGACCACTTGGTAATGTCTCCACTTATCATATATTTTCCTTTATAACTAGTAAAATTTTATCACAAAGATACAGCAATTTGTCTTTAACAAATCTTTGCAATATGTTTGACATGGACTTATCTATTTTCACAAAAGATTGATTGATGGAGGAGGGGGAAGGGACAGGATGAAGGAAGGGACGGGGGAGAAATATCTGAAGGGATAGGGCAAAGGCAAGCTTTATACAAACAAGGTAGCAAAAACGACGAAGTGCGACGTAAGTAATATAGTTGAGGGTGCTCGTGATGAGTGGAAAGGGAAGTGGTGCTGGTTATGTGGAGAGGTAAGGCCGGGTGTTATGAAAAATTGTGCCGCGATTATTTCTGACCAGGTTTCAATCGAGAAGTTTGTGGGTGGAATGTATCACTTTGGTAGGGTGTCTATAAGTTATTCAGTTCTTATACTCGTTCAGCCAGAGATTATACCATACTTCACT
This sequence comes from Botrytis byssoidea, assembly GCF_014898295.1. Taxonomy (NCBI): domain Eukaryota; kingdom Fungi; phylum Ascomycota; class Leotiomycetes; order Helotiales; family Sclerotiniaceae; genus Botrytis; species Botrytis byssoidea. The sequence continues at coordinate 1,035,976 of NW_024065858.1, read as the reverse complement.
TACAGGCACGTCTTATAAGTTAGTAAGATACATGATGATTGGTGGCCCATATATTGGTGGTGTGTTGCAGACTTTCCAGCCGCACTATTTTTAGTATCCATATCTTCTTCATTATGCGAGCCCCTTTATCCAGATTTATTAGTCTAGTGCCCCACTTTGTGATACAGTTTGACCTTTTAATCTAGCATATCAGGATCTTTTAACCCTATCTCCACATTTTCCTACCATCTGTATTCGTAGGACCAAGAAGTATGCAAACCCCATACTAAATTGATCTATCACAAGACGATAGACCACAAGAGAACTAGCTTGTCTTTGGTAAAGCTGCTGTTTCCTCCATCTATTCCCTCATACTCCTAGCACCATCGCTTGACTTTCCTCTTCAATCTCATCCATCTAAATTTTCTCCATCTGTGTGTTTTTTTTTGTGTCCCAAGATATGCATGGCCTCCTGCGTTGTCTCTTGTAATCCTTCCGTGTTGATTCCCCATGTCTTCCCCCGCGTTTATTTCTTATAGATTTCCTTTTGATCATATATTTTGAACATTCCCTTCCTATTGCATTTCTTTGAGACTCACTATTTCTGCATTTGCTCTGCAGTCTCTCCACCAGCATTACCTCTATCTGCGCTCGCTCTGAATACAATCCTGCGCTCCTCTGCCCTCCCACTAGGTTCTATCTGTATCCCTTCTACTTCTCATACATACCCTCCCTATGTTCCCCTCTATATCCCCTTCTGCGCTCCTTTCTACGTTCCTCTTTGCATTTCGTTGTATATTTCTTTCTCCGAGTCTAGCTTGCGTGCTTCTTATGTTCTTTTTTACCCATCCTATATTCTTTCTGCGCCCCCTCCACATTTCTATGTGCATTCTCCTATACGTTTCCTTCTCAGAATCCCTTCTAAATTCCTTCTATACCGCCATTCATATTTCCATTTGCATTCCCCTATGCGTTTCGTTCGTTGGATTCTTTCTGTGTCCCCTCCTCTGTGTCCCCTTTGTACTGCTTTCATATCCCATACTGTTGTGCCATCATTGACTCTCTTCTCTTCGATCCATAATCTGTTAATTTTGGAGCTGCGTCTCCTTGGTATATCTGTCATCGTATAGCACTCGCATGCAATGGCCTATTCTTGAATAATAAAATAGACAGATGAAGTGTGAACTTATACTTATCCTAATATGAAAGTTCTTGACGGTTTACTCGTGCAAAGGCTCGACCAGACTGAACTCTTCAATTAGTTTTTACTTGGTGGACTTCTTATCGTGTAGCTCTCGCATGCACTACCTGCGTATGGAAGTCAGTAAATGGAAGATGGGAGGAGTACTGACACTTGTAACCTTCTAAATTTTGTTGTACAAAGACTCGACCCTACGAAGCTGTATAATAATTATGGTCTTGGTGTGCCTATTAACGAAATTCTGCTGAATTTAACTGATGTCGAACTGCTCCTGGATGTACTTATAGTCGAACAATTACTTAGTAAACTTATTGTCGTAAAGCTCTGCATACGACTAGGCCCAAGAATGTCAGTGTGGTGTTAAGTTATGGGGAGGACTGTTACTCATCGCGTTTTTGGAAGCCTTCGTGTAGAGGCTCTATATTATTCATCGAAGAGATAGCTATTGTGTCAAAGTTACCAAGGCTACAATTTGCCAGGTACGAAGAGGAATTCTTGCATCACAGGAGGTTGTAGATCGTAACCCTGAGTGTTTTCCAGTGAGGGGTTTTAACGAAAATAGGCCAACTGTGTGTATAAGCAGGTTTATTACTGTAGGTTGTCGATTTTTACTTGATCGTCGCTGAAGCTTTTGAGATGAGAGTTACCGAAGAGAGCAGAAATTGTTGTACTGGGAGTGAACGAATCCTGATTGCTGCTGGATGTTCCGGGATTTTATTGGAGGGATTGTTATTATGAATAAGGGCTGTAATATTTGGACTGATAAGACCCTGATTACCTTTAAAGAATTTAAGATAATGGGAGAAGATGTTGTAACTGGATAAAGGGTTGTTATGCCAGAGGGTAGACAAGACCGTTCTGTCTGAAGTGGCCGAACGCCGATTGCCGCAGGAAATTAAGAGTTCGCAAATAAACGAGATACAGACTGAAACAAAAACTGGTTTATCTGGAATGACGAGGGCTATGATTGGATGTTATCTAACCGTAGGCTATAAATTTCATTCTCATTCCCATCTCGTGTAAAGGGGTGAGAGTGAAAGGGCGGCATGGAAAGGCATGGTGTTTTGTAACTAGTGATAAAGAAGTCGAGGCTTGCAGGAAGCTTGTATGATTAGCTTTCTGGAGAATGGGGGGAGCAGATTTAGAAGTTCCATTATTCGGGTTCGTTGTAGGATGAAACTTGGAGTGTCGCAAGTAGTGGGAATCGGGACCTCAAAGAGCACACTTGAAAGAATCAGATATTTCGATGGACTTATAGACTCGAGAACAATACCCTGTAGGGAAACTCCCGAAGTACAATCTAGGAGGTGAAAGTCGAAATGTTTCGTTGATGTTGGAGGTGCTACGAGTCTTGGCATCGAGTGGTGGTTTGAAAAATTGGGAGCGTTTGCCGAAAGATCAATATTAAAGTGATAAATAATATGGCGAGAGACAGAGAGATGATTTTGCAAGAGTGGAGAGTATTACGTGTGTTAGGGAAGTTGTGATGATCGGACTATGTTGAAGATCGCAGAATCGCCGCAAATCAAGAATCCTCGCAAATTGAGAAGCACCACGGGTTTAGGAGCGTCGTAGATTTATTCGGACTAGAGTCTCAGACGGCTAAGCGTTCAAAGGGTTGTAGATATAGAAGTGGTGTAGATCTGGAAGTTCCGCAGGTGCAGGAGCGTTGTAGGTTTATGAGTGTTCGAATTTAGGAATCTCGCACACACGAAGAACAGCAGATTCAAAGCACCACGAATATAGAAACAATATATTGGAAGAGCCGCGGGTTTGAAAACGCTGTAGACTCGAAGGGCAGCAAATCCAAAGGATCTTAGATGCAAGAGCGATGCAGATTCACGAGTATCGCGCAGTCTGAAGCGTCGCGGATGTGGAAACGTCGGGAATTCACAAAATCGAGGATATAATGGAGCTGCAGGTTCAAGGGAAGGTGGATCCAAAAGATTTGCTGACTCAGGAATATCGCAGATTCAGGGAGCCCCAAAATAAGATGTGTTGCTGATTTGTAAGGCTGCAGGTACAGATATGCTGTACATTCGAACAGCCAGGAATTTAAAAGGTCGTGAACATAGGAGCGCCACTTATTCGAGTGCGTTGCATACTCAAAGAGTTGCGGATGAGAAAGCGACGCAGGTTTGGTAGCGTTGTAGAATCCGTGCAAAGGGCCGCGGAAGAGGAAGATGATTTTCAGAGACTTTTTCAACAATTCTTCTGATGGCCTGAGTACTGGTAGAAAAGATCTGCTGATATTTTGTACTCTTGACGTATCATCAGCTACGATTGCCAACCTCCTCTTATCCTCATCGAGTTGAGATTCCATTTTTTCGACATTTTGTGTGACCGCATCTTAGTCTTCAAACAAAGTGGTTGTTGCCTGATGGGAAAGCTCTACCTTTTTGAAAAGCGCTGGGTATGAATTATGACTAGTTGTCGGATCTTTAAACTTGACATCTATAATCTCCATATCTGCGATGTTCTTCTTTGCAACAGATCTTATAACCCCAAGAGGTACATGAGTGGGTGGTGAAGAAGAAGAAGAGATCGGTGGAGGATATATTTGGATTTTATGAACTGACTCTATTTAAGTGAAATTGAATGCACAGATTAATTTTGTCTGTACCGGTGATATATTGACGATTCTTGTTATGTGAGAGAGCATTTTATGTGGATGCATATGCTTCCTTCACTTGTCCCACGAGCCATCATCAGTCTAGAAAATTTGATGTACATTGTGACACAAATATATCAGCTCGAATAGTGCTTCCTACTCAATGATCAGTGAGCATCCTGTAAAGGTGATCTATACATTGATGGATTTATTTGAGCTCAAGGCGCAGCTCTTCTCTCAAAACGGTGAGAATATAGTTGCGAAAAGTATCATTTGCACTCAACATTCTTACCATGGACGATATCAGTCTGAAGAGATTCTTGCCTTTTTTCTGGGAAAAAAAAAACCTCAAAGAACGTCTTGAACTTGCAATTCGTCACTTTAGTCGATGGTACTTGGAATCTTTCAAATTTCCAAGCTCACCTTTGTGGTTTGTTGAATAAACTAAGCGAGATAATCTTAAACAAAAAAATATATCCTCAAAATTGTTGACTTCTGAGTTTCATTACCTGCATCCACCTCCATTAACCAACCCTCAATCCAACTGCCAAACCATGATTCCAAGCAAAAGAAGGTATCTTCTTCAAGAAGATGGCGGTAATGATAATTACGATGGTAGTGGTAATGGTAGGCAGATCGAATTCGATGCCAATAATGGTATGCTTCGTAATAAGCGCTCCCGTACCAATATTTCGGGCTCCGGTAACGATTATCAATCTTCCAACGAGGATAGGTATTCGCGGAATCGCGCAATTCTTGCCGCGACGCACTGGCGTACCATTGGTGCAAGTGCGATGTTTGGTAGCGGGGACCTAGGTGGTCATAAGGTTCTCCCAAGAATACATCGAATTTCGGACTACAATATGTGGGTTTCCGTCCACGGATGGAAGTTTCAAGCTGGGGTAAGCAAGTTCTCATCATTTCAATGCCATAAATTCTATACCTTGTACAAGAATGATGACTAACTTCATGAATCTGTAGTATTGGATCCCATTCTTCGGCATCGCTCTTCACCATCCGCTAGCGTATCGGTTTACTTTTGGTACTACGATGCGACCACAATACATTGTCGGGTTACAAATGGCAAATTCGGTATTCGACTCGAGGTATCACTTCTCAATATCAATGAGAGATGTTGATAGAGGTAGCCAGAGCACGGGTGTAGTCTTTGTGCACTTGTCGGTAAAGAATGAACTCCTTCGAGACTGTCGAGAAGGGTACATTCTTGCCGACTTGGCATCAATGATGGAATTTCTGGAGTATTACCAGTCGTATCTGACCAGCTGGACCAACCGCAAGGTGCACCCGGATAGCATAGACGTCAAGTTTAGGGCATAGCTAGTAAAGCATCCTGAGCTGCCCCACCCGCAGAACCACGTCATTCCGGTACCCAACCACTCCCGTGGCAGCCCTGGTAATACGAATGCTGATGGTAGATCCTTTCGCTCTTCTCCTGGATCCGCACCTCCTACCGGATCCAGGTACTCAGCTGGTATGACAACTTCCGCCGCATACAAGCCGGTTACTGGTAGAATGGATCCCCCCAAATCCCAGCGTCCTTGGGTAGATCAGACCATCGTTTCTGGATCGGTAGCCCCAATCCTTTCTTCTGGGTATTCGGTCTCTCTACCGGCAATCACGGTAGCATCTGCGAGCTTTAATGATGCAAAAATCTCCCTTGGTACCGGGCCGATCGCAGCCTCGGTCACTCCAGGTACAACAGCTCTTTCTTCGTGGGGTAATGTGGAACCTCTGCGCGAGGAAACCACCAAGGCTTTCAAAATTGCGGTAAGTAAAAGGCTTTTGTGCCAGCATTCTACTTGATACTGATATTTCACGGACTGGTCGTCGCATGCGAGAGCTGTACGATAATAAGTACACCGGTGAAGAATTGATTGCGGAAGTTAGTAAGGACAGTGGTATTTTTGCAGCGGACTCACCTGCTGCATTGCCTTTGACAGTAAGCACTCCTTTCATTCATTATTTTGTTACCAAACCGCAACGACTAATCTTTTCCAACACAGATCCGCCGGTATTTACGAGAAAGACATGATGGTAAAGGTAGTAATGAGGAGATCTTGGCAGCTCTGGCTGAAGATTTTCTAGTGTTTCCCAAGGAGTTAGGTGTTGAGATGGTCATGTTTCGCGGGTATTGAAGATGGATAAAGTTGCTGGTAATCATGGGAAACTAGATCTAATTTATTAGTGTCGAAACCGGAATCTGCTGCCGGATGGACTTTAGAAATTAGGTAGTGGCTATAATTCAAGGTCATTAAATACTTTTGTATGAAAAAGAAAGAAACCTTTTTGTGAAATCAAGATATCGTCTTGTACTTTGACCTTTGAGAATCCATTTTCTTTTCCAACAGCACAGCACTTATATTCATGTATCTCCTCGAGATAATAAAATCGTGGCAAACATGTGGTTCAGGATTAAGCTTTGACGTACAACGGTGATATCCAAAGACGATACCTCTGCATGCGTAGATTTCCTGTACCGAAGGAAAATCTCTTCATCCTTTTCTTAGCTGTTGTTCAAGGTAATTCCCATTTCGGGTCCATAGCAATCACCTAAGCTTTTGATTCCCCTTCATGATGCTAATGGTGGAATTATAACTAGGTTTTTTTCCACAAGGTGTCAAAAAGATATTGATTGTTCACTTGTTTCTCTACCAGTTGATGTATCATGATATATCGGAAAAAGAATTCTCCAAGGATTTCACAGAACCGGATATGCTCGTAGGTTTTGCAAGTATTGATCTTAATATTAATCTCTTGAGTTCCCTCATATTTTTGGCAATACATAGGTTTTGTCAGATAGTTGTGATTAATAGACAAAAACCTATGCCATAAACAACATGGAATGAAATATTTTGGCAATCCATTATTCAAAGAAACTTAAAAGCCCCAATCACGGCCCCCAATCCTACAAGTAGAGCCATATCTTCGCTTCTCACTCCAGCTGTTCCATTAGTACTTTAGGAAAGACTGTGGTAGTTGGGGTGGATTTTAGAGTCTACGCTGCAGTACTTTTCGAGGCAGTCGCAGTGGAAGTCTGGTTTGAACTTCCACTTGAACCCCCTGTAGTATTTATGGCTTTGTCTCCAAATGAAACGTCGAATGAGTTCCCCATCAATACTGTCAACTTTGCGCTCTTAACCACATTTGCAGCGTTGAAATTTCCTCGAGTTTTTCCAGCCATTTGAAGGGAAGCTAGACTCATGTTCATACCTGTGGTATTGAATAATAATTGTGTATATCTATGAGTAGTTGGCGCAATATTTGGAGGGTTTGGTTGTAGATATGTGGCAAATGCGGATGTGTTCTTTACGTTGATCAGTTCGTAGATCTTTTGACCTCCAATATTCGTCGTGGTATTCGATGACGTGAGATCGGCTTGCATCCAGTGGAGGAATTGTGATGTATCACCCCCAGTTGTTGCGGGTGGAATATCGGGATCTACCATCATCACTGCGTAGGTACCACTCATTTTTGTGGTTGTACCAAGAATAGGAGCACTGGCTGTGTCTGGATCATTATTAGCATGCAGTCGCGATGCAACTTAGGGAAAGAATCTTTACCAGCTCGTAACATTTGGATCCCATTTGTTGCAAGCTTAGAGCCATATGCAACAGTAAGATCATTAGTTGAAGATGGTTCAAACCCAGACGGCGTGAAAGCTGATGCCCCGCCAGCGAGCGCAACAGTGAGTACGGAAATTACACAGAACATTTTGCAGCGAACTATACGCGTCAGGCTGAATTCGAAGCAAATTTGATCAGATGGTTTTATTAACATTTCAAGAGAGTGACTGAGTTCATATAAATGAGGGGGAAAGATAGACTGCAGGTGTTCTTGGCAGTTTGAGAAGCTAAGATTTTGCGGTGATATGACAATGTGATACTTCCAAGATTCGAGATGACGTCTCAATTGTAAAACAACACACCAAGATAGTTCCGAAACACCATACGTAGTAAACCAATATCAAATGGATATCTCAGCGTTTCGTAAAACAGATCAGAATTGTCTGAGACTACCTAGTACTCACCTCAGATAATCCCATAAACAATCAGATTGAGCTTCCGGGCGATCGAGGGGTAATATCTGAAAAATCATGACATGGAATGATTCAAGCACGCGCAGATGCCAAATTTCCCTTGAATTTCCAGAGTAGAAGCTTTCCGTATGGATTTGTACTAAAATCGATAACATAAAGGGGAGAGTGGGCAGCAAATGTTGGACCCAGATGTCATAATAGCACTATGGCTGGGGGCAACTCCTATCGGCTTTAGTGTATCATCCGACGGTTTTAGTCACGTGTCATGTCATTAATAATCATCTCAAGAGCAATGATACTAGGTAGTCAGTGTTCTCACATTGTTGTTGTAAAAAAAAAAAGGGTCAAATATATTGCGAAACAAAAAGATTTGGTTGTTCTAGATTAGGTTACTAAAGTTCTAAGGATCTTCAAGGTACATAGATTGTGATCCTTGGAACTTGAAGACCTCTCTCAGCATTCTTTTCAAGTTGATAGACTTCTTTAAACATTTTGTTGAGGACCTCCAAGCTTTGCTTTCTACCCAGCTCAGTACAGAGCAGATTATCTGCGGTGAATCTGACAGATTTACTCGGGTATATCAATATCTCCCGGATTCGACTAAAGTTTTCATAGGTCATGTAAAATAAAGATTGTCTTCCACGCCAGTAGTTGTTAGATAAAACGATGTCCCTGGTACTCAAATGTGCCTCACGAATCACCAGAGTCTGCATGTACCGAAATTGATAAAGCTTATAGCCACAAACTGGCAGATGCCAAAGGATCGAATCATAAAGGACGATAGGGGGCAGTATCGAGAGCTCATCTATTCTCGGATGATAATATATACCAAAACTTGGTCGGAAGTTATTCTCCGGAAGAAAGAGGTTCGTGAGATACCTGTATTTGTACTTTTCTAGAGTTTGGACAGCAGGAGTGGCATGATAGGTTTTTTGGAAGATATAATGTCGTTTGACTTCTGCCCGGCTTTCTCTATTAATCAAAAGCTGAATTGGGTTTGATGTTGTGACATGATTCTTGCTAAAATCGATAACCCCTTCTGTTGTTCTGCGGTACATACCAACCACAATCGTTCTTCTAACGAAAGACATTTGCCATATTTTAACTCTGAGCTCCGCAGGAAGTTTCGAGAACAAGGTAAATCTTTTTAGCGGGAGACTACCTTTTTGATTTCGCATTCGAACATCTCGAAATAGTCTCCTGTTTTTCTCTGACGCTGGTACCGTTCTCGAGATCGCATTGTCCATGGCTTGAAGCCTGAGCCCTATCCGAGGATGCGCACGTAGTGTAATCTTGTTATGGTAATTCTTGAAATAAGTCGACTTCTTTGATATCATGAGATTGTCATTGATGGGATCCAACGGGAAGAAGATTTTATTGTCAATCTTCAGATTCGAAAATAGCTTTATCAACAATTGATATTCTTGGTCCACCATTTGCGCCGCACTACTTTCTACAAATTCCAAAGTCTGTGTTGTGTGAAATTTGAATTTTACCACAAGTCTGGTCTTCGATTTATCCTGCGCAGATATTTTTAGTTTTGAAAATCATGAGACGTAAGGGAATTGAATTTGAGCAAAGCTTGGGAAGCATCTTACCGTGATAGCAGCACCAATTCCAAGCAATGAGCTCATCTCGGAGGATTTTATATCAGGAACGCCATCAGTGGCGGCTGAAATTCTGAAGAGATTCGAAAGATCTGTTTTTTCCTACACAAAACTCAATTAAGGGTAATAATCAACAGAGCAAGGAATGACTTACCATCTTTCGTCCAAGAGAAAGCATCAATTCCTTAATCCGCTGTCGCTGTAAGAGAAAGAAAATGAATCTACGATCTTAAAAGTTATTCTTTTAAATTGTTCTACAACATTAGATATGTCAAAAACAAGGGACCGTATCCAGAGATATTACGGGTTGTGCTTGTAAGTTGGATTTTTAACAGTACCATATTATCATTAGCTTCAAAAATTGGCGAGTAAGGTCTTTTAGTGTTCCGTAGCCTTTTTGAAAGCATCAACGATGATACCTTAAATCATGCTGGATCGTGGTAGTCGCTTTAATTTCAAAGATTCACTGTATGAAGCATTTTCCCAAGCTCAAGCGAGAATTCGAAAACTTTTGATTCGTAATGCGGATACTTTTCCTCAACATCCGAATTATGCCTTTTCTTTCTGGAAATGGGCATTACAATTCTTCTTCCTGGAAGTTCGCATTGCGAATTTTCGTCTTCGAATTTTGTATCGAGGTGCTTCTAGTGTCGGTGTGCAATCCACTTTGATATTTCCAATGGCATATCCAGGAGCCGTCAAGATTTTATCCCAGGACTTCATAAAGGCGATAATCCAAGTCCTTCTCAGGACTACACACCGACAAATGATTCCCAAGTTCTCCCTGCCCAATACCTTTCAACTATATCCGTGTGTTCTGCAGCTATAGCGGTGGCAAACTTTGCGATGGCGGACCTCAAGACCATCATGCTGATGGCAGATTTCCGTCTCAAAGAAGGGGAGAATCTCTCCACCTTCAAAGAGAGCTTTCATATCTCTGCAGAAGTGCTGGGATACCTCGCTATATAGATCTGAAAAGGAAACAGTCAATCCCAGCTACGATCAGCGAAGCCCTTCCACCAGCCAAGGCAGATAAAATAGCCGCCTGGCACGCTGGTCTGAAAGCATGGCAAAATCATGATCGAGGATAGCATTGCAAATCTTCATCAAATACAATATTCATGGAAATGGTAATGGGTTGCACGAGCGTTGCAGAAGTGTGGAAGAAACTCTGTGCTCATCATAAGGGGTCGGGTTTCTGTACTGAAGCTAACGCTACTGATGCTTGTATCTCTATCGAATATCCAGACTTTAGTACAATGGAGTAGTTCAAGATCACATTCAATAACACTGTTACTTGTTTCAAGAAGTTAAGTTTCCCACTTCACAAAAAATGGTACGCTTCGCGCTATATCAGTGATTTACACTCATACTAACCACAATAGACTCAAGGTCAGCGCTCGAAATCGACCAACGAATCCACACCTGTAACCCTCGATTTTCTCCCAGCCGACATTTTTAACGAGAGCAAAAATAAAGCCAAGACATCACACACTACATGCTCTGAACTTACGGCACATATAAAGGCCAAGGAGAAGGATAGAATTGGCGTAAGGGGTGTAATGACTGGACATTGCATGCAGAGATGGTTTGCTTGGAAGTTTATTCGAAGCTTAAGGTGACGTTCTTCAATAGAAAGGCGGCTACAGCTACCGATAGATCCAATCAAAGCAATAGCGACAGCGACAAGTTGGTTTGTATCAGGGAGCGTTCCAATAGAAAGATGGCATTTTTGATATCTGCGATGAATGTCGGTGTTAGCCTGCCAAATTGAGAGTGGAAAACTGATACAGGTGCATCCAACAACTAATTTTCTGATACAGCCTATTTCGACCCAGGTTCCCTCGTTGTATCCAGCGATATGCCAGTCATAATTATAGAAGAAAGAAATAAGGATGATCGCAGGGGATTATGGGAAGAACAATTCATTGAGTGCCGCACAAAAGGGGAATGAGAGGACGAACGGCAGAAACAGTTATTCTAGCGCCGCGAAAAGGATAGATTTGAAATGCGGAGCAGCCAATGCGGAGGTGTCAATACCTTGACCGCAACACAAAAGGAAAATAAGGTAGATATATTGAGGAGCCGATGCGTTGAGTGTAACACACAAAGATATTCAAGAGCAGAAAAGGACTGCATACCAAGCAGTAAAATTAGGGTTCATTTGAGATTCAAAATGATAAGAACCAAGCTCCGCATTCAGGGAGGATATCATGAGCATACTCAGAAAGCAATTCGTGGAGCGCTGTCTATGTAGATTAGATTGGAAATCGAATAGAGGTAACAAGAAGTGGATTTTTTGAATACCGCAGATGAGGGAACTCGAGAACACAAAGAAAGTCTGCAACAAGGAGTACAATTGGGTGAATTTGAAGATACAAAGGTATACAAGCTGAGCAGGATCATGGAGCGTACTTTAGGGTCGAAGTGTGATGTAGTACACATGGAGATTGTGAGAGAGGTAGATCAACGGAGCGATTGATCATCTCGAGTGTATGGGGAAAATCGGAGAGCCGGATCAAGGGGGTATATGTTACAGAGCCTGATTTCTTCGCTAGTAGAACTAAACTTTGTCCTTTGGACGTCGCAACCAAGTTTCTGGAGAGTTTTCATCAATCCATTAGCATTTACAACCATCTCGAGGAAGGGAGTCCTGCTATTCGTTGCCCTACAGTCGATTTCGATTTTGCCAATGCCACATTCTGAACATCTTAGGATCTCATGCAGGCTGCTCATGCCATGTGCATCTGCTACTGCATATGCGGAAAATATCAGAGAGTTAGTTCAACGGGCCAATTAATCAACCATCGCTTACGGAAAACATCAGGGACGTAGGTCAAAGGACTGATTGATTGGCTACTACACATTGAAGAGACCGAGTAAACAAAGAGATCAAAGTGAGTACTGCACATGAAGGCAACAAAAGTACATGTCATGTAACCAATCCGCCGAACGCTGGACATTTAGAAGAGGTGTGAAGAAAGCCTTGGAAATACCGAATAACCACAAGTGCGAAACTAAGTAACAAGAACTTTGTTCGTATTGAAGAACATCACTAATACTCGATGTTAGGTACCTTGGGATTGTTCTCGAAGCCAGTCACCGAAATGAACCAGACAAGCTTACGACACGCCTGCACACAGCGAATAGTTGAAGACTATATATCAGCCGAGTAGAATGATGGTTAAAATCGTCCGAGACAGATTTGTTACAAGTCGAACTTTATAGAGTGCCTGTGTTATATCTTGCTACATGGTGTTCTGCACTGAAAATTTGTCAATGATTCCTTTGTTAATCTATCCTGTTACACAGATACCTTTTCATGACCTTGATACGAAGTTTGAGAAGACGCTCGATCTGCGAAACCTTCGGCGGCAATAAAACAAGAGGGAAGGTGGGGATGGTGGAGAGAATCGAGAAAATTTCAGGTTTGGAATGCCTGGGAACTATCGGAATCGATTCATTATTTTCGTGGACTTTTATGGATTATAAGAATGATTTTTGACTCTTGAAACTACGCATTTTTCGACAGGCAAGTAACAATATGTCTGTATTCTCGGAGACCTAAACTATGTATGGAAAAAATGGCCCACATAAAATGGGAGTAGCTTACATATTCGCTTATGCTCAGGAGGATTTATAATGAGTCGGGGATAAAGCAAGGGTGTGGGAAAATCATGTGTTTCCAGGGGATCGACATATATAAGAGTAAGTAAAATTAGTTTGGGCATCAGATCCGGGGTACTTGGACAAGTTCTATAGCCTAGACACCGCCGTTGGTCGGTAGGTAAAGGTTATTTACGAGATCTAAGATCTGCGAGTACCAAACACGGTAACTGGAAGAGGAAAACTAAAGAATTAGAAGCCGAAAAGAGGCAGATGGGAGATACAAAAGAGGAGGAAAGCCGGATTTGAGTAGGAAGAGAGGGTTAGCGCTGTACGAGCTGAGAAAAATTTGACGATTGGTGACCACCGAGGGAAATTTGGAGAGATAATGTCAGATAGATAACGGTAGCTTAGGCCAGAATGTACAATACTCAATTAGATGTAAAGACCAAAGTAACCCATCCTATTGCTACCATACTATGATTTGACAGATCAGATTTAAAAGAATGGAGTTTAAACAATCCGATTCGAATCTACAATACGAGGCTCAAGGGGTGTCATATAAAGTCAAGATCTACCATATAAATTTAGTTTCAACCGATAAACGTATAATCTATCATTTATTTCTATTCATTACATTATTCATACACAAAATCTTAACTCTAAGCATCGATATGCTTCTCATTAACCAAGACATATCTGTATCTTGCTTTACCATCCTCCATATCAACAATAGCTTGGTTAGCATCCTTCATTGGAACATTGTTGTTCCATGTCTTAACACCCTTCTCAGCGAAGAGTGCCAACATATCCTTGATCTCATGTGGGGGACCAATGAGCGAAGCACCGATGGAAAGCTTCTTGAGGATGAGGGAGAACACTGATTTGTGTTAACAATGATTCTTGAAACCCAAGGAATAATAACTTACTGTTGAATCCAGGAATGGTATCTTCAGGAGCACCGACTTGGATGAATTTACCCTGATATCTGAGAAGGGTAAGGTAGCTTTGAAGTGGGAGTTTTGGTGAGGAAACAGTGCTGACGATAAGGTCGAGGGAATTTCCGTATTTTGTAGCCCAGTCTGGTTCTTCATCGGTAGCTATACATTCAAAAGTTAGTGAAATTTTACACTGCAACGAGTAAAGTTAGAATACTTACCAATGAATCTAGTAGCACCCATCTTGAATGCATCTTCCTTCTTGGCCGAGGTTCTTGAAATCGCTGTGATTTCATCACAACCTAAAGCTTTTGCACTCATGATACCGAAATGTCCAAGACCACCAATTCCAACAATTCCAACCTTCTTTCCTGGTCCAGCACCATTTTGAGCAAGTGGTGAGAAAGCTGTGATACCACCACAAAGCATAGGAGCCGCAATATCAGATGGGATTGAATCCGGAATCTTAATTACGAAATCACCACTTCCACGCCAGTAATCAGCATAACCTCCGTAAGATTTACTTCCGTCAGCCCATTTGCTGTTATAAGTACCGGTCATGTGAGCGCAGTATTGTTGTTGACTGAGGTATATTAGTATTATGCGTCAATATGATGAAGAGAAGACCTACCCATCAGCACAAGCTTCACAATCACCCTTTTGGTTCATACAAGAACCACTTTGAGCACCAACACCAACACGATCTCCAAGCTTAATATCCTTAACCTTTGATCCAACTCTAACTGCCTCTCCAACAATTTCGTGGCCGACGCAAACTGGGTAATCAGATGCACCCCATCCGGATCTCAAAGTGTGCATATCAGAACCGCAAATACCACAGTGAGTGATTTGAATATCGACATCTGTCTCTTCGAAAGGCTTAGGTTCAAACTCTTGCCAAACCATCTTGCCATTGGCGGCTTCGGCGTCGAGACCCATCCATCCCTGGAACTTGTAATCGGTAGACATTTTGAGGAGAGTTTTTATTTTTGATATTTTGAAATTAATGGTATATTTTGAGTCTTGAATAAAGAAGAGGATATGACAGACAAAACTTGGACGATGGATTTTATATCTACTCCCTCCATTGTGAAAATGTCATCGTTTGCCCCCATACTCGGAATTACAAATCTGGGTGGAGTCATGATAGGTAGATAGATAAGAAAATATCGGGTCCTGATTCGGAAATGTTGAAGTTTTAGGAATTGCGCTTGAGCCGTCGATAATGGTCAAGGATATGGGATGAAAAGTCTGATGCTGGAAAAAGATGGAATTGGCTGGAACTATGGTGATAATCTAAATTTGTAGTCAAGGCATTCGTTTCGTTATAGTCGGCACTTCAAGGGAAGAATTTAACCGTTCACATTTCTCTTTCTCATCAAACATGAGAGCAAAGGTGCAATGAACTCGCTCTTGTCCATGAATAATGCAGATGATGAATGGTTTTTTACCCACTCCGGTCAAGTATTTTCCTTCAAGTCTAAAGCTGCTCTCCTCTGTTAGACGCGTTGATGTACGTTTACTTACTGAGGTACAAAAATCCGTAGTAAAACAGTTTCAAGAGGTGTCAAAATAGAAAGCCGCTCTACGTATGCTTAACTGCATCGTAAAAGGTTTCAATATTAGCTCCATTGAATACTAGGATCTGGATTTTGGATATTGACCATGTACTTTGTAAAGCCGATGGTTTGGTTTTGTCTTGAATATTTTGTGGAATAGTATCTTCGGCCGATGATGTATCATGCATCATACTCTGTACACCCATCGTGTATGATGTATGATGAATGCATTTAACAAGGAAGATCGGTGGGTCTGAATCTCTATACTCCATATGTATGGCTCGTATGTTTAGACCGTTAAAGCTTTCTTAGCCACTCCACTCGCCCTTGTCAGCACCTTAAGCCCGATGCGCTAAGTTTAGTGTATCCGATCCGACTGACCCCTGAAAAGTTTTTACTTTAGAAAAATCATGTAATTGACAACTCGACAGCAACATACGATGTAGACTGTGCGGTGTAAGGTCTTTAGTTGACCTATATCCCCCGCTATGAGGGTTTCCCATGTTTGCTAGAAAAATATGGAGGATCTCTGGAGTTTACGGGGTTTACATTCCCAAAATCCGGCACTTTCATGGGCCGGATAAGATCATTCGATAAGATCCGGTAATTGATGTCGGTTACCTAGATGCTTTCCCGTCGGCAATTTACTCCACTGTCACATTTCTGAGTTGACTATGCTTTTGTGACCTCGGGAGGGAAAGGCTGATTTACTATCAGGTTTCTATTGACATTGATGAACATCAACAAAATGTAATCCTCCATCGTACACCAAAGCCCTCAGCTCTCATTATGAACAATCTGACTAACTATTGCTACTCATCAAGCTCATGTTAACGCTACACGCATATCGCTTGCAAAGGACATGTCTAACATATTCCAATTCTCCTGGACATTTACCAACTTAATCTCCTTATTGGGATCAGGTAAATAACAAAAAGTCAGGACTTATTACTGTGGCTATCAACGTTAAGATTTAATTCGACTGGTTCAGAGAAGTGACGTCAGGCTGTGAAACTAGTTAAAATTCTGAGAACTGAATGGCAACCTCTGGAACGACCCTTCACTGTCGATGTTGGGTGTTAATGGTCGATTCCTAGGAAAGTGCATGGAACCAAATTCCTTTGATCTGAAATTGTTTTCCAGATTTCAGGATCCGAGGTCTGAGAAATGACTGGACCAATTCCAGAGCAGCCCTGGAGTTCTTATCCAGATATTTCATTTTGATGATATCACAATTCATCTCGCAATGAATCATAACAACAAGTAATGTGCCTGGAGAGTCTCTATCATACTTGAATTATACAAAGACAATGACGAAGAGTTGTATTCAAGGCACACACATCTATCTATGGAGTATTCTACTCAAACGGAAACCCAAAACCCAAAATCTGTCTGCTATGTATCACTCCATCCCTTTCAATGTAATCGCCATAAACTCCATAGCTATGAATTGCACAATGATACACATATATTATGTGCAATAAGAATGAGAATTATGTAGGAAACTTCATCTCAAGTGTATCCGCTCATTTTGTCGACTGTGTTTGAAATTGGTAATTTCAATTGGTGATTCATAGATCCCTACTGTCCACTGGTGCCGGCGTTGTCGCTGGCGGTATTTGGTGGGACCATCGTATATTTATTTGCTCTCGCCATCATCTTAGGGAAGTAATTCGCAATCAGTTGCTCACTTTTTTGATATAAATGTTAGCTTTCGTTCATTCTGCTCCCTCCGAAAAATACATTCAAGGACAAACAAAGGAGGATACTCACGTATAGAAGCTATGATCAGAATTATGAGGTCCAACTAAGTTGTGCGCCAATTCATGAGCAAGTACTATCCACCAATAAGCGCCCGCATCTACTTTTTCCTCTCCCCCTTTTGAATCCAGTTTCTTAAGATGTAATTGTTGAAAAAACCTAAAGTTACAAAAGATACTTCCTTGACTGTTGAAAGCAATAGTATTCCCGTGATCATCGTAGAAAATGTGGATAGCTTTTCTAGGCAAATTGTAAATATCTGCGGCTTCATGAAGTAAAGCTGCGAAGCTATTGAGGGCAGAGACATTTGCAGCGAGGAAATCGGTAAGATTGGGACCGTCGGGATTTTGTCTATCGTTAGATATGAAGATACGAGTGCCATTAGAAGCATCTGCAAAGTAGGAGAGGTTTTGACCGGAAGTGGAATCGCAATATTCAGCTTGTTCCTTAACCTGGTTGGTAGATGGAGGAGAAAAGAGGTCGGAGGAATCATGAGCTCGAGATGATTGGATGGCATTGAGCAGATTTTGTTTGATGGCGCCGTTGGAAGTAACACTTTCTGTTTGGGGTTTCTGACCGGTAGTCTCGGAGTAAGGGGGTGGTGGAGCATCGATGGACAATGGTGTCGGTGATTTTACTGGTTCGTCATTGCTACTCTCAAGACCAAAGCGTCGCGAAAGATTTGAAAATAATCCTCGACTCTTTTCTTTCTTAGCCTGAGGTGGTGATGGAGAATCGGAACCAAATGCACCGGGCATAGCAACATGAGAATTTCGACGATTTTCATCTTGTGCAGAAGCGACAGCCTCCTGTTTTTGATCTTCTCGCCATTGGTCTTCTTGCTCCCGAATTTGTTCTTGTTCCGTTTCGAGTTGTCTCTTTCTTTCTTCTTCGGCAATCCGTGCCTCAGCTGCCTTGGCTCTTAGAATTCTCTCCACATTGTAACCACGAGAACGTAACTGCTGCAAGGATAAAGTGAGAAAAGATTCAAACGTAAGATACGACTGTTGTTGTGGGCGAGCTAATAAGTGCTTGCACATAGCCAAACTAATTTGATATGTATCATATGCATTAGTTACCAGTAGTTGTAATCCTTTGGACCGCTCTTGAATACAGGCAGCAGTCCTCTTTTCTGTGTTTGACAAATTGTGACCTTTCAAGGATCGTCGAACTTGTATGCCACTGACTACTTGTACCGTCAAGTTCTTCTCCAGCCATCGACTATCCCGTTTCACATTCTCGCGTGGTGATTCATGCAAGAACAATTTTGATCTCTCAAGAATATGCTTACGGAGTTTGACGGAATCTCCTTGATATGGAACAGCCTGACCAACACGAAGATCTTCTTGTACAATGTTACTAAGATTGGTAGATCCAAGTGCGAGATAAAACTCTTCCAAAGTATCCTCTAGAGGGGCGCAGACCAAAGTTTCTTTGAAGAGACGGTAGCTGTTATAATCATCAACAACAACAATCTTATTGGGTTGCTCCAAATGCCACTGCTTAAGGGGAGCATCCTCGGTTTCTTCCACATCAAGATCCTGCTGGTCTATAAGACTGGTCGTATTTGATATTTCCTTGGCGGCCGAGATTTCCTTGGACCCGAGAAGAAACTTAGAAACCCTCATCTGCCTGAATAGAGCAGTGTCTCTTCTCAGCATGGGTAGATCAATTGCAAGAGACCTGAGGAGATTCAAGTATTTTTCAGGACTTTGCATGATTCCAAGGAGACGTGCAGGTTCTTGGCAAACCAGAGCAGCGAGTTCTAATTTGGTAGGCTCATTTTTAGACCCGCACTTGAGAAGAAATGTGTTGGCCTCGGTACCAAAATCGACAAAGTCAAAAATATTACTATATTCTGAAGAACTTCCCAAATAACATTGTCGAGGTGTAAGATATTTGATCTTATTAGAAGGTTGTGGCTTTTCATTGTAAAGTCCGCTCGTAAGTTCTCGATTGTCGGGTATGGGAACGATAGGTGAGTCACTCAATTTAGCACAACTATTAAGACCAACCTCACCGAGTCTACTCGAAAAATATCCGAAGAGTGTGATGGCTTCACAGCGAGATTTTGGAGGACTTTTAATTAGTCGATTGACGCATTCTGTAATCGGGGGATCAACGGCAACACCAAATTTGTTAGCATGGATACGAAGATCTTGTCGCAATAATTCGAAACCAAGAACGGAACTCTTCTCATTCGTGAAGCATTCGTAAGGTGCAACTCTTCGTTTCTCGTCGCCTTCGATTGGGAGAATTCCTTTCGTAGTGGTACTGACATCAAAGCTCGCGTAACCATTCATGTGATGGTTTGCGATAAAGTAAACCATAGCTTTATCTCGGAGGATGAAATCAGTCGATGACATCAGATCAATAAGTCCAGGAACGGAAGGAGAAGACTTCAACCCAAGCATGGATAAGAAGCGACCTTCGTTACTGGTGGAACGGTAACTAGACGGAGGCCCTGGCCATTGAAGTGTTGGCAGTCCCAAGTCCCTGAGTGCATCTTTTGGCTCAAAAAGTTCACGGACTTTGTACATTCGAGATGTACCTTGGGAGGATTCCTGACCAGGAGGGCCTGCCTCGGCAGGGCAGATTTGTGATTCTTTTAATCTCTTAAGATCTTCTGATGGAATATCTTCCTTTACAGAGGCCAAATACTTGATCAAATCCATGTGGCGACTGCTCTTGGATACCTCACCTTCTTTGGCTTGTGTGGGAGGTGCAAGGAGTCGACTGAAAATTGTCTCCAGATCTACTGTTTTACGTACTCCAATAGCTGCAAGAAACTTCTCTTTGACACCCGGACAATTTGTTAGAGTGGGCAAATCTTCAAAAAGCTTTACACTTTCGAAAAAAGCCTCGCCGGGTTTTCTCATGCCACACTTGGTTGGAATCACTGTCAAAGTTGACAGTAGTGATGTGACGGTCGCTTTGGAATTGGGACCCATTCCTTCCCACGACTTTGAGATGATGTGAAGAACTTTGGCAGCGAATTGTGGTGCCGTTGTGATGTTTTGTTCCGGACCATTTCTATCTCTCGATTCTATTAAATAACGCAACCACGGCACAACCTCGAGGGGCTCCCATCCCAGGGCCTGGAGTTCGGTCGGTTGACATTCTCGAGTGAACTCAAAAGGGATTGTGGTCGGAGGGACCGGAGCGTCAGGTGGTATTCTATTGACATTCAGGTAACTCGTGACACTGCCAAGCGCAATAATTCCACCCTGGTCTTTATCATCGCCTAGAGTGGCAACAGCAACATCGAATAAAGAGTGGATAGTATGGGCATCGATCTCTCCAAGGATAGCCTTATGGCCTGCCCACTTGACAAATTGAATGAGTTGTTCCTTGGTAAGTGCCTTTGCCTCAAGCTCTTGCTTAACGTCGCCGATTGTGATTTCAGTGATGAGCTCAAAGTCTTTAAGCTTCTTCACAAATTCGGAGTCGACAAGTGCATCTGGAACGACAGGGATCCCCTCAACAAATCCACTCAAATCTTCTGTGGCCAACCGAACCTTCGTCGTTGGAAGAACACTCCTGGTACTATAAACTTCGATCGATGCCTTCTGATATGCTGTCCAAAATGCTTCTTCGATAACTTGGGAAACTTGAGAACTTGGGGTAGAATCTCCAAAGGCAAAAGTTTTCAATATGTGTGCAGCTTCTGGCAGAAACTGCTCAATCTCGCGCTTCGTTACCTTATTTCCGTTTCCGTTTGATTGAGTTGCACGTTTGATCTTGTCGGCGAGATCAGACATTTCATTAGCAAATGCTAATCTTGCCATAATACCGGCAACTCGAAGCATTTCCAGATTCCAAGTTCGAACATATCGAGCATTCAAATCAATAGATTCACGCTCTACGGTCGGAATGACAGATGGCGCAGATAGATGCATACCTGCACCAGTTGTTTGATGAGTCGGGAAACCGATGAAAACCCGACCACCAGGTTTCTTTCCCGGAAGAACAGATGCAAAAACATCAACGTTTTTTGAGACTGGATTATCATGTGCAGATGCTTCAGTCTCATCATAAGAAGATGTTAGAATGGCCAGTTTGGTGGTCTTGGGAGGTGGTTTCTTAGTGGCTCGTTCCAGCTCCGCTGCGAAACTTGGTTGAATATAAGTCTTGATCATTGCAGTAGTCACACGTAGAAATACATTGGTTGTTGTCAGAGCTGTCAGATCTTCAAGTAGCACTTCTTGCATGGCCTTTTCCTCTTGCAAAGCTTTTGCTTTTTGTTGAGCCTGGCTATTATTCGAAGTAAGTCTAGAAAAGAAGGAACGGAGAGAGGGTACATCGTTGGAACTCCCGTAGCTATTATCATAAGAGGGTTTAGATGTGGATGGTTTGGCAGGTTTCCAACCCACAACATTCATAAAGGTAGCATCCATTTGTACGCTTTCTCTCTCAAGCTTTTGAACCTTCATGAGACCTTCTTTAGACCTTGTCGTAACATCCCTCGCGATAGGAACATCATAACTCGGTGCAGATTTCTTCTTCAAAGATATAATCTTAAAATCATCGACATATAATTCGATATTTTGTAAAGCCACGAATGTCAGACTTGTTGCCAGGAATTGGGCAATAGAAAGCAAATTAGGCATTGGCGTCGTGTTGTTCCGGTAGTCGAGGACGAAGCTTGTATTGGGATTCGCTTCACTAGGAGGTAATTGTATCTTCTTGGTAAATAAGGAGTTGCCTTTCCAGTAAAATGCCATAGCCTGATCTCCCGAACTGACAAAAGGGTCTTCGCAATCAGCGAAAACACTATAGAAGCCTACACCGAAAGCTCCAATCTTCGTTTCATCTGGATTCCCCTCAGCTATTCTCTTCAACCTCGACCAATCATTGACTCCGAATGCCTGCCCGTTGTTGGTGGCTAATAATCTCTTCAGCGTATGATTAAGAAGGACATGTTTCAAGATCTCTGATTGATTTGTGGTATTTGGGGTTGGGACTTGAAAAGAAGGTAACGTCTCGAACTTGATCGTAACAGTCGTTGCCTGCGCATCTGCAGCATTCTGGATTAGTTCTCGTAGAGTTGTCCATTCCCCAGAATATCTAGCTAGGACTTTATCTATCAAAGCTCTTGTATTAACCGTAACGGCCTCTTCATCGTCACCATCGTTCAGCGCAGCTGCTCGTAATTTTGTAAAGTCCATGGCGATAATGAGTGTTGTTGATCTCGCAGGGTATCGATTTGCCTCTCCTCGGCAGCTCGATAAAATCGGGGAGATATATCAGACAATGAAACAAATTAGAAGTTTATGTGTTGTGAACCATACTTTAGTATGAATGACAGCTTGCTGAATGTATGATGTCTGCCTACGAGAAGTAGTGCCTATAGTAAGGAGTTATGATGTGAATGGGCGGTTGTTTGCTACCAGCGTAGGAAAGGCTAGAAGGAAGGCTGAGACACACTATCTTACTCTAGCGGGTTCCAGAACAGGTAATATCTAATGAATTTAAGGATTAAATAATAGTACAATAGTTAATGAATGAATAACCGAAAGATGACGCTTGAAATGCAAAATATCAAATTATTTGGGTATTGTTCAAGGAGAAATGGAATAATCCCATATTCTATCAAAAGCGCGGTGGGTTTCATGGCGAGAATGGATAAGCTTACCTGCAGAAACGCATCTAGTTCCACAGGCTAAGGCTACGAAGTAAGGCTGCAGGAGGTGGTAGGCTATGCTTGATGAAAGGCATACCCTGACAATATTGATAGTCTCTACGTAGATTATAAGTCAACGGATAATGTTGAAAATCAAGTAGAGAAATCGTCAAGTATGTGAGCAATTTTGAATCATTACTTTGCATTCTGAATATGTATTTGAGAAGACTGAATACTACAAATGGGTATACTTCTGTTGTACTACCAACGCCATTTCGATGACTCCCTCCCTATGTGGGAGACCAAATATAATGAAATTAACGTCTTTTCTCTGGCATCCTATCTTCTCTGCCTCGTATGTCTGGCGAGCGACTTCTTCGAGGCACGCGCTCTCGTGGATTGTTGTGTCTAGAACCCTCTTCTCTCCTTGATCGATGTTGTCGATCGGGACTTCTGCTCCGATATCTGCGGGGTCGAGCTGCTGGACTACGACTTCTTGCCCTCCTTCGCGGACTAGCATCATGTCGACGCCTATGATGTTCTCGTTCACCACTTCTTGATCTATGTCGATGCTTCCTGTGATTTCGTTCTCTTTCATGATCCCTACTTCGACTTCGATGTCTTCGTCTGTCTTTTTCCTTTGATCGTCCTTCTCTATCCCCTCCGGATTTGTTGACTCTTTCATTATTGCGGTCATTCCTCAATGATCCGCCTCTCTGCTCTGATGGCTCGGGTTTTATCTGCAGCATCTCTTGCCCATCAATATTACCAACATAATCGCCAAATCCGGTACCATTTCCCATTCCTTCAGCATCATCGGTTCCTTCTTCCGATTCTTTAATAACTCTTTTTAATTCTCCAACTCCCACGTTATTTGCGCCTGTGGCTTCACCACGCTGTGCGACCGGCAATCCTAGAGCTCTTGCTATCGCATCTTCCTCAGCCTCTTTAATTTTCCGAATCTCTTCTTTTCTTTCACGTGCCTGTTTCTCTTCTGCAGTCTCATTGCCAGTCGTTTCAGCGTCTCCCTTTGCGTACCAATTCAAGTCTTTTCCCTTTTGCCATCGACCAACTGGGGCCATAAGAGAATGACCAAGGTAATTTTCTCGGTGCTGCGAGAATATTATGTGAGTAAACGGCATCCACTCGATTGCTTAGTTTGTGGCGGGTTTACTTACTTGGGAACTTTGAACCTCATCCCAACTAAAGTTCACACCTCCTCGTGAACCAGATTTTCGTATAGTAGATAAGAGATCCATAATGCAGGTGATTGACTGCGGTGATTGAAATGTTTGGAATGGCTTTGCGATGAACGATAAACGATGATCAGTACTCTAGGCGAGGCGAGGCACGCGAGGCTACAGCTACAGGATCGGTAAGTCGGCGTCGGCGGTAATCTTATCGGCATCTGAGCTAAGCATGGGGCATGGGACAGCCATCTCGCCTTTCGCTAAACCCATGAATAAGGAGAGTCTTTCGAGAGCCTTATTACTCTACGAAGAACTTTATTAGAATCCATGGATCATTGAGTGGAGCACCGAGAACGCCTAGAAGAACGCCAGATTCTCAGCCTTAGGTTACCCTGTCATTATTTAGTCATTACATCCATTTGACTCTTAATCTTTCGAGATTACCCGTATTCACAATCATCAGAGTTCACAGTCATCAGAGAAGAATAAGACTTTCGCAAAACTGGCCTGCAAAAGGATCTATTGTGTGCTGCCCGAACATCTACCTCATCTAACCACCCAGGTACATACTTGTCTTTGGAATCATTGTCCGTTGGCTTCGTGCCGCAGCAACCTAGATAGCCCCGTGAATAAGGTTACCTAGGCCTTTGAATTACTCCATTCATTCATTCATTCATTCATTCATTCAAACAAATTTGCAGCTTTCCAACATGAATCACCCCTCTTTGATTGATCATACTTGATTAAGTTTTGACCTTTGTTATACGATGACCATTGTTGCGCAGGATTTTTGAAACATATATAGTTTCCTCCCACATCATTTTCGGAATGGATTCTTCCACTTCATGCATCCACGACACTTCTGATATTCTGTGCCAGATTAAATTAAAGCTAGAACACTTTTTTCAGAAACACAATATGACTGGTCAAAAAAGTCATAACTCTATTCCGGATGGCCTCAACGAAATAGAGACGGCGGTCTATCAAAAAATCATAGATGCTGTCAGTACCTTGCGAAAACAGAACTTTTATATCCCGCACGTTGTTGTCATCACAGATGTCGGCAAAGATTATGATGATCTCGCGGCTATGATACTTTTGAAGGAACTTCATCGTCTGGGTGCAATAAAACTCGAAGGTTTTATTGCAAACCTGCTACCGGAAGACGCAAGGGCACATCTCGCACGTCAATCTCTTGATCTTCTCGGTCTTGAGGATATACCTGTTGGACAAGGTACCAGAGGCACCGAAAAGAACATTTCCCCAGATTTATATGAATTCCCTGCAAGCGTCATGGGAAAAAAACCTTATCCAAAGCAACCTAGAGGTCTTGAACTTTTACAGCAGCTCAAGAATAACGCCGAGAGAGACAATTATAAGTTAACGTTCTTGCTTATATCTTCTCTACGAGACGTTTCTGAGTTCGAAAGATCATTGCGGCCAAAGGATTCCTCACAGCCACACCCCTTGAAGCATGTGATAGCCAAGGTTGTCCTACAAGGTAACTACAAACTCGATCAATCCACAGATGACAGCAAAGAAACGACAAGTCACAGTACTCTCAAGGCTGACCAAGGAGCTGCCAACAATGACTTTCATTGGCCATCAGCGCAAGATTTCCATTCATTTCTAGATCGAGAAGAAATCTCTTCAGTGGTTTATAGCAAGATCGCAGCCTATGGTACACCATTAAGACCTACAATATTTTCAGAGATGGCCGAAACTGGACAAACTTTGGGAATCGCTTTGAGAGATATAGAAGCACCTCAGAACATACTTTACTACAAAGGAGCATGTAGGATGATCAATGGGAAGCCCGCCCCGATCATGAAAGATCGCGATCAGCAATGGTTCCTACTGAGAAGAACCACTTATTTCGACACGAGAGAACGCGAAATAAACCCCGAGCTGCTTCCAGATCCAGAAAGTGAAGAAATTGTGAAGTATTGCAAAGTCATAGTCTACGATGTGCTAGCTGCTCTAGGTACATGTCCTGAGGCTATCTTGGATGCATTAGACGTTCTTGAAAGTCCCAATTATGATAGACAACCGGATCATAATAAACTACATCGTGTTGTAGGTGTTACTCCGAAAATGAATTCAGACACTGCTACTCAGGAGGAACTTGATGCGGCGGCTCAGTTAAAAGAAGATGAGGAGAACCCATTCAAGTCTCCTGCAAGTACCAATGCGGAGACCATGAAGAATGTGATTGAGGCGCTTTTAAGAGGAGCGTTATTGGATTGTAAAGCTAAAGGTATCGGACAAGCAAAGGTTGAGGATTGGCTCTAAGAGGAGAATAGGCTAGCGAAAATTCCGCACCTGTAGGTGATTTGCAAACAATCTGCTCCACAGGTGCTCTACTAAAGGTCGTATATGCTCTGCAGAATATCTGCAGGATCTACTACTTGCTCTGCAGCATGATGCTCTTTTGGATCCAGTATAAATCCAGCTGAATCTAAGTTCAAATCAATAATAAGCCGTAGATTTACCTGCAAATCATCTGTTTGAATCTTTCAATAATCTGCTCTGCAGGTGCCCTTTGCGCAGTCCAGAGAAGAATAATGACGTTCTATGAGTCCACGCTTGATATTCAAAGCACAGAATGCATGTTGTTCGTAGAACAAAGTTTCATGAGTCTAGTATATGGGCCAGGGACAATATTGGAATTGGAGGTTTGGGGATTGGACGTTGGAGTCTGGGAGTTCAAGATTCGATTTGAACGATTTCTGTGGCGTTCTTTCAATTGCAAGTAAGAATTTTCAGATTTTGGTATTCCAGTACGATGAGTTTAGATCGTTACACTTTATATGTTGATACCAAGTGAAAACACTCATGTGTACAAATTGCTTTGCTGACGAGTACTTTGATTGAATCTGGAAACCTACCACATTTCGATATTCTTTATGGATATCGTCTATCAACACCCGTGAAAGTTACAAACTCTTCTTAGAATCAATCATCCATGTATTGGTATTCAATTGTATCAGAAAAATCATTCTCTATGCCAAGTTTGAATGTCAAAAAGCCGCACTCCCACACACCATTGGAATTGTGATGTTTGCATCGATGTCGCCTCAACCATACTCACATACCAATTGATACATAGTAGACTACTACCACAAATGTTGTGCAAATGCGGTCAATCATATATAGACTCATCATGTGATATCCCAAATTCATCAAGTTCTCCAAGATTCCTCGAGGCAATTTCTTTCTCCGAATGTCCATACTCGGGTCTACGAACAATTCACGCCCCCCCCTCCAATATCATACTCTGTTGAGTTGCCCGCAAGCATCAAATATCAAACAAAGGGAAACATTGAGTTTTCGACCAGCACATCTTCCTGGCAATTCCGAAATTCACATAAAAAAATCATTGGATAGTCTCTGAACAAAGAAGTCGATCAAATCCACGAATCAGGACAAAGAAAATGAACTCGAAAGATGTAGAAGCGTGCTCGCTTTAATGAGAGCTCACATCATGTCATCGTGAACTTCATTTCATCCTAATTTATTTCGATGGTTTGATTCCTAAATTTTACTGTTATCTCGATTCTCAGTACAATGCGAAGTTTCGTGCAGACGGCTCTCCAACGATAGCGAAATCGAGTTGCCAATCCAATACGAGAAAGCTTCATTCCTCACCGTTTAAACCCCCTCAAATTACCATCAGGATGCCGTATACACTTCCCTCAACCGCAGATGCCACCTTGATAATTAATCGACCGCGACCCCCCACTTGGGTATTCCTCCCGCCTTCTGACGAACCAGAATCAACCTCAGATTCGGATACTCTCCCTCCTTATCCTCCCCCTCCTACTCGTCCACCACCCCGCACTCCACTTACACCACCGGCTCCAATTCACGTTTCCCCTCCAACTACTTCGAATTCCAATCGTAACTCGTATGAATGTGGCTATGACAGCACGTCCACAATCAACCGCCAGCTCAAATCATCCAGCTGGTCAAGCGAAGAACCCTCTGATATTCCACCATTCTGCAAAGCACTTTTCTTCGATTCCTTACAGACAGATTTTGATTCTCTAGCGCCGCCATCTCCTTCAATTTCCCCTTCCGTGTCCTCACCCTCGACGAAACCATCTACTCCCCAACCATGGTTCCACCCTATCTCGCACCGTCAATTCTCTAAAACTTCTGTCCCTCGAACCAGAGATCGGCCACCTTCCCTTCTCATTCAAGCTATCTCTGCTTCAGAATCTTACCACAGTTCTCGTTCTTCTCCTGATTTTAATTCTCACCAGCAACTAGAAGAGGAAGACGTGAATGATTGGGTAATAATACCACCAGATATCTACTCACTTTCATCATCGCCATCTCCACCATCTCATTCCGCTGCGCCAGTTTTGCATAGGAATGGAACAATCATAAGAGAAGAATCCAGAGGTACTGAAGACAAAATGAGTACATTGGGATATTTATTTAGCTTTTTGTATGTATCCAAAACTTTAATCCTTCACTTAAGATGATCAACTGGGAAACATAATCTGGGGACAGAATGAAGATTGTACTGACAACTGGAGCCAGGGTGTCAACGAAAGGGTATAATTCAACAGAAACCTTGAAACCTGCTCACCAAGAGGACAAGGACAATGGTGGAGGGTGCACAGAAGACCTTAGTCTTTGAAATCTTACCCGCGAAAACATCATCTACATTAGAGAGGTGAAGGTAGTATAGCAATAACAAGGAGTAAATGGGAAGTATTAAATATGTCAATACATGTTTGATTATGCAAATGGCCGATTTAACATACGGAGATGCTAGAGATCTCATTTGCTTCCATGGAGATTTGGAGCAAGAACAGAAAACTGGAATGCGATAGTTTATGAACATCTATATGCATACTGAAACTTGAATTCTAATCATTGCGCCGTTATTGCAGCACTGCCAGGTACTATTAATGATTAATTATGCATGTAAAACAGTAGCATGACTAAGAAGTTGTAGATAATCCATTTCCATTTGACCAAAATATAGAAATACCCGCATGGCCCTCAAATACTTTCCATCCACCGCCTACCAAGACATTGCAACCCAAAGGACTAATTGAGCATACAGTTCATGACCTAGACGCCTGACCCATATTTCCATTTCCATATTCCTTTCCCACACATTCACTATTGCTTCTGCACCTTGGCCAAACCCTCTCCTTCTCTCCTAACCACTTTTCTAGGCAAGATCATCACCTTCCTACTTAACAATTCTCTCAGCTCCTTGCTAATAACCTTTGGTCTCTCAGGCATGTCTTCCAATTCCCCATTGGTTGGCTTCTTTCCTTTGTCCTTTCTTACACCCTCGATCGTACCTGTTCCCATATCTGTACCACTTGATGCGCTGGTAGAGCCAGATGGCTCAGCAACTTGTGACATACTTTGAGTAGCACGTTGCCTAAGAGATGGCTTTGGGAAATTTGACTTTTTATCAATAGCCTCGACTGTTCTCTGGAAGCGACGGAACAATGCTTCTGCACGAACAAGAGTAGATTCCAAATCAATCTGGTTGGATAATTCATTAACTATGTCTCGTCAGTATTTTGCACCCTTGAATCTTATGCCGTGAATATGAAAACATACCATATTTTAATACTTCATCGAAATATTGCAGATGTGTCATGATCACATCCCGATGTTTCTCTAAAATTGCTAAAGCAATGAAAAGATGGAAGCCTTGACTTAAGTAATCCGTCCATAATACCTCCCAAAGATGTAGAACATCTAACCATGCAAATTCACGCTTATACCAGACGAGTAACATGCGGAAGAAGAAAAAGAAATTAGTACTATCTGCGCTTTGAAGGTGGAGATAAAGCTTGGGATCCATAAGTTGGACAAGGTGATCGAGAGTGAGAAGCTGAGAACGCATTCCTGATTGATCCCGGAGAAAATTACGTTCCATACGCTCCATGAAATGTTGAAACCCCCAGAAAGCGATAGCATCGTCTTGCATGACAGCATATATTGGAGCGAGAAGGTCGGACATGCCTTGCACATAACCAAGGTCGCGATTAAATTCGTTGTAGGTTAGAAGCATATCTTTCATTTGCTCCAAATGAACATTGGTACCCACGTCAGCAAATGGTGAGTTTGGGTCTGGATGTGGCGTATCTTCTCCTGCGTATAATGGGATGTTACGATCTGTCCTATGAACATCTTTCTCTATCGTGTGAACCCCAAGAAATGGGATATGTCAGCCTTTTCAAGTCTTCAGAAAGATAGGATATTAAGTTCTATTACCTATTCGATTTTTCTGTTCTCGCCACCACTCCCCTTCTTCTCCTTCACCACCCAAGTCGATTAAACGGTCCCACCAAGCACCTTTCAATTTCACATATTCATCTCGTAAAGCTGCCATGACTGCCTTTCTCTCATCTGCTGAAGAATCCCATTCATAAACACCAAGCAAAAACAACCAGGCTTCTTTTCTAACTCCATCTTCTGGGTCGAGTCCACCATGAAATATCCTTTCTTTAACCTCATCTACGGTAACAGATAATCTGCCAGTCCGTTGATCGAAAAACTTGTTCCATTCCCTAAATGTTACGGGCTTCCTCTGTTCCCTCATAGTCAAAGAACCCATTTCTGTTTCCAATAACTCGAAATCGCCCACATCTGTCTCCTCCATTTCTAAAACATCTCTGGCTGTCCATATCCTTTGATTCTTATCCCTCTCACTCTGCTCTGCGATACCCATAGCCCATCGCGCTAAGTATATCCTAGCACTATCAAACTCCTCTTGTATTGTTTGAACTTCCGGATTTTTCATGAACCTCCTAACCTGTGGCGGTACTTTTGGGTTTTCAACAATTGAATCGGCCGTCCTTCTCGTGAATGTCGTAACCTTACTAAATTTCTCCATCAGATTCCACCCTGCTTCCTTTACAAACTTCGTAACTGGATCCATCCCAGCGTCTCTCTGCGCACTTCTATATGAACTCGAACCTGTACCGGCAGCACTTCCAACTCTGGCACCACTGCTTGATGGTCTCCTCACCGGCGCAGATGTGACCGGTTTGTCCCCAAACGCTTCCTTGTCTTCAGCCGAAGGCTCCACCAAGTAAATGTTAGGTTCTGCACCACTTCTTTCAATCTCAACATATCGTCTCAGCCACCTTAACACCTCATCACCACCCCAAAACATCTCTCCATTCGCGCCAAATGGATCGAATGATTCCCTCGTCCTCTTCTTCTTTTGTAAAATTGTGGATTGACATTCCGAGTCATGAAAGAATAGTGCAGGGAAGGAATCTCCTGCTCGAGAGTTTATTATGACACTCCCAAACCACCATCCTAAGCTCGGTGGTCGTACGAGAAGGCTATAAATCTGCGAGACGGGTATCGCGAAGGCATAATGACCGACGGATCCAGAATGGGTGGTGGTGGTTGGAGGAGGTGGTACGAGATATGATTGCTTAGGTGGAGAATCGTCTTCTGCAAGATCAACCTTCACATAGGTATTCAAGGAATCCCCAAGAGATGATTCTGGAAGCCATGCCAGGAGTAAGGAGGCGGAGGTCTTAGATTTTGCATCTTTAGAGGAGGAAGATGTAGGACGCGGGCCTGGAGTTAACTTTTGTTGCAGTAGAGCTATGTATCCGGGTATGTTATCTTTCGCGGATGGAGTAGGATGAATATAAACCTGTAGTTGTGGTTGTGATGTTAGTAACAAGTTGCTTGAACGACCCCGCACTTTGCTTGAAACGTCGAGCTGATGGAAACAATTACCTTGCTCTTGGAAAACAGTAACTTGACCCCTCTACCCGATTCTGTGTATGTAACGGTATTATAGTCGCCCTCCTCGTCGTCGCTCAGAGCATAGAAGCTATTCGGCGATGCCGGTCTTGCGGGGCCAGAAGACGACGTCATTGCCACGATAATGGGAATTTTGAGAGTCTCACTGAAGTTGCAGTCAAGCCGAATTTTAGTTAAATAGCTTCAAGTATCACGAAGTATTAAGTTGACAGCGACGGTATGAAAAACATTATATCTTGAGGTTGTATCGTACTTTAGTTTGTGGCTTTGATAGTAGTAATATGACGCGATTGTCTCGTCCTAGAATCATGGTTTGATTTGGTGTTTGCGCGGCAGGCGACTTTAACCATCTCGTGATCCTGTGCCACATTCACATGAAAATCAACATTTTCGATATTCTTTCTCATTGGAAACATTCAATATATTTTCTAGGTGAGAAGGCATACGATCACAGCTATTTTAATAATTTGGACTATAGATGGTGTTAAAACGAGCCGAATGAGAATTCTGGCTTTGCAGGCTGGTAGCAAGTAATCTGACCATCGATGAAGCTTTAATCTAGGAAAGAAGGCTTCAAATTGATTATTGCCCATAATGTTGTCCATTCCCTTTCGCTGGAAGTATGAGAAGTATCTCTCGCGTTGATGCTATAAACATTGTTATCTTACCAAAAGAACTTTGCAGATGCAACGGACGAAATAGGGACCACCAGTGGACAGACCTCATCCATCCATCCATCCATCCATCCATGCAGACGGCGAATTCGTGATACAAGACATGATTCCTATGTTTCTTGTTGGTCAAATGCATAGAACCACAGTTTCCAGAAACCAAAGCTATTACAGATCGAATTTATACTCGAAGCCAGGTTACGAGCGAATCATCTCATCTGTTCTTTTCAATGCATTGCGAAAACAGTCTTCTCTTGAGGGTGTTGCCGTTGATGAGTTTGACTATTTTCATTACTCATCAATCCATCCACGAAACATTCTCCTACAAAATTGTAGTGTCCAATTTCGAGAGTTCGGTATCCTGATATTTTGCTTTCTAGAATGGTTGAGATTTTGGCATCTAGGTATTTGATAGGGAGTTCTTGTCTTGGGGCCCTCGGATTATTCCACCAGCGAGAGAGATGGAGCAATGTTTTCCAAGATCTCCATCCTTTTCCAGACTTCATATTCGTCGATGGAATTGGCCTGAGAATATAGGGTAGTGAACTCCCGATGAACTGACAAACAATATCACCAGTTTGTGTCCCTACTGGTACCAAACAACACGTACCTCCAAGCGTTTCGGCATATCTTCGACTGTATATCAAGGGATGTAAGCGATTGAAAAGTTCCAAAACAGTACTTGGAAGCTTTGTATCTTTCCACTCATTCCACAGTATTCGACCAACTCTGCCTTCGTCACTGTGCTGAATATCGCGAGGGGAGTCGGTAATTAGGTTTATCAAGCCTATTTTGTAGCCCACGCAAGCAAGGACTCCTTGATCTTCGAGATATGCACTATTCGAGACGGCACTTTTTGATTTATCAAGAGGTTCAACCCAGTCAACAATCTTTTGTTTGTATTTTGCACGGGTTGTCCAGTCTGGCGCCCATGATGGCATCCATGATGGTACAGTATGGTAGACATGATTGGAATATTGTTCTGCATGACTCAAAACGTCATAATTCTTGTCAGTCTCAATGAGATAGTTGACAACGTCTGAATATACTTGGCGAGGCGATTTTTCATAACTTATCGCAAATGGCTGTGTACCTTTCGGTCTTTTAGCAATGCCAGAGAGTGCATAGATCATGTCTCGACTGTCTGAGGCCATACAACCTCTCTTGGTCACAAGAAGATCAAGGAGATTCAATCTTTTTCCATCTTCAGGTATATGGGATGGAGCGCACAGTGGTAGTGGTGATTTCCCGTCATTTCCAAGTGACTTTTGATATTCAAGTCGTTCCCAATAGAAACTTTCAAGACGATTCTTGATCAAATTATCATACCCTGCACCAAAATAGCTTGTGCTAGTACTCACGACTACAATCATAGCGTAGTAAAAATCATCCCATGGAACTTTTATTATTTCGCATTGTATCCATATCCGATTGGATACGATTATCTCTTGATAGATCCATACCCGGCTCCAATATGGACGCTAAAGAACTTCAGATGCTAAATTTCTGATTTCGTCTTGACTCATTCCCCAAGATTGGGTAAGATTTGGCAATGTTAAAGTCTCTTTTGTCATGTCTACTAACCCTTTATATTTCGAATCGCTTATCGCATGAAAGATACTCCCTGACCGTTCACTTGATTCACCAAGGAAAACAACGGTATTGCAGGCTGCAGAGTAAATCGACCGCATGTGAGTCACATGCCTGTTTCTCTCTTCAATGTCAGATTGATTGATACATACACCATCGGTCCAAAGACGAACAGTCTCTGTCTGATGTCTTAGACGTCTTAGAGCGGTCTCTAAATTTCGTGTTATAGACAAAGATTTCCCATCGACTTCTATCGTCCGTTGATCCTGCGTGTCGCCCCATGTGTAGGAAAGTGCTATGAATTTTTCAGAGTCTCGTTTTGGAATTCCGAAAGACCAGCGACTTTCAATCATCGAACAACGAATTGCCGATGTTATGCAAAGAGAGGGCTTAAGTAATATAAGACGAATTGAGTTGAGTGGACCCACAAGCGGTTTGTAGATGTATGATGAGTTTCTAGTAATGAGAGGTGGTATATAAGATAATGAGGTTCTCTTAATGATGGTACGCATTGTGTTTCCTTCCATACGGAATTCTTATATAAGGGGGTGGTTATCATATTGTTTGTTGATGGCGCGTAGGGATACAAACGAGCCTCCTCGTCAGGTTTGCCGCAGAGTTCTTATCTAATGAACATGGGGGACTTTAAGTCGAGGGTTTCACTGTAAAATAGCTCACCGTTGAAGTCCTTCGTATAGGTTCACGATCTGTGAGTGTGTAATCGTAGTGCTAGCATTAAGGTGTATAATGATAGTAGACAAAGTTATGAGAAATTGGATGCTCTGTATAGTATATCATATTTAGAAGATGTTTTTCGTGTTCGTTTCAGGATTCTACTGCAATATATTTAGGTACCAGCTAATAAATCCCAGTGAGACTCATCATTGCAGTTTTATTTGTAGCCAAATCGAACTTGAAAACAGACTAGCTCACCGGGAGCGGGGTAGCATTTTCCGGCGGAACAGACAAACCAAATGTGCAAATCTTTACGATAGTCCTCGCGAGCTTGTGGGATTCCATGGGCACTATGTTTATTGTCTCGGCCTTTTTAATCAATTGAAATCCTAATCGAGGAATTACTCAAAGTTGATGCTTGTCAATGCTTCGAAGTGTACCTTCAAGGTCCAGGCACTTACGGCACAATGTCATTTATCGCAGACTCAATATAATTGCTAGCCGGAGAGTTTATTCTTCATCAGCTCGACCTGCCATTCCCTCAATATCCACCGGTCAATCTAGAAATTCGAAGACCTTTCTGCATACAAAGGCGGAAAGTCGAAATGAGTTTGTAGACGATACAATATATGCGCTTTCCACGGCGTCTGGCAGAGCCGGCATAGCTATCATACGTATATCTGGCACCGCATGCCTCGATGTACGGTACCTTCCTTTCACTTGATGAGTGTTTGATATTGACTATGGTAGATTTACAAAAGCTTGTGCCCATCTAAATCGATTCCAATACCACGATATGCAGCTGTTAGAACCCTATACGAACCGGCGAACTCGATTCCAAACATTCTCGACTCTGATGCTTTAGTTCTTTATTTCCCTGCGCCGAAAACCGTTACTGGTGAAGATGTCCTCGAGTTGCATGTGCATGGAGGTCCAGCTACAGTCAAAGCAGTTCTAGGCACAATTCCACAATCTGCTTCCCCTGCGAAGATCCGATATGCTGAACCTGGAGAGTTCACACGTCGTGCATTTCAGAATGATAGGCTAGACTTGGCGCAAGTGGAAGCATTGAGTGATACATTGTCTGCAGAGACAGAGCAACAGAGGCGTGCTGCTGTGCGAGGAAATTCCGGGAAGCTTGGTCGTACATATGAAGCATGGCGAGAACAATTGTTGTATGCGCGGGGGGAATTGGAGGCATTGATTGATTTTTCCGAGGACCAACATTTCGATGAATCTCCAGCAGAGCTTTTGTCAAATGTCACAGCTGAAGTTAAGATTATGTTGGAATCGATTGCCGCACATGAGTCAGCAAGTCATCGGGGTGAATTACTCAAGAAGGGAATTAGGATTGCTCTACTAGGACCACCCAATGCCGGCAAAAGCTCCTTACTAAATCAAATTGTTGGTAGAGAAGCTTCTATTGTTAGTCAAGAAGCTGGGACTACTCGAGACATTGTCGAGGTTGGTTTAGATATTCGTGGGTACCTGTGCACGTTTGCAGATACAGCCGGTTTGAGAACTCAAGCTTCACAAATTGGAAGCGCCAAGAATGACTCGATAATTGGGGATATAGAGCAAGAGGGCATTCGAAGAGCAAAAGCAAAGGCGAATGAGTCAGATCTTATTATTGCCCTCGCCAGTATAGAGTGGTCAGATAACCAGAACGGGTGGGAAATTCGCTACGATCCTGAAACATTCGATATAGCGGCTCGAGCCTCGAAATCTATGGTCGTTATTAATAAATCTGATTCAGTGACCCCTGGAATACTGTCAGAACTTATAAATGACTTCAAAAAGTCTCAGAAAGGCAGATTTGATCAATCTGCCGTTCCGTTGATGTCAATTTCATGTAAAAATGCTCAGGCACTAACGGGTAAAGGAAGTATTGGTCATTTCGTCGACGAAATGATATCTCTTTTCGGCACTATGACATCTCTTCCAACTGAACTTGAGGATTTGCTCGGTGTTACTGAACGTCAGCGCCAGCTTCTCACAGCCTGCTCAGCCCATCTATTAGACTTTGTGAATGAAGCACAAGAGCATGTCGATCATGAACAGGAAGCGGATATAGTTTTGGCGGCTGAGCATCTTAGATCCGCAGCCAATTGCTTGTCAAGAATTACAGGTAGGGGTGAGGCTGGCGATGTTGAAGAAGTTCTAGGTGTGGTTTTTGAAAAGTAAGTCATACGGATTTTTCTCTCGTATCTTGTACGTACAGTGGGCTAATTCTTTGGCCCCCCAGATTTTGTGTTGGCAAGTAGACGCGAGATGGGAATCAAGACGCATGTTCACAAATTAGACAATAGAAATAAGATGAAAATATAGATTTCATATATCTTTGCTAAGTATGAATGTTTATGTATTAATAATACAAGAAGAAGTGTGACCCAAAAGAGTGATAGAAGAAAACAAGCTCTATGTAATGCAATGCACTGTAACACCCGAGAAATGCCAAAAAGATTAGAAAACTCCATCAAATGCATCATCATGATTCATCTCTCAGCCGACGTTCCTTCAATCCCTCCAATCCCAATCTTTAAACTTTAATATCGCCCCCGGATTATGACTCCTCCAAATGGTTACCAACTTCTTTTCACCACACACCGATGTGCATGCGGCCTGCAATGCAACCAAACTCGCCAATCTGAATTGCAGCCCCAACATCCATGTTGAATCTAAGGTAATGAAGATGCGTCATGAAAAATTCCGGAATATGCTTGAAAAAAAATTGAAAAGAAGAAGAAGAAGAAGAAGAAGAAAAGCAGATAAAATGATAACTCCGTGTATATGCTGCTATGCTGATAAATCTATGCGTTGCGTTGTGAAAGAAGAGAAGAGTAGGGAAAGCAAAGGAAAACCTGTGAGGATGAAAACTTCTTGGTCTGATCTTGAAATGAATCGAAAGTATAAGAGTTGGTGGAGATGCAAATGCCGTGTAAAGGAAGAAATATATGCAAACTGAAAACTCCGGAAAGTGCTATGATATAGTCGTGAGACTAGATTTTAATGTGCTGTGTTGCCAATCTAGAAGTCTATGGTTGTATATGCCGTCTGTGCTATGCAGATAAGATGGATCGCTGAATCGCTCGAAATCAAACCGCCGAAAATGATATGGATATGATGCGATGAAGGGGTTTAACCGAATAAATGTTAATCGGATTATCCGATCACGATAAAGAAACGAGAGAAGGTAGCATCTAGTTGTATCCACCTCGTCCATCTTCTTCCTCATCATCATCTCCACGACGGAGAGAAGAGATGGTAGGACGGAAGCTGTCTTCATCTTCGTCGTTCTTATTGGGTCCATTGTAACCTCCTCGTCCGAAGTTGAGGGGAGTAGAGGAGGTGGATGTGGAGTAGGTGGTTGAGGTAGAAGTTTGTGCAGCCATTTTTAAGAATGAGTTAC
Organism: Botrytis byssoidea; assembly: GCF_014898295.1. Classification (NCBI taxonomy): domain Eukaryota; kingdom Fungi; phylum Ascomycota; class Leotiomycetes; order Helotiales; family Sclerotiniaceae; genus Botrytis; species Botrytis byssoidea. Next base: position 997,729 of record NW_024065858.1, on the reverse strand, counting down.
AATTTGATGTGATAGTAGAGTGTATTGGTACAAATGTTCGAAATTGATATCGGAGAGATTTGTCAAGTAGATGATATTGAAGTGCGTTCGACAGTAAGTTTAGGTAAGAGACTGTTTGTTTGATGTAATGTGAAACTTTGTCTTGTATTGTAGTGAAGGCTGTTGATGATGATGAAAATAAAAACCTCAACACAGGAAACGATGCCACTCTATATACTTTCCCTCTTCCTCGTCCGCGTTCTCAAGTTGTTATAACAGTATCGCATTCTCAACTCATCATGACGACAAAGCCTCACCTCATCCTCTTCTGGCCCCAGTTAGCAACTCTGGGAGTTCGAGGAGCCCACGAGACCCATGCAAATCCATATGAAATCTACGCTAACAAAACAAAATATGTATTTCAAGACAGTGAATACCTAGGTAGGTAAGAGTGTAAGAAAAATACTGCAATAAGGAATTGAGTAATGAACCTACATTAACTCCAGACAAATAACCTACCAAATCCTGACAAATCCACTCATAGCGTCTTAAAGTTCCTTAGTCTGCCCATCCATAATCCTCATTTGGTTTCGCACTTAGTTTAGTAGTCGCGAAAAACTAAGATCAAGTACACATCTGCTGCATTGTCAGATACCCAGTTGTGAGATAGTCCATAAGGTTGGGTCGGGTACTTCGCAAAGTTCTCAGCCTCCTTCGTGAACCGAGTTTTGTACGCTTTGGCTTCGCAGTTACTGTACATGGAAGAATGCAGTTGTGATTACATGTCCTGAATTCTATTTTTTGGTCTATGAGTGGAGTTTTATTGCTAAATCTTACATGTACTTTTGGCGGGGCAAGGGTCATGGTCATGGCCATCACATCACAATCCATTCCCATCCCTGAGATCCCTGAATGCCCTTTCTTTGGGACTTGGAGGAACTGTGATTATTTGGGCGCGTCTATTTAGAGAAATTCTTATAACGGTAGTATTTTGTAAAGAAAGCGGATTCACTGCGCCAAAGAAGCTTGTTGTTCAATGTCAACGAAACTCTAATCGAGTTTAAGTTCCATATTTACTATGAGTATGTATTTTGGTTGCAAATTAAAAGGAATAATCGTGAGAAGAGACGGAAAGTAACAATGCAATACAATATGCACGGAAAGTACCTTACATCTCATCTGCTCATCCACCGATCGTCCACAACACGTTTCCTTCCAGGATTGTATTGTGTTGTGTGTACGAATCTCACTCTCCGCTCTCCAATCAATCTCGATAGAAATTGGTATTTGTTCGCCTTAAGGCTACAAGGTTCTATGTTCTCCAACACGCCGGTGTATCTCAGCCCTATGATCTAATCTATCTGCAGGGGTCATTGACAGGTCGGTTATTTATATCCCAGTTCGATTGTTCGAATGAGAGCGGGTGAGAGGTTAGTTTATGTGCGGTGGGTACAAGTGTTGAAATTCATAGTCTTTCTTTTGACCAAACAGTTTGTGGCTTGTGTAATATTCATGCATGATTATTTCGAGCGTTCCACTTTCTCTCGGAAAATTTCTAATACTCAGAGAAGTAAGAGCTGTGGCACATGCGCACGATGAAAGACCATTGTTGTCTATGTTTCTTGTTTACGTGTTGCTTGGCCCGAACCTGAACTTGCAACGGCTCTTCTAATGAAAGCCAAGGCGATAAGCGCGGAACTAATCTATTTCCTAGCTAAGGGATCTCCAATGTTAAAATACTCACTTCTCAGTTACCAGACCCAAATTCTCCCAAGCCCCAAGTAAAAGGTGAAAAAACGACAAACAGGCGATAATATCCTGACCAAAACGTCGTAAGCTTACCACCATGTCTCTCGGTATCAGGCTATCTCTGTTTTCTTATGTTGAGACGATTCAAAAACAAAACGAGATGGAACTTACTTCTAACGGGACCCGTCATCTCTCATAACATTCACCGGAACTCCCAAGGAGGAAGTTCTGAAGGCTTTGATATGTGGATACATACCTGTGACTCGTCAAGATTCCCAAAAGAGTACGAGCACTTCCAGGCGCTGTGCTTTTGTGGAATCACAAGGGATTCGTACGATCATGCCAATGGGAGTTTGGTTGAGGATTCCCCGGATCGGGATTCTCACTTCATCGCAAGGTGGATATACCAGATAATATATTAAAATCACAGTGAATAATTTTTGATACTTGGAGGATCGCCGTATCTGTCCGACCTAAGAACATGGCCTTGAAGAAATCCCCACTATCTCAATGAATAATATACTTACATACACGAGATTATCTTATTAAAGTAAGTTATACTTGACAGAGCCAGACCCTAGCAGATCTTGTCTACCACAAGGCCGTTTCATGTTAGCTCGTTTCTCGTATCCAAAGACTTGACCGATTACTTGCTTGACATGGTTTGGCAGTTACCGTGCATACAAGCGATGTGTGTATGGGAAGTTCCCCGACCCCGAGTTCGCGTCATTTCATGACCGTCGCTAATAATGAACAGGCCTATAATTTTTAGATGGGAGTGTTGAGTCATTTTGGATAACCTCGCTGTACTTACGTTGCGTAAAGCATAGATTTCTAGGTTACTGTAGATTTATTCGGAAGGGGAACTCCTACGTGTCTCTCTGTCGAGCTCGCGAGGTTATTCTAGTATTCACTAAATGGAAACAACAGTCATATAGAATGTGCCGATTCTTGGCTTTTTTAATGACTAAGAGAGTTCCGGAAATTTAGATCTTTTTGTTGCTTATTGTAATCTGTCTAACCTGATATTCGTGAACGCACCCCTCCCCTCATCGTCGCCCCTGAATCTCAAACGACACACGGCTGTTGCCGAATGTTTCTCGTCCTTTCCGCACTCTCTCCGTCTAGAAACCAACTCGAAAGCTTTGTTCATTGAACAAACTTGACAACAATTTGACGAATGAACACATAAGATGATGATGGTGATTGTTGGAGAGGCTGGCTGGTATGGGGCTCTGGCTGAGTAAACATCGTCATGAATAAGCAAGTAGGTGATGAATAGGTCATCAACTTAGCACTGCCTTCTCCTGTCCACCGAGAACCACCGAGTCAGTCGTGTTCAGTTTGAGAAATGCGCGATACAGTGACAAATGATTTGGACAATTTGACGAAATTCAAGCTTTGGAGATCATAACGGGCATCACGGCATCGCGCTGTAGCTTTTCAGCTAATTTATTAATCATTAGTAGTCTACTGTGACAAATTCGTCCCTCCAAGCCCTGAATTCAAGGTTCCTAGACAGCCATTCCGCGACGTACAAAGGCAGGAATTCCATTGGAAACAAGATCATATAGTATCCTCTCTATCAAAATGCTCACCGATGGGTTCCTCCGAATCTTATTCAAAACTATCTCGTAGTACACAGCTCACCGCAGTGAGCAGCCAGGTCTCCACAACGATGGAACGTTACCTCGTGATATAGATCATGCTTGAAGCGACACGTTTTGGGGGGGGATTAAAAAAGTTTTAGGGCTTATCGGCAGTTCAAAGCCTGGGCAAATCCCAATAAAATTAGTGGGTGCCAGAAGGATGGAAGAAAATCAGAGCTGGGAAATGTTTTGGATTGCGAAAAAAGGATTGATAGGTTACGGATGTCATCAATTAGCGCCCGCGACAAATTAGAGAATCGAAACCTGAGTGAAAGTGACGCCAAGCCTCGTCTGATTGAAATAATCTCTGTTTGTTTTCTATTAATAGAGTTCAAGGGATAATTATGTAGTTATTGGTAGATACTAGATACCTTTTGGAGCAAATTAGTAAGGGCAAGAATAGATATCAAATCTGGCGAATCCAAGTTCCTGATTGTCGATCAATTTCATTCTTCCATTCATAGATCATATAACCCAAGGATCGTGCTATATTATACACCAGAAATAATCATTCAAAATGTACGTTAGATATGATGCTATCCGAGGAGTCATCCGGTGGGTTATCATATTGTGAGATCTTACACTGGAGATTTATCATAATCACATCTGGGAGAAAGAGGTAGGAACAAAACGTGAGTCTAACCGAATATCAAATTACAATAGCGACAGCTGCGCAACTTTCGCGACATCAAACGGAGATAGATGTGTGTGTATACATTTTTCTCATATTCTAAATGGGAAATTACAATACAGATCTAGCCAGATCTTTATTTGCGCCGTCAATTCGCCCATTCAACCCTCAAAAGTATCGTGTGCCGAAAATTGGGGGCTGAATCGATATATCCCAGCCACTCACCCTTCCTAATCAATTTAGGAAATCTTACGAAAACATTCCTGAGGGTGGATCAATAACCGAGCAGAGTGATGGGAGCATACGGTATATACATTAAATTCGTTCCTTCCAATAAATAACGGCGCGGTACTTCTCGTATCAAGCTTCGTATGCTAAAGATTCGGTACCTAGCACTTCTTTCCCCTGTCATATAGATCTTACATAGCCATTCTAACCATCAAGTAGTGCTGGATGACAGCAGTGGTCCAAAAACTGCGATATGGAGTGCAGACAGCATGATGCAGAAGAAGGCTTACAGAAGAGACCAAGAAAGCCCAGAGATGACAGTACCTTTCCTTAGCATAAGCATTCATAATTTCTTGCCATCTGGCGTGTTGAAAAGTCATTGCATGTGTGAATACAACTGATAGCCCCCACAGTTGAGGCTCGTTCGCTTCCATATTGAGTTACGTGGGAGAGGAACCTTGTTGACATGCGTACGGAAGGCACGGAAAGGGTGTGCAACCACAAGCTAGAAGGGAAATACTAGCATTTGACTTGGCCTCGTAGCTCGACTTCATGAATGAGGTTGAGGAGAAATCCGGGACTCTTGGGAGTTGCTTTCTAAGAGGAGGTATTGTCAGATTTCTGCGGGATACGGGGGGGGGACACGTTTTTAATCATGGGGGTTTCATGATTAGTATACATGAATGCAGTACGAGGTTAGAGTGATGGGAAATAATAAGATAAGGCTGTGTTCTTGATGTCTAGAACAAGGGATGGTATTTCCATGGATTCGGATGTAAACAAAATCATGTGGGGGTCAGTAAGCAGGAGAATTGTTGCGGTGAATTCTTTCATGTTTAATTCTTACTCCTTCCATATATTTAATAGGTCTCCGAGTAACAAACTACATTGGAGAATAATATATTTGTACAGGAATGAAATGTAAGAGTCATACCGGACGGAGATGCTCGGATAATGCTACCTAATTAATATAGTTTAGAAGATGATTGCTCTTACTTCTACGAATTGAGAGATGCATGCGTCAATAAAGATTTGACTAGCGAAAGAATATATGATACAAGGACCAGGCGTTAGTTTCGAGGATTCTGGATATTTGGAATAAAGTCTACATTTTAGGATTCTGGAGCCTTTCTCCTGAAAATAAATGATAAAATTGGTTATGATCGTTGGTTAGCAAATCCCAAATCCATTATCTCTCATACCAGTAACATGCAGCATTTCTGGATGTTGTCGAAGGTAGTGAATAATGATCATGACTGCATTCTCAAAGCGTTTTTGAACACTGGGCTTTCTAATACCTTCGACCAGTCGTGTAGCATTGTTGTATTGATAACACTGAGATGTACTTCCTCGCCAGCTCTAGCAATCATCTCTTCTTCATATTTAGCAATGGCAGAGCTTTGACAAGAATCTGCTTTGAGTAATTTGACAAGATTTCCGGCATCAGTGATGGAATGATTGAGACCTTGACCGCGTTCTATCGACAGATTAGTTTATTTTTTTTTCAAGTAGAGGACTGGCACTCACGGTAAGTCATTGGATGAGCAGAGTCACCAGCCAACGTCACTCTTCCATTTCTATTATCCCATCGATGAGTTTCTTCTCTCGGGTCCCACACCGCGAGTCCAAAATACCAAACTGGTTGATCTTCGGGTAACCATTCAAATGCACTTTTCCAAGGCTCCGCATACCCCTTGGCCATTTCTCGAACTTGTCTTAACCTTGCCGCATTATCAAATATTTTAGATTCTGCATCTTGAATTTCAATACTTGAATTCCAAGAGATAAAAAAGAAGAACGTCCAACTTTCTGGCTTGTCCGGATCTGGAGCATCTTGCAAACCAAAGAATGCCATCAGATTATCGGGGTGAGGTGCAGCCAGGAAGAGAGGATGAAATGAGCGAAGGTGAAGAGCCTGCTCTCGAGTATATTTTGCTTGCACAAACGAAGCAGCATATGGAAGTCGTGTATTCAACGATTGTTCAGGCCCTAGAAGTAGTCTTCTAACAGCTGATCTTGCACCGTCCGTACCAACTACCAATCTGCCAGTTATATGTTGACCATCATCAAAGACACAAGTAGTACTTTTTCCATCATTCGCAAATATTATATCCTTTAATCTTTTGTTCCAACTGATGTCGAGATCTTGGGTCAACAGTGCACGAAGTTTGGATCGTCGTAGTCGATGGAAGTATGGAATCTCTGGAGCAAACATAACATCTCCCGTTGAGCCATTAAGAAATGAAAGGGTATCAAGGGGTTTCGTGGGTGTATGTGGATCGACTTGACAAGATTGTAGTTTGGGAAGGGCAGATTCGGGTATCAAGGTCTTCAAGGCATCCATTCCCCAATGAAATCCCATGTTCCAATCCCGTTGACCAGGAATTGATATGCCAGCATTTTTTTCGAATACAATTGTTGGAATTCCTGCCTGGCATTGCAATTAGCAGTTGCGCGTTGCTAGATTGTGGTATACCAACTTTACGAAGTCCTTGTGCTATGGCAAGGCCAGTACACCCTGAGACAACATAAAATAGTGAGCAAGTGCTTGATACGCAAGGACCATTCTTAGGGCCAAATTTGGACCTACCTGCTCCAATTATAATTACGGGGTTGGGGTCGGATGAACCTAGCGGAGAATCTTGAAAATTTTCCCCCATAACTTTATTGAGATGATGATGATACAAAGAGGAAATGAAATTGGGAATAAAAATTTGAAGGGTAGTAAAAGCTCGGCGATGAGAGTCTCTTATATAATTCACCGTTATTGTGGAGGAAAAACCACGTCCCTGGGACTAATCTATCTTTGATAATTGTTTACTTACATCGGGACCCAATGAAGCAACATTTTTGCGTTAGTAGATCAATCTAGATCGTGATTGGATTTGATTTGGAAACCCCGATTCATGTTGTCTTTGAAGAGTTGAATCATCGGTGAATGATTTCTTGAATATCGCGGGTATATGGTACATTTCGGTATCGGTGCAAGTCTCTATATGTATCAGCACGTATTCTAGCATCCACTTTCAATTGTCTATGTGAATAAAACACCATCTCAATCATCGTTGACTAAACCATGACGAGCCGAAGTATCCGTGATTGGCAATGCAATATTCCTGTATTAGAAGCAATAGGACGAAGACAACATTAAGAAGACATGATTATGGTCGCGAAAACTTCGTGCAGTCCAGCACAACATGGTCCAGTAGACGGCTAGGAGGTGTACGTGAATAAATCTCTCGCAAAAATGTTCTGGCCCCGTCAACAAACACACGCTACTTGCGGCTCTCCCCGCACTCCTTGGCGTCTCTCCTCACGAAGGAACTCGTGATTGCTTTGGGTCACTGCCCAAGTAAGAATACTACTCCGCCATACATGCCACCTCGATGTCTCGCCCAACTAGAACAACACCAGCGGCTGGAAATACTGTACGTAAGCTATAATTCGTCCTTTTGCGCTTGTATCATTCGATCATTGTTTGCTAAGACCGAGTAACGGATGCTTGTAAGAATTTATCCGTTTTATATGCAATTAACCCGGATTTCTTGATCATCGAATAAAGATCACTAGAGTTTAGACGCTTTATTGCCTAGTTTGTGTACAAGCAGAAGCGAAAAATAGAGAAGTTACATTCGTTCCGGAGACGAAATGCTCCCAACAGTTGGGTATGGGAGAATACGTGTGATCTGAAACTCAAAATTTTAATTCGACTCACAAATTCGAATCATCCTATCACACCATGAACTTGGAGTAATTCAAAACATAAATACTACAACATCCTTCATGTTTCTCACTGCTGAGATCCTTTCCGTGCATGACTCGTCCTGTACATATCGCGTTGGGAGTCTCATCATGATAGATTAGATATCGGTATGCCATCGAAATTCAAAATTTTGAGAATGACGACGTGTGGGCGGGAAGAATACTTTGACATTTGTGACCCTGCATTGGATGGATCCTTAATAGGATGTGATACCGATACATCTGCCAGCTATATCTCAGGTTATAGCTACCAGACTGGGAGGCGTAACTATGCTTATCATGATGAGGAGTACTGGATATGGGATACTGTTACTTGAAAACATGACGGATACTAAACTCTGTGGATAGATACCAAAAGATGAATGTTCTAACGGTTCACAAGCTTCTGTCCAGCATATGTATCTGCTAGAATTAGATGGTGGAATCCATTCACCTATTTCAAACAAAACTCAATATATATCAGAGTAAATATAGCAAGCTCTTCCTTTCAACAAGTTCGAGTTCCCTTACATACCGATTAATTTTTTGCTTTGTATTCATCGTCAAAATGTCATAATAATACAGAAATCTCCCAATATAGACTGGCATGATTCTTATCGGAACAGTGTAAAAACTAGCACCGGCGCATAGACAGTGAAAATTTGAGCGGCTAAAGGCTACATGGTCTCACTTACAGCTTTCATCCTGATTTCGTTCGGCGAGATATGTCTGAAGAAATAGAAGAATTCATACTGATGGTTGTAGTAGGTGATGCATGTGTGCTTCTGTTCTCCTTCTCATTCAAATTGGGGTCTTCTTAAACTGATTTTTGCTGACATTACATGACTAGTCCTATGGAGTTGCTCATCTGTTTCTGGTCGAAATGAGAAAGGCACCAAAGGACAGGAATATCCACGCATAACCAGATGTATAAGTTCTGTATCTCTTGTACAGATTTGATATTAATGGTAAGGGTACCGATGTATATAGTCATAGGTCATGAGGTATACTGAATCCACTGCTTCTATGCTAGCACTGTTTCCATGCCACAGCCATAATAATTGAACTTAGACACGAAATAACCCAAAGTGCTACGATTCCCGTATGTCTTAAGGACACTACAAATCATTTGATTTTTGAACATTTAAATTCAACGATTGATTGCGGTTCGTCTCTTTCTGAAGCGTATCAGTTGAGACACAGGTGAAGATAGGATGTAACCAAGGGTTCGCGTTGATTCCTCTTTTTGCCATATCTAGAGTGTGTGTGTATCTGCCCCAGGGAACTGCAAAAACAAAGTACTACTACTTGATCAGACATACAACAATCTCTTAACACATCTTTTAAAATTTGTAAATCTAACGGACTCTAGTAAATTGGACCATATACAGATCGAGCAGAGACTCACCATGGATTCTATTGTGGCACTTGTGCAATGAGTGATTGATTGGTGGCCATCAATCCTTCCAATTCCTGCAACCTTACACAGATCATATCGACGCAAACCAAGTGACATCGGAAAGGGTAATATACGGGCTGTACAGACTTCGCAAGCAGGACAGGAACTAAATAGGCATTTTGCGAAGAAAATGAGACATGCAACAAAACTTCTAAAATAACAAAGCATTGATGAGAAAAAAAGTTCATGAATTTCAGTGCATGTGATGTACAAATTTGAATGGATGTTGTGTCAGGATATTTCGTGCGATAGGTCTGTTTGCCCGCACGACATAGGAAGATCGATTTGTCTTGGAGCAATATGATTTAGTGTTGTATATGACATAGACACTCAATCTATGACATGTTGCTGAATAGGAATCTACATTCACAACATTCTTTAAGAAGACGATTGGATGTTGTGATGATGTGATTGATCACCTTGCAATTGCTGTCAACTTTCGGTTGAAGAGGTGTTCATTTAGCGCTGCTCGGCTACAATCACTCGCTTCTATTTTGTTGTCTAGTGCTAACCAAAGTGTAGAACTGAAAATTGAATAATACGATAGACAACAATCATTGGCATTACATTGTTCTTCCGAGCTCGACAACGTTTCGAAGGAGCGGTCTGAATATTACAGCCGACAAGGACAACATGAGAACTTTTTGAAAAGACCGAATCACAACGACGATTGACGTAAACTTATTCGATCTCTTCATGAATCGTGTGAGAACAAAGTGATTTTGTGGAGGACTTATGATGAACCCCAAGAGGATATACAAGCTCACGCAGGTCTTCATGATTCTTGAGGGCCTTCAATGTAATAAAACCTCTCAATTGTGAACGTTCGGTTGAGGCAACGGAAAATAGCTCAGCGAATGGAAAATCGCCGAATTTTTCCCTTCCTAGATATACGGTTCGTTGACTGTTACGAAAGCTGCACTGAGTGCATCGCCGGCATGGAACGGGTTCCTGCGCCCGACGATCAGTTCAATTATGCCGATGTTTTCGGAAGAGCACATCATCTAGTCATGTATCTCTCTTACAAACACCCGAGATTGTCTAGCTCCCGCTGTGTAACAGCCACCGCCGTCTTCACGAAAATCAGACACCGGTTTGAGAGGAGCCTGAGTCACAAATCGCCCTCGGATACCAAATGAATGAATATTGAAATGGTCGATCAATGATAAATCAAATTTGGCAACAAAAACAAAATGAAAAAGTAGCATTTCATGCCGAGAAGCTGGCCAGTCAATTTCTGTGTCATAGTTGCTGTAGGACTAGAATTTGAGGTATTACCGACTGCCACTGTGGGACGATTTTGAACTTAAAACAATGAAAAGGTTTTCAGTGAGCTCTTTGCATAACTAATCTATAATCTTATTGGACTCTTAAATAGACTTCCAAGTCATTAACACGGGAAAAGTCAATTAAACGAACCAGTGGCATATGTGCCATCAGCTCCGACAAAGTTTCGTTGGTCTATTTATAATATCAGGGTTTGACAGCACAAATATTCATTGTATTATTCATGAATAGATAGATGCGCCGTTGTGGCACAGACTCTCTCGCGGAAGTTTCCCCGGAATGCCTGCTTTGGCACTACAGCACATCTGTTCACATCAATCCTCTTTCGTGCTACTAGTTATATCGCGGACACTGAATATTCCCATCTAAAATATGTCAACATTTATGGAGAGGTCGCCATGGAGAAATTGTAGGTGCGCGGACTTCTTCATTGAAACCATTCAAATCGAACTCTACTCCGACATGTCTTTCCCGGGGTATCATCAGCGTTGTGTTTAGCAATGGTCACCTACCGATATGATTACAAGGTTCGAGATCTCCACCAAAAGAAATGTTGTGGCAAGTCCACACAAACATAACGTGCGTCCTGCGGAGAGTGCGTAGGGAAAAATGCGGACATGCGAGATGCTCTGATCTATACACATCCCTCCTTCTTTTCCCTTGTGAATTTATCCATTTTGCTTCTTTGCTTCTTTGCTTTTGTGTTTTTTATAATGCCTCTCTCTTTTCATGGAATAGTATGATGGCTTTAGCACATACTATTGTTGTGCTCTATGTTTGTTTCTAACCTTATTCTCGTCGTTCTTATTGTAATCCACACAATTTGACCCTCACTATATCGAGCGATAATGCCTTCATTTGCTGATCAGCCAGAAGAAGTGAAAACCAGAGAACGAAAAAGAGTAAGGAATCTCTTGAGGTAAGAGTGCTCAGACGTGCTAAAGGCGGGCTAATTTTTAAATTTTTGTCAGGTATTATACCCCCGAGAAATGGAAACTCACCAGAGAAAGTGAAGATGATGATATCAAAACAAATGGGAGGGGACTACTGGAAACAACATGTGAAGCAGAAGAACAGCCGGATATAGCAGAGGACCCGAAAGAAAACGAAACAGGGGGACCGGATTCTTCAAAGCGACTTCGTCATGATCCTACATTGACAGCATTTGCGCAGCTCGGCGCGTACCGATTAAATACTGAAAGATCTTTTATTTCTCTGATGGATTCACATAATCAATATATCATTGCAGAAGCAACAAGGAGTGTCTCTTTACATGAAAGAGATGTTACAAAACCTGGCGACGAGATCTTCCTTGGGGCCCGCATTTTGGATATGCATTGGGGAATATGTCCAAACACTATTCAGATATTCACGGCTAAAGACGACACTGGAAACGTGAAAACAAACCTTGTTACCGCAAATCAGACTCAGTATGTAATGAATGATCTCTCTGCTATCGAAAAATACAAAAATCGCCCCTACATTGCGGGATGGCCGCATATGAGATATTATGCCGAGGTACCTATATATAGTGAGTAGTTCGATCGATTTATTCCTTGAAAATAGCTTTCCTGGGTCGCTCAGTCATCCTCAGATTCGTTCTTAAGCCTCTCATGTCTATCAACTAGCCATGAAAAGCCTGAACAGCTGGACTAAGATTTCCACGCATTTGGGTTTCACTTTTCTCATCAAAAACCATTCTTGTCGGGTTGTCATTGTCTGTATCTCAGGGCTGTGGAATAACTCCCAAAACTAGCATTGGTTCTGACTCCACGACTTTATTAGGTCCGGAAAATATTGTAATAGGAACATATTGTGTAGTAGACAACAAACCACGAATGGAGGGACTAGACGAGGAGGGATTTATTATATTAAATGAGATTGCAAAAGCAGTTATGAGTCACCTTATTCTCATCGAAAAACAAGACCATCTAGAAAGGGGAGAGAAGATGGTTAAAGGCTTGGGGTATTTTGTCGCTGGTAAATCCAACTTGGGCGAAGGATTAAAAGATACATCACAAAATGGAATGGATCCTCAGCCTGTGTGTCATTCTCATCCAATTGACACGTCTGACCCATCATCAATAACAAAAGAAAAAATGGAGATTCGCCAAACACAAGTGGGTTCGGTTAGCCCACCAGATCAAACCAACAAGTCATCTTCTCTTTCGTCTGGATTTGAAAAGGCTAGAATGATCGAGAGAAATAGGCCCAGTATAAGTAGAACCTCTTCGACGGAATTCGCTCGACAAGAAACCCTTGCGATCACGAGGCTCAAACAGGTATTCTCCCGAGCGAGTCAACTTATACTTGAGGCCATGAGTCTTGATGGAGTTTTATTTGTTGATGCATGTTTCAGAGATTCAGCAAGCAAACTTGCATCCAAGAATAAAATCGTTTCCAGTGCAACTCATGATAAGTCTCAAGGCTGGACTCAAAATAAAGACGTGATCAAAGTGCCCGCTTTTTTGGATGAGATAAAACTCGAAGGAAGACAAGCAGGGAAGGTTTTAACAAGTGAGTTGCTTGGATGCAAAATCAGGCATGATCAAAATTCCTCTCATCTGGATGAGCCTACGAACATCACCCTCACACAGGCGACTGTTAAAGGCTTAATGACATGTTATAGCCAAGGTCGAATGTTTGTTTTGCATGTAGATGGATCTTTAAATCTTGATTTAGAACCAGAATCATTCGAAATTTGCGAGAATGGGAATTTCGAGCCTGACAGAAAATTGGTCGCAGCTTGGGTCGCAGAGCTGATCAAAATTTGTCCTGGTGCACGCACAATTGTGTTTTTCCCTCTGAGAGACCAACAGCGAGAGTGAGTATTTACCTGTGCGGCTACAAATTCTACCATTCATGAGAGGCAAAAATTCTGGCCTGTAACCTCTCCTAAAACAATTTTCCACCATTACTCTGTCAGTAAATCTTCATTTCTAATCATGTGCACAGTCAGTGGTTTGCGGGAAGCTTTGCATGGACAACAAGAGAGCTCAGAATCATGACCGCCGAAGATCTCACCTATCTTACAGCTTTTGGGAACTGTATCATGGCGGAAAAGTCCCGTCTAGACTCCGAACTTGCAGATCGTGCCAAATCTGACTTTATCTCTGTGGTATCTCATGAACTACGCTCGCCGCTTCATGGGTTCGTATTCAATCATCTCTCATATGAACTACTAAGCTAACCTTCTCATACAGTGTATTAGCCAGTGCAGAAGCACTTCGAGATACTTCGACTGGCGACGAACAAGATGATATGATTCGTTCTATCACCATCTGTGGTGAAGTTTTGTTGGATACCATGGATCACATGTATGAAAAAGTCTCTTGTGTCGTGTGAAACACTGCTGACACCAAAAAAAGTCTGGATTACGCAAAGATTACAAACAAAGGAGACACTAAGGATATGAAGGACCTGCCAGTACAATCTAACGGGTTGAATGCCGACTTTGATCTTAGTAATCTCATTGAAACAGTCATCGAAGGAGTCTCAGCGGCACAAAGTTTCCGACAGTTAACTTTCGAGGGTCCACGTTCCGTCGACAACACTCACCTAGATGTGACCTCGGATGAAAACTACACGTCAGGTAATGTTGTAATTGTTCTTGAAATTGATTGGCAAAACTCGTGGACCTTTAACTCGCAGATAAGTAGTTGGAGGCGCATTTTGATCAATCTTTTCCAAAATGCACTCAAATATACCGAGTTTGGGTATGTTCAGGTCCGCCTGACAGCATATGAGACCGAAGATGGTCAGGTTGCGAGATTGTCTGTTGTAGATTCCGGGAAAGGTATATCCAATAATTATTTAAAGTACGAATTATGGACACCTTTTGTACAAGAAGATCCTATGAGCATTGGTACAGGATTGGGCCTCTGCATCGTTGGCAAATTGGTAGATGAGCTCGACGGGACAATTGATATATCAAGTACAGTCGGTGCGGGTACAGTTGCCCAAGTGGACATTCCAATTAAGCATACGGCGGAATTTGATGAAAATGAAGAGACAGACAGCAACAAACTGATACGAGAGACAAGAGATCGTTGCCGAGGATTGTCGATGTGTCTTCTCGGCCTTGATAACTATCCAGATCCATGCGAGATACCTACAGATGCGCGGTCTGCACAGGATAGAACAATGACTGCGATTAGGTCTGCATTTGCAAATTATGCCGGTGATTGGTTTGGAATGGTTATTAGGAAATCTCGTTCTAGCGTTTCTGCTACCGGTGTCATTTCTGTTTGTTTGAAATCAAAACTTCATCGGACGGACCGAACTCGACAAAAACCTTTGATTATATTTGAGGATACCACGAGGACTTTGGATAAAGAAGAAGGTGAATTTTATCTGACACAGCCGTAAGTAGTAGATCCTTCCCGTTGAAGTTTTGAGAAATCTCTTCTATCAACATTTGTCATTATTACTACGTCATGATTGTTTCTGACTTGTCCTTAGCTTTGGTCCCTACAAATTGGCGAGAGTCTTGGGACAATGCATCGACTATCTTCAATGCAAGGATACTACACCAAATGATAATGATCCATCCAGTACATCATTCAAATTGTCATCTAGCACAGGTTCAACCCCAATACTCACGCCATCTAGTAGTGAATATCCCGGCATTAAGAGTACCGAATTCGATTCCAAATATGTCAAAAAGGAAGAAAGACCCAGACTGGTCTTGCGTCAGCACTCCAGCGAATCTATAGAATCACTGAGACCCAAATTCGAAGTACGTAAGCATTCAAATGAATCAACGGACTCGGCAGTCGACATGAGATCAAGTGAAGAGCCTGTCGTGACTTATCACTCCTTTCCTTTTCCAGAGGAATTGCCACATTGGTCCAGGGTAGAGAATGGAGTACCTCAATTGATTGATATACAGGGGAAATTGGACAAAAAGGACATGGAGGACCATGTCACAACTAGTGCGCCTGATTCGTGCGAGGCAGGTGCAACTTCAGAAGGACATACAAGGTCAGAAAAACAGTTTTCTGTTCCCGAAAGACCGCTTGTGCGTGAAGAATCTGTGTGCCTAAATTTCTCCTCAAATCTGGAGAAGCTGGCCATTATAGAAATTGCTTCTGTTACTCCAGAAAAATCACAGATTCTTGGAAAGCCATTAGCCATCGAAGGACCTTCGATAGTATCCACCGATAAATTTAGGATCGTTGAGCAGGATCAAATTGGCTCGAAACAAGCAGTTCTTGAGATTGCCAAGCCAGAACCAGAATTGGTATCGACAGCAGAATCTTCTACTGCACCAACTGTCAAAACTTCTGCACGTACAGTCGTTCTTCTCGTTGAAGACAATATCATCAACTTGAAAGTAAGCCTCCTTACCCTTCCTTTCATCTCGTGGCACTTAACTTCCAACATTCTGATGCTGTACCAGGTACTTGTCCACAGCATGAAAAAATTAAAAGAGACGCACGATACTGCATCCAACGGTCTCGAAGCATTCGAGAAATACAAAAAAGCACCCAGTTCATTCAAGCTAATTTTTATGGGTAACCTCCCTTCTCCTAATCCATACCCATCTCGAGCCCGCCCCCACTAACCCCTCTTAGATATATCCATGCCCATAATGGACGGACTCACTTCCGCGCGTTGCATCCGCGACCACGAAAGCCTCTACAATCTCCCCCGTGTGCGTATCGTCGCTTTAACCTGTTTTGGTACTGAAGAACATCGTCGAGACGCTGCCATGAGCGGTATTGACATCTTTTTGACCAAGCCAATTAATATGAAGAGTTTGAAGCCGGTCGTTGATTTGGATCCAGAGAGTGTAGAGGAGGGCGTGATGGCGGAGAAATTTTAGGTGTAACAACCATTTGTGATCGTCATCGGAAAAAGAAATCGTACTGGATGGGAAAGGGATGGACTGGGCTGGATATATGTGGATGTTCGGAGTTTTGTATTTATTGTTAGCTGTGCTGGTAAGGATCAGGCTCAGTCATTTATTCGCCTTCGGATGTACCTTTAAGTCTAATCGACGTGGTGTTCTTACCTTGAAGAAATGAAACGTCTTTCAACACGCGTGGATTTTGTATAGTTTATCCTCAGGTTCATTGTGCTGCTTACTGGCACATCTTTTCCAATTCACTCAAACCCCGAACATTAATCAACAAGCCAGATAAATCAAAAATACAAAATGAGTAATTATCCCTCATCTATCTAAGCTTGTAGTAAACGATTAACCAATCCCAACAAGCAACCAGAAACGAATGGTATCATTTATTTCATCCATCCATCTTCATCTTTCATGTATCATAGCACTGCTCTTCGTACAAAATTACAAGGTCGTTTGTTCCCGTTCTCCGCTCTCTTTCACGTTAGCCAATCCGCTTCTCATGCATACACTTATAATACACCTTCAACACCCTCATCCCTCAATCCTCACCCCTGACTGCCACTACTTCCCCCGGCCTTATCCCCCATAACATCAATATATCCTCTCCCCTTCTTACCCTTTCTGACCGTTCCCTTCCTTGAACCCGCCGTTGGCGGCCCCAATAAATCATCAATACTGGATGCGGTGCTCATTCCCGTACTTGGTCTAGTGGGTGGCGCACTTCCAGTACTCGTCAATCCACTCAGATTTCCACCCATGGCACTCCCATTACTCTGCGTCCTAGCCATTGCTGGGGCCATAGGAGGCTTCACCAGCCCACCATCCGCTAGACGCCCAATATCACCAGAACCACTAGAAGCTCTTTGAGGTGGTGCGCTTGCTGAGCTAACGGATCGTGGGGGCATGCTTAAGTGACCTGCCGCAATGGACATCACGCTACCGCTAGCTGATCTTGGTGGACCTGTAGCTCTTGGTGGAGGTGGAGTTGCTGATGGAGTAGGGGTATTTTCTGCCCCTGCTTTTTTATTGATCCATCTTTTAAGATCCGGATCATAGACAAAACTACTTTCTTCTCCAAGTTTAGCTCTAATAGCTTTCTTGTCTGGTACGGCATCGGATGAAGCAGCTTCTTTTTTACCACCTCCGAACCAACCAAGTCCCCAGCCTTTCTTTTGTGGAGCGGGCTTTTTATCCTTTGCGGCTAGAGAGTTATTAGTATCGTTGTGATGCATGGAATCAAAGATGTACTTACCGTCAGCTTCAGCGGCTTTGCGGAACGCCTCATCCGCTTCTCTATCTTTCTCCGCTTTTGTCTTTTCTCGACTTGTATCTACAGATGCCTTCAATGCAGGAATGTCATCATCGTCATCATCCATGAAGCTTTTCTTTGGCTTTGTGCTGATTGGCGAATCAGGTCGCTCCATTGAATTTGGCTCATACGATGGAGGTTCGTATCCTGTGCTTAATGAGGGTGGCTCATAAGAGTTTCCAGTCGGTGGTTCATATCCAGTTGAGGATGGGGGTTCGTATCCATTGTTAGATGGTTCATCACCCCCCATATGTGGTTGATATGAAGGCTGTCCATCAAAGCTCATGGGTTGTGGTGAATCGAAATTGGTTGGAGTTTCCATCGCAGAAGGAATAGCTTGTGGAGTATAAGGAGAATCACCACCAGTATATGGGCTATAACCACTAGATTGAGGCGTGAAGCTAGAGGGTTGATTATATTGCTGAGAAGTTGGACGATATTCTGAAGACATTTGTCTTTGTGGCTCATATATATTTCGACGGAATTCACCTGATGTTCTACCACCCTCAAATGAAGTTCTAGGCTGAGAACCATGCGAGGAACTTGGTGGCTCATATGAGCCTTGTGGAGTATAAGTAGAACTTGCGCCAGGGGCGTATCTCGAAGATGCCTTGGTTTGTGGTGGTTGAGACGCTGACATGATTCCATTAATACCCAGACCTCCACTTCCATTACATGAGCTACCATAAATATCCGCGACTGACGGTGATCTGCTTATAGTTGGAGTACCTCCAGCAATGCGTGCAAATGGACCAATATCAGCCTGACTTCCAGCATTCGACATAGTATCGGTAGTATCCTGTTCGTCACCAGCAACAAATTTATTGAATGTTGCCCATACAGAACCGGAGACTTTATCAATGCTAGGTTTTGAGATCCAAGACCCGTTTTCATCCTTGGGTGACGATTTTAATCTGTTGCTAAGATCATCAAGAGATGAAACTAATTGACCATGATGATATGGCGATCTTCTTGTTTGAGAAGTGATTGTCGAAGCAATGCTCTCACAATATTCTAAAGCTTTTTGTCGATGTCCATACTCTGCTAAAACTGCAGCATGATGCAATTTGTAAACTGCCAAATGAGGGCTAGAGGTCACAATACTAGAAGTATTCGAGAGCGATAAACCATACTCATAAACTTCACTTAGAAGAACCGGTTCCAACTCCCTATCGAAATCAAATGGTTGCCTCAAATGATCAGAACCAATGAGTACCACATTTGTACTCGGATCATCAATTCCTCCAAATACAGATGAATTCCTGGCAAACAGGTAACAAATATGTGCAGCTTCAGCTCTACCATAGCCGGAAAGAAGTTTCCCCAAGGCAGCTAAAGCTTTGCTGTCATCTGTGCTGCGATTACTTAGAACAAGACCAAGTGTCTCACGCCATCTATCAAGACCTTCAAGTGCATCCTTCGAAGAAGTCAATGATGTAGATGTGCTGACCATTTGGAAACCGGCACGAGCAGATGGTGGGACAAGCTCGTCGATACTTTCTTCAAAGTTGCCAGCAAAAATCTCATACAAGGCAGCAAGAGGCTCAGTATTATCACCGACGTTCTTCACCTCCTTTTGTACGAATTCTTGAGCGACTTGTTTGTAAAGTTCCTTTGATACAATGTTTGAAATGAGCATTGCATGTGCCCAAAGTCGTTTATCAACAGCTTCCCAAACAGCCTTCTCTCGATCTCCTCTCAATAGATGCTTTCTCATGCGATCTACAGCAGCAGGGTCGACGGGATCAGCCGTTGTTGGATTGGTGGATGACGATGAGATGCCAGAAAGATCTGCTCCGGTTGCATACAATGGCGATTCTTGACCAACTTCATTTTCGATACCCGGGGAGAGAACGGCTCGAACAGCTTTCTCAACAACAGGATTCCCTTCCAAAATACCGTCATTCTCGATGAAGACTTGTAAAATTTTCCAGAGAAGTAAACGTTCTTCAGTACGTTTGTCATCATGAGACAAAACTTGGAGGGATCTTAGGTATGATGCACTTTGTTCCAATATCTCTATACCAGATGCCAACCAAGATAGGACTTCCTTCTTCTTTGCCTTCCCCTTCAACGGGCCAGGGAAGCTTGTCAACCTGTTTTCTAATGGATCGAGATCTTTAACATTTCGAATTTTGACTTCTCCAGGACTTCTAACAACCATGGGTGTTGTTGAAGTCATACCGTATCGAGGTACATCTACGGGGAAAAATGTAATCATAGTACCTCCGACACCCCAAGTAAAAACAGGACAGCCTTTCCATCTTTGCAAAGAATCATGTTCACGGCCATCTATGGGGGCGACATAGTTAACCAAAGATGGTGCTCTGAGGCGCCCAGGGGCGTGAAATGTTGGTTGAGTAGGGGTAAATGCAGATGCGTTCCTAGGGGATAGAGCCTCAATAGAAGCCGGCCTTTGATATGGTTCAGGGATACTCATTTCAAGTCGAGATCCACCAAAAGCTCTTCCAGGAGATTGTGTTTGGGATCTTGGCGGTGGGACAAAGCCATGAGCTGGAGGTGGGCTCAGAGTATTAGAAGGATGCTGTGGCGTGTATTGCGATGGCGACGACCTTTTCGGAGGTGATCTAGCCATACGAGCGACAATGCTTGAATTGGGAGGTGGTGTTTGAGAAACCGAACTCATTCCTTGTGCAGATGAAGCAAAAAACTTTGATTGTTCACCATATATTGGAGTTTGCGGTACGCCGGCATCATTTTCATCAAGCTCTCTGGTGGGTGGAAGTGGATGTGCCCTCAAAACAGGCTCATATCCTGATGAGCTACGACGATCATAATTTGGGACCTCGCCACCGTGACCATGCCCGCGCGCATCTTGGCTTCTCTCAAAGTGAGCCAGTGGACTCGAAGTTCGAGGTAAATGTGGTAATATCGCTTGCGGCGGTGATTGAAGATTTGCTGACGGTGATGGTGCATATTGTGACCGTTGTTGAGGCGGGGCAGGAGAGTATCTAGACTGTATGACTGGTACTGGAGCGCTTGTTGAATGATGCAGAGGTGGTGGCGCCGGGGAATATCGTGAAGTTACAGAAGGTACAGAGGTTTGTAATTGTTGACCTGTCGATGCAATAGGAGCGTAAGGACTTACACGCTCAGGGGCTATCAAGCCACCTTGAACCATTGGAGGTGATTGCATAGGTGGCTGAAGGGATGGTGGTTGTCGCATGGTCGCTTCTTGATGAATTGGAGTCGAATGGAGAGTGTGAACAGAAGCGGGTGAGTAGTTTTGTGGATGCCCAGCATTGATTGACGGAGTATATTGAGAAGGTGCAGGTGTAGTCTGGTGTCGAGGAGCAGCCTTGGGTCTGGAAAGAATAGGAAGATCCTCGAAGAAACCACTATCCGCACCAGACTTCGGTTTTTGAGTACTGAGCCCGATAGGAGGAGTGTTCACAGACTGCTGTTGTTGCTGGAGTGGATATGCACTTGGTGGTGGGTTGTTCAAACTGGCAGCTCTGGGAGGAGCTGGAGGGGCTGATGCGTTGTATCCACGATTCATTTGATTTGTGCTTACTCGTTTACGAGGTTTTACAACTTCCATTGGCAAATCATAAGGAGATGCGTAACCTCCTTTAGCTTTGTCGGCAAAACTTTGAGCTTTAGGTAATTCAGGACGTTGTTGTACTGGATAACTCCCCATAGCAACAGCAGGGTTGAATGGCAAAGAAGTTTCTGGAGTAGTATTCGATCTCGAAAGGTCGGTCAAGAATGGTGCAGCCGGTGCAAAAGCTTTGTTAGATTGCGGCTGGCTTACCGGAACTGCCTCTGCTGGTGTATAGCGACTACTAGTAGCTTGCGGTTTCGTTCCATTGGCATCGAGCCCAGTCACGTGACCATTCAGGCCACCGGCATCTTCACTTTCTTCAACGTCATCCAGAAATCCTTCATCGTCACTCCCAAAAAAAGCAGCTGGATCAACAGCCTTGTCGTTAGTATCCTCATCCTCATCTGGTAAGAGCTCATCGTCGTCATCAAGAAATTCATCGTCTAAGGCGGCTTGCCACTTAGCAGCCAAATCTTCACTACTAGCCTCACCAGTCTCTCCGCCTAAATTCACCGGGAATTCGGAATCAGGCCCGTCGAACGCATCTTGAAGTGCATTTTTTGGAACATTCTCATTATCCATGACCAAATCCGGGACAATGACCTCTGTTTCGGAAAGTTCTGGTGTTGCCTCTAGCGCTCGATCGTCTTGCTCGAAATGTAATGAATCCATAACTTGCATAGTTGATTTTCTTTCAAGTGATGGTTGACCTACATCTAAGTGTTGAGGAGCTGATGTATTGCTTTCATCGAAAAAGCCGTTTTCTTCTGCCGTGTCCTCAGAATTTGTAAACACGAAGTGATCTGTACCAGCGATGGGAGTTTGCGCTCCATCAGAAGGCTGTACAAGTGGGATTCCTTCTTCAAATCGTGCGCGAGATTCCTCATCCTCTTCTTGTTCGACATCTCTCCCGTAAGATTGACCATAATCTGGTGAATATCCCGATGCAGGTTGTGTTTCTTGGGAATCGTCTACGTCATTGAAAGCATCACCGGAGCTTTCTTGTGCGAAAAAGTCCCCTTCAGCATCATGCGCCTCGTCGAAGAACGCGTTATGCGGTGACTGTTCCACCTCATTCATGATGTCCTCGGCTTGAGAATGTGGTATCGAGTGTAAAGTTTCTTGTTCGTGAGAAGGAGGAACGATAGGAAAGGAGTTCGTTCGATCGGATTTAGGCATTATTTTGAAAGGATCTGTATCTGTGCGTGATAGATTCCATTCGGGATCTACTTCATCATCCTCACCCCAATTTACTTCATGCGATGTCCTTGCGAATGAATTCGTACTGACGTGTTTGCTATCATTCGAAGGACAGGTGGTTGGAAAATCTGCTTTGACTTCTTGGGCGACATTTGTTTCCAGGACTTCTTCGTGCGATGGACTCTCATCCATTTCTACACCTCCAGGACTTCTCAACGATGATGTGAGCGCACTTCGCAGATTTGTTAACTTGGAATGTTCCGTATCTCCTCCTCTCATATCATCCGCCTCCACACCCGGCTCCTTCCACGCATCCAAAGTCTCGTCCAATGTTGTGTCGTTTCCAACTGTTGGTTCTTCTCCATTCACTGTATGATCCGAAGGCTTGGGTTCAGCAGCTTCAGCAGCGGGCGGGTGCGCATCTGCAATTGGTTGTGAAAGGGTCTCGGAAGTAATTATATCTGCTGCAGCATTCGGCATAAAGGCAGGATGCCATGATTGATTCCCTGGTTCCGAGGGCATTGCGATTCTCTTAGTATCCTGGAAAAAAAAAGAAATGAATAGTACTATACCAAAAGGCAACAGATTAGTAAATATATAGAGTCTCTTTGGCAGTGACATGTATCATGACTCGAAGACTGAGTTGTATGAACAGAAATGCTCGTAGATATCAAAGTCCACAATTGATCAATCAACTCACTTATACAATGGATCTTAGGAATCTCTTTCCGCTAAAAAACAAAAACAGATTAAAAGGATGATATATTTTGGATTGAAAGTTGATTCATAACTACAAAAGTTTTGATTTTATTCTTTTATTTTTTGTGAAGAAGATAATGGAGAGAACAATTAATCAAATCCCCATATGATTCTGGTGGAAATGGATTGATGTTTTAATGTAAAGGTGGTAAAATGGACTCGGGCCAATTCCAAAGGCGACCTGGCTTGTGAGGCCGTGGGGAGAAGGCTGAGAGAAGGCTGAGAGAAGGCTGAACTCCGGGTTGAAGCTTTCCATTCCGTGACAAAGTTGTGAGTGAGGCCAGATATTGATATTTAATGAATCATGTGGGAGAATTTCAACATGGGTATGAATACGGGGGGAAGGGGGAGGGGATTTGCTTGATTTATATTATTGTATTGATTTACGAAGCATACAACACTTGCCTAAAAGGTACAATGTGATAGAAAATAACAGAATGAAGCTCATGGAATACCTTCTTGTGAATAGAGTCACTGCATTATAATTATTGAAGGGGGAAGCCCCCAAACCCCCATAGCTCGCTGCGCTCGAAGCTCTGCTTGTTAGGTACACACCCTGCAGGAGTCACGATCAGACGATTGCTTCTTTTGAGTGATGAGGAAAAGCAAATCCTTGAGTAGTCTGCCTCCACGGCAGTGGCACCCGGAGGGCCAGCGGAGCGTCATTCCAATCAATCGAAAGATACTAAGTATAGATTCAAAATAAAACATACTGCAGCGTAGTAAATCCAACGACGACATGGTTGACGTGATATACGGAGTACATGTGTGTAATGAATAATGACTAGTGCCTACCCAGGTAGATGCTACTAGGTATATAAAATCACTATTATATTTGTCCTTATCGTCTGCCAAGATATATACCAGCCTACCTACCTACCTGGGCAAATACTGGTAAATAAAGGTAAATAAATACTGATGATTTCTGGTAAACATTGGTAAATTCAACAATATTATTAGACTGTAACACACTAGAATTCAATAAAATATACAGATTCCGAGTCTTTCGGTGCTGTATCCATGTAGCTACAAGGCTACCTAGTACCTTGTCAATACTCAAACCAATACTCTACCGGCACTTTTTCTACGAACATAACTTTAATTATTGACGACGTTGATTTCGTGGCTGAGACTCCCAATAAGCAAAGGAAGAAAGAAAGAAGAAATAAATAACACAATAGATACAATTACTTTTACTTTTCTCCCCTTATTTTATGATCGCATATTACTCAACCGCATCAATGAGGTATGTCTTCGAGCTCTGCATATCACCATCAATCAAATCCACCAGACTCTCCTGTGGATGATGCGGATTCCGACCTTGAGCTGGACTTGCAGGAACTGGATCCAATAACTTCTCCAACTTCAAAATCATCCAATTCTTCTTCACACAATCAACAGAACTCCAGTAAAGAAAGACGAGGTCCGAATATACCCTTAAGAAATCTGCGTATGGGTGGTTTGCGAAATTTTGGCAGAAATAGAGGTTATGGTGATTTAGGAAGAAACAGGGATGTCGATACAGATAGTGAGGATCTGCGAGGTTTATTAAATGACGATTTGGGAGGGGATGGTATGGGGAGGATGTCGGGAGGAAGTGAGAATGCTGTGGAGGACGATGCACCTTTATTATCAGGAGATGGAAGTGGGAGTGGGAGATCTCGAAGAGGACGTCGGTCAAGCTTCGACAAAATAAAGAATATATCATCACAAATACGGCTTCCAAACTTCTTATCAGGAAATAACCCATCGCAGCCACAGCCAGAAGAAAGCGAAGAACAAGACGACGAACATGATCCAGCTTCATCGAGAACAGTACAAGTTGGTGCCACACAACTTTCACGATTTCCTCCTAATGCCGTTTCAAATGCGAAATATACCCCGATTAGCTTTTTACCACGAACTCTGTATAACGAATTTTCTTTCTTTTTCAACATGTACTTTTTACTTGTCGCTTTATCTCAAGTGATACCACCTCTGCGAATTGGATACCTCTCAACATATATCGTGCCTTTAGTATTTGTTTTGGCGATCACCCTGGGGAAGGAGGCTTTTGACGATATTGGAAGACGAAGACGAGACTCCGAGGCGAATTCCGAGGGATACACTGTTTTATGTTTCGATAAACCTTCAAAAGCGGACACGGATAGATACAGTGCAAGGAAGAAGTTGAAGTCCAAGGGAAAAGCAAAGAAAGGAAAACCTTTACTCCAACCGGATCGCTTGTCAGATATACAAGAAGAAGAGGAAAGTACTCAGGGCCAAGGACGAGATGCACCAAGTTCGAGTGTTCGTGAGGTGGTCCGAAAATCTAGGGATTTGAAAGTCGGGGATGTCTTGAAATTAGGAAAGGATCAAAGAGTTCCTGCTGATGTCGTTATTTTGAAGAGTACAGCCAATGAATCTTCAGCTGCGGTATCACATGAACCTGCAGTGACCAATGTAGTTGAACCATCTGAGTCTTTACTGGTAGAGCCAATATCTGATCCTTCAATTGATCAATCTACAGCCACTACTTCAGAATCCAGAGGGTCAACTTCGCAACTTGGAAATACACCTGCAGCAGATGCAGCGGGCGCAGGTGAAACCTTTATTCGAACAGATCAATTAGATGGCGAGACAGACTGGAAATTGAGATTAGGCTCTCCTTTAACACAATCTCTTGACCCGTCTGAATTTATACGTCTTCGTGTTGTAGCTGGGAAACCCGACAAAAAGGTTAATGACTTCATCGGTACCGTTAGTCTTCTTCCCAAAGGTGCTAGCGGGTATGACCCACATTTGCCTAAAGGGGGAGCGAACCCTGATAACAACGAGGAAGACGGAGATTCAGCACCATTAACGATTGACAACACTGCTTGGGCCAATACTGTTCTTGCCTCGAGTGCTACCACTTTGGCAGTAATCGTTTATACTGGACCTCAAACTAGATCAGCTCTCTCTACATCTCCATCTCGATCAAAGACCGGTCTTCTTGAGAACGAAATCAACTCCCTTACCAAAATTCTTTGCGCCTTGACACTTACACTATCTATTGTTCTTGTTGCATTAGAAGGGTTTGAGCATGTTGAAGGAGTCAAATGGTATGTGAAAATCATGAGATTCTTGGTACTGTTTTCTACCATTGTACCCATCAGTCTCCGTGTCAATCTGGATATGGGAAAGAGTGTTTACTCTTGGTTCATTCAACGAGATCCAGGAATTGAAGGAGCCGTTGTTCGTACAAGTACTATACCTGAAGAACTTGGTCGAATTGAATATCTACTTAGTGACAAAACCGGAACCCTCACGCAAAATGAAATGGAAATGAAGAAAATCCATGTTGGAACTGTCTCTTATGCAAATGAAGCAATGGATGAAGTCGCTTCCTATGTCAAACAAGGATTCTCGGTTCCTGTAGATGCCAATCAATCTTCAATACTTGTCACACCCTCATCTGTCGCTTCAACTACTGTTACCGCCACTCGAACCCGCAGAGAGATTGGGTCGAGAGTACGTGACGTAGTCCTCGCCCTTGCTCTTTGTCATAATGTCACCCCAACTATTGAAGAAACAAATGGGCAAGATGTAACATCTTATCAAGCTTCTTCGCCTGATGAGATTGCGATTGTTAAATGGACCGAAGCTGTCGGGCTGCGTTTAATTCATCGTGATAGGAAAGGGATGCTTTTGCAATCAGTCGATACAGGTCGTTCCGTCGTTCGTGTTCGTATTCTCGAAGTTTTCCCTTTTACATCCGAAGGAAAACGTATGGGAATCATTGTTGAGTTCCTTGATGGTTCTGAAACATCTTCGACCAGTAATCTGGAGGCTGGAGAGATTTGGTTCTATCAAAAAGGTGCAGATACTGTAATGACTTCAATTGTCGCTGCAAATGATTGGCTTGATGAGGAAACTGCAAACATGGCTAGAGAAGGTCTTCGCACTTTGGTCGTTGGACGAAAGAAGATGTCTGTTCAAAACTACAAGGACTTTTCGCAAAGTTATAAAGAGGCTTCAGTTTCGATTAGCAATCGAGATACAGGTATGGCTCGTGTGGTTTCCCATTTCCTCGAGAAGGACCTTGAGCTTTTAGGTGTCACTGGTGTTGAGGATAAGCTTCAGAAGGATGTCAAACCTTCTTTGGAATTATTACGAAACGCAGGTATCAAGATTTGGATGTTGACTGGTGATAAGGTCGAGACTGCTCGATGCGTTGCTGTCAGTGCCAAATTGGTAGCAAGAGGACAATATATACATACTATCGATAAGCTCAGGCGAAAGGATAATGCTCAGGATCATCTCGACTTTCTTCGCGGAAAAACTGATGCTTGTCTCTTGATCGATGGCGAGAGTCTAGCTTTACTTCTAACCCATTTCCGAACCGAATTTATCTCTCTGGCAGTTCTTCTCCCAGCAGTCGTTGCATGTCGATGTTCACCAACTCAGAAAGCCGATGTCGCAAAACTCATTCGAGAATATACCAAGAAGCGCGTTTGTTGTATCGGAGATGGAGGAAATGATGTTTCCATGATCCAAGCTGCGGATGTTGGTGTAGGTATAGTTGGAAAAGAAGGACGACAAGCCTCTCTTGCTGCGGATTTCTCCATTGAACAATTCTGTCATCTCACCAAACTTCTCGTTTGGCATGGACGAAATAGTTATAAACGAAGTGCTAAACTCGCCCAATTTGTAATTCATAGAGGTCTCATCATTAGTGTGGCTCAAACAATGTATAGCATTGCTATCAAATTCGAACCAGAAGGCTTATACAAAGATTGGTTGCTCGTCGGCTACGCAACTGTTTACACAATGGCACCTGTCTTTTCTCTAGTTCTCGATAAAGATGTTGACGAAGATCTCGCAAATCTCTACCCTGAACTTTACAAAGAACTAACATCTGGCTCATCACTTTCCTATCGAACGTTTTTTGTTTGGGTCTTCGTTTCCATCTACCAAGGTGGTATGATCCAGGGTCTTTCTCAAATTCTCACCGAAGTCGATGGACCGAGAATGGTGGCAGTTAGTTTTACAGTATTGGTATTGAATGAACTTACAATGGTGGCTTTCGAGATAACGACATGGCATCCAGTTATGATAGTCAGTCTGATTGGCACAGGTTTGCTGTACTTGGGAAGCATTCCATTCTTGGGAGGGTATTTTGACTTGTCGTTTGTTGTTACTTGGTAAGTTTTCTTTCTTCCTCCCATTTCTCCAACTTGCTGTGGCAAAGAAGGTTGGAGCGATGAACAGGGCACGAGTTGCTGAGCCATTGGGGCGTCGAGTCATGTAAATGAAGCTGATAAATTATCTAGGGGATTTGTATGGAGGGTCGCGGCAATTTCGGCCATCTCACTCATTCCACCGTATGCCGGAAAATTGATTAGGAGAACGATCAAACCGCCTAGTTATAGGAAGGTACAGGGGATATGAAAAGTTGATGGGTGAGGGATGGAGAAACAGATATTATTGTAGTGCGGTAGATGGAAAATGAATGATTTGATCGTATGCATGCATAGCAATGGCGTTTTGGATTATGCTAGGAAAATAAAGAATGACCCGAATGTATGGTAGTGGGACAGCATTCAAAATCATCGTTATCACCCACAGAAATGGAATATTCGGCGTATACACGAGCAGTTCATCCCATCGTGAACGTAACAAGTGAATTATGGCAGGCACTATGTCAGCTTAATCCTTGAGGTTGATAGAAGTTTGTAGGTTACAATTCAATCCAAATCGGTTGGACGTGTTACCCATCGATCAAATTCTGAAGTATAGTCCAGTAGGTGGCCGATGGCAACTGTAGGTGAGAGATTGTGGTCATGCGGCAGTTGCGATGATCCATGAGGAGGGAGTGGTGAAACTTATCGCATCTCCTCTCCTATAGTTTCCAAATCAAGTTCTCATATCATATCATATGAAATTTCCAGCTTCCGCCTGATTCTACCCCTCGTTGAAGCTAGGCTGAAAATTCTGCTCATTTCAGCACAAATGCAATCCTGTCAAAGAATCGACTCCTTTCTCTACTTTATCAATTTTCATCCCATGACAATCTAGCATAGATTCCTCTATGGCCTACTTCTATATCATTTATCCATCATACCTAAGGTTTGAATTGCGATAGATACTTAGGTACCTAGTAGCCTTGGAAGGGATGTAACTCACGCTTTGACAAATGCGAACAATTTAGCGAGGTATGCGACTGGATCTGACTTTCGTTCTTGTGGCCGTTTGGAAAAGATGTACCAATTTTTTTTCTGGCATTACAGAGGCATTAGGATATTGACCAGACTTTTAGGGTTAGAACCTGATGTAAGTGAGCGATAGATAAATTTTTGGTACCTCCTCGAGTGAAAATCGTTGTCATAAAATGGATACCTTGCACATCCCATACAATTTCAAATTCTCTACTTCTTCATCTCTCCATCTCTCCATCTTTTCTCGTGACTTGGCTGTTTCAAAAAAGCTAAATTTTCTTTCTTGTCTCATCTAGTAGCGTATAGACTCTTGATGCATCACAGCACCTTC
Organism: Botrytis byssoidea; assembly: GCF_014898295.1. Lineage (NCBI taxonomy): Eukaryota > Fungi > Ascomycota > Leotiomycetes > Helotiales > Sclerotiniaceae > Botrytis > Botrytis byssoidea. The sequence continues at coordinate 967,803 of NW_024065858.1, read as the reverse complement.
CCAGAATGGTCTAAAACTGTGAAGGTCGCGTTCAAAGCCCAATCACTCTTCCCAGTAAATCAAGAAAGCTTGACATCTAGCTTACTTACCTACCACTGATCACACCGTGAATCATATACACTTATATCACCTGACATAAAGACTAATTCCCCCTAACCTGTCTAGCGCAGATTCTAATCTCGCCTACCAGATCTTTAGTGTGAATTTCTATTCGGACTGAAGAATGGATAGTATATATAAATTTCTCTACTCACTGTGAAATTCTACATCCAAACACATCCATCATCTTATCTGAAGCACCCCAAACTTCAGATACCTCATCATATCGATATCAACGTCGATACTCCCTTTCAAACTTCAACTTCATACTCTATACCCAAAAACACTTACTAGCTAGTCAGTATTCTCACCCATAACCTAGTTGCTACTGCTGTTATTTCTTTACCATTATCTGTATATCATAGTTGTCTATTGTAATGTTGTTGCTTATTGCTTATTGCTTCTTTAATGTTATCTGTATATCACACTCGTTAATCGTAACACTGTTGTTGATTCGTGTCATAATGTAGCCCCATACTTTGCTTCTTTCCTGTACACTTACACTGTTTGGTGTATTATTGTTGCTAAATCTATCCACGTTCACTTGTACATTCATGCTGTGATATACTACCCTGTTGACAAGTACATCCACATTGTTCTATGTATTCACATCGTCTCATACTTTTATATCGTCTCATGCATTCACATCGTCTCATCTTTTGATATCACCCTGTTAATCAACTAACCTCTTATTGTCTAAAAGAAAGATGGATAATCCCACAGCTTCTGGTGGTTCCAATGCCGGAGCTGGTTCTTCCGCTGCCGCCAGCGATGAGGGACGACCAATTGTCTTTCGCGGCGTCACTATCGGTTACGCCCAACGACCCGACATTCGTTCCACTGACGAGGGCTACTACGGTCTCTGGAAGGACTTTAAAGGAGATCTTCCCATAGAGGAGCAAATCGCGGCAAGACATGTCCGCGCAATCATGTCAATCAGCAATTTGTTGAATCGAGAGACCTAATAATTTTTCGAAACAAAATCCAATCTCTCGGTTCGATCGCATGTCGATGATACAGAGGTCTCCTGTTCAGAATCATTGGACCATGTAGATAGAAAATCGACACGTGTTTTTGAACGAAAAATTGAGTCTTCAACAGTGATGATTAAGTGATTTGTGTGGTAGTATGAAGTAATGTGTTGCCTATCGTTGTCCCCTGTTCTATTCGACCCGTGCTTATTATTTGACGAACGAATGTTGACCCGATAATTGATGGCATGTTTCTCGTTGTGAAGTCGCGGAACCGTCTCGACATCGGAAGATAAGCGTGAAGGTTGAAGTGACAGAGTTTCTGTTCAGCGACAGACAATTTGACACCTCCGCCTGAAACTTAGTGTCAAAGAATCGAACCAGTTGGCTTTCCTAATGCCGACATTATTTAGATCTGGCAGATGAAAAGCAAAGAATTGGACTGCGTTGAATGAAGACGAATTCGATAATTTTGTTGCTTGCATACTAGGTAATACGTGTGAGGGATGTTGCAGCTCGAGGAGAAAAGTAGAATCGAGTACCTGGATGCGCGCATTCAGTCAATGGAACAGACCTGGAAATAGAAGGATTAATTCTGGAAGGCATTGCATTTTTCTACGTTTAGATTCATCATGCTTCTGATGTATCTATTGTGGACGAAAAGTGTAGTGGTGAGGTAGATAGAGCCGCAATATTGTATCATGATCCTCACCAGAAATGTTGAGATCAGAGACTGTAGAAGAAAACCATGCAAGACTTAGAGATGATCAGATCAGAAAATGGATAACAAAAGTTCTAATAACTATGGCCGTCGTACCTTCCAATCGAATACTATCTAAACCGTCGAGGGGCATGGACTCATAAAGTTCGCAGAAGGGACAGATTCGTAACGTGACCAATGCTCATTCACTACGATTCAATGACTGGGATCTGAGTGATAATAAGATTAGTTTGAAGTCTCAAAACTTAGTAGTACTAGGTAGTAGAGATGTTGTAGAGCAAGCCGTATATCTTCAAGTTCTGAATCTTCAGTAAAACTGTACAACTTTTTTTGTTTCTCCTAGTCGCAATATTCTAAATAACAGGATTATTCAACATATGAGATGTTGATTGCATCCATACCAAAACCGAACACATTGAATATTGAATTTTCGACGTGGTTTTATAGCTGTCGTTTTTTGACGGGAATTTAAGGTTTTATTGAATAGGTATTAGTAGATTGATTAATCTATTGATATCAATATCAATTCATCCTTCTCCTTCTCTATCCCCACATCTATATTTATACTGTGTCTACTCCACATCTACTCCCTTTCTCGTTTATATCGGAAGAGATAATTCTCGACAATCTATCTAATCTTTTCTCAAATTCTTATCGCCATTTCGTTTTGATATCCTTCCAATTATAACTTCCGTACCTCTACTTGAGTACAGGTTTTACTATCTGACACTCAATCCTTGACGTTGGAACCGCAAATATGATGAGAGCAGCCATGGCGAGAGAGAAAGAAGACCACAAAAAGTAAGCAGACGCCAAATTTGAGAAAACAAGCATAGCGCGAAGCTAATACTATACAACGAAGTCATCTACATCGTGTCGCGTCCTCAAATTTACCCCTCGTACCTCGAAAGTCTTGGGAATATTATATCGCGATTCTACAACCAGGAGTTCCATTGGAAAAATGTGAACATGGAGATTTTTTATGGATTAAGGTTAAGAAGGTAAGATTACATTCTATATCGGTTCTGCATGCTGAACGTGTGACGTGCTGACTCAGATCTTGTAGACAGCCACGATCGAGAAAATCCTGACATCACACTTCAAGAGAACCGGTCGAAATTCTATTCTCATGGACGGCGACGTCGGGTTGTCAATCGATACCAAAATCGAGGATATCAAATACTTAGGACTCGGCGTATATGCATTCTGGGAGATTGTTAAGGTTGATAAATGGTGGGAGTATACAGTTTCAATGACATCGACGTATGCTGACAAAAGGTCGAGGTCGACGATGGAAGAGAAACATGGGAGATCGTTGAGGGATACAATTCCTTCAGCTATGACATATGAGGAAAGGGGTTTGATTGATTCCAGTGGAATCTTTCAGGATACATCAACCAAACCTTATTCGATTGAGAGGAAAGTGGAATCTGGAAGCTTGTTGAAAACTACTGTCGCTTCCACCATGACAGCATATGAAGATATGAGGGCGATCAAGCTCAAACGCAAGACCAAGTCACCTTTGAGTGAAAAGAAAGAGGAGAAGCCTTGGAGCTGGGAAACTACAGTCCCATCAATCATAGATAATACGGTAGGAGCAAGAGGAAAACAAACTCTCAGAGAGCTTCCAAAGAATAAGTCAAGCATGGCACCCTCACTTACGATGAAAGAGGAGAAGTCCAAGGAGCGATCAGGAGCTGCATCCACGAACAAAATTTGCTATGTTATTAAAGCAGGACAGAAACGGAAAATTGGAACAACGACAAAAGCAGAGATTTTGAAAAGAGAGTTAGCTCAAGAGGATAGGGCCGAGACTATGAAACGTAGGAGGATGGAATTGGAATCGGAAGACGCTAACGATAAGATGATCAAGCAAATGAAAACCGAGTTGGACAAAAAACTGGATCTTATGAAGTCGAAAAACGAAAACAAACCAGCCATCAACAAGCTAAAACCTCTTGCTAAAGACACAAAATTGGATTTAAAAAGACATGATGATTATGTCACCAAACAGCGAAAGAATATGGAGGCAAATTCTCAAAGATTCGGGAAATTGCAGTTTAGAGACATCCTCGAACGATTCGAGATTTCATGGGAACGACAAAGACAGGATATTATCAATAGAGATGCACAGTTCAGCAAGCGTATTGAGGCTGAGCCTCAGAAGTCAACAAGAAGGGCTACTTCAAACACTCAGGACCATGATTCCTTTGAATCCATTCTCAAGGAGAGAGAAGTTCACCTTGACCTTGAAACTATTCAGAGACAACTAGACATCGCGAAACGTGAATATCCACAGTCAAAATTTACTCTTCGCTATTCTGCCAATACCGTTCGCTTAGAGTGCGCATACTGTCCCAATGTCAATATTCAACTGGGACTGAAAGACTCTCGCAATGTTGCTGGAATAGTGAAAAGACATCAAATATCAAAGGATCATACGAATAACCGATATTATGAAGCTCAAAGAAAAAAAGGAGATGAACAGTCAAAAAACAATATCTAGGTCGAACATAAAGCAGTTTGAGTTTGTCCTCCACAAGCGAGAGCTTTTCAGCGCAGGTCATTAGCGTGATCTCAATAAAAAATGTGTTTAATTTGGCTTTAACTTCCTCATGTGAGACATAGATTGACTGGTAGATTATGAAAAGAATCAAGTGGAAATTGAAAAAGATTCAGATTTTGGAGGGAAATGGGGAGATATGTCGAGGGTCAAGGTAAGATTACGTCAAAGTATTTTCTTCCTGAACTGTTACGTCTGTCACCATTGAATATTTTATTATCGAAAGGGGGTATTTACTCATAAAGTTTGATATTGTGGCAGATTTCTCAGTGATACTTGCAGTCATATGAGATTCATTTGTTCTAACTATCTTTCGGCTCTGGCGACAGTGTCGGGGGATGTCTTCTCACAATAGTTCGACAATTTGATGATCCCTTTTCCATTTTGTCAGTCATATCACAGGTTCCATCGCAAACTTCCTCTATGTCATCTTTCAAACGAAGTCGGTGTTCCTCCCTCGTCCAAATAAATCTTAAAGAGCCTAATTTCTTATAATATTTCTTAGTCGCAAACTCTCCACCCTGTTTTTTTATTTCCAGTCGTTCGTAGAAGGTTTCGACGAATACATAGAAATCATCCTGATATTATTCAGGTATATCATTCAATTCCAATTCCAGATCAGCCAGAGGTAGAGTACTTCTCCCCTTGAGAAATTCTCTATCCCAATCAAGGCAAGATCCCATTGACGGGAAACATTTTGTGGTCAATCTAGCATCTCTATCCTCTAGTTTTTTTTTTCACATGGTCGATTGACTCGTCGGTAGCTATGACAGGATTTAGAACGTCGAAGAAAAAGAGGTTTAGTAATTGTTCGTTACGAGATGATGAGGGAACGGCGAGATGTTGGGAAGCCATGACGTAGCGAACGAGCGCGGGAAATCTCAAAATAAGAAGGCAGAATCCGAGGGCAATACCGAGCACGAAATAGAGGATGTCGGGCATTTTCGAGTATGTCTATCGGGTTGTTGATTGTAAACGGTGGGTAGATGAAGAGAGAAGGGATCTCGTGAAGTGTGGGTGGAAAAGATTTATGTATTGCTGAGAGGGATTGCCGAGAGGGAGCTAAATTGAAATAATGACGTTGAGATTTTAATTAAGTATCACATGTTGTGGAGTAAACAGTTACTAGTATAAGAAGGAGAAAGAGGAAAGAGGTAAAGTATTAACAAGATTGGATTAAACTTGTGAGGTTTAGAACTCTAGTTGATAAAGTTAAGCTGTCTTTAAATCACACAAAATACGTCTGGCTCATACACAAGACTTATTTTAGCCCCCTTCCCAAGTGTCCATAATCGACACTTTTTTCAGGCTGCTCAGAAATCTTCACAGGATTGTAGTGACTAAATAACTCCATTGGATCATACTTCCTTTTCAGAGCCTTCAGTCTCGGTAATTTTCCTTCACTATACCACACTTCCTCCCCTTCATCCCGACCATAATTGATGTAGACCCTCAAATCATCATACCCACTAGACTTAGCCATCTCGGCTTGGAAAGAAGCACCAAAAGCATTTATAGCATCATCTTGAGAATCGCCATTTACTTGCAAAGCGACGAATGTATAGATTGTAGTATTCCTCCAAGGATATGCCGTTTCATTGTCTTGTGTCGAAAGAGTTACTGAATTGGCAAACTTTTCAATTGACCAAACGCTCGTTCTTGATGAAGGAAAATTAAAGTAAAATTCTGCCAATTTTTGGAGCGTGTGGGTGAATGCTGGAGTAGAGATGGTGTACAGATTTACGGCCCAATTACTACTCTTTGCGCCGCGATCACAGCTAGAACTGCCGCCGCCAAGAACAGATGAGCCGTAAATGGAGGTCCAGGGGACTTGGGATATGCTTCTTTGGATGGGATCGAGGGATAAAAAAGGAGCAAACGCGATGAGGGCTTCTTCCATCGGTCCGACCCATTTTGCGTTTACTACAATGTTGAGCTATTTTGCAGGGGCGATGTTAGCTTTTGAGAAAATCTCAGCCTGCAAATGACTTACACCACCGAAATCATCATTCCAGTTTACTTGAACGGCCAATGACATTTCTCTGGGTTGGTCATTTCCAATATCCTTCATTATTTCCCACAAAGATGCACTATCGCTCGAATGAAATCGCATGGTCGCTACTATCAGCTCCCCATTATTAGTGGCATCATGTATTCTATATGTGGCTTCATAGACAACACCGAATTGATGACCAGCTCCCCTAGCTCCCCAGAAAAGTTCAAGATTCTCTGTCTTAGATGCTGTGATCAACTCGCCGTTTCCGGTGACATACTTCACCTCCAGCAGAGCATCGATTACTAGACCGTGAATGCCAGTATATGGTCCGAGCCCTGCACCCAATGTTGCTCCAACAACACCGACGCATTCTGCTAATCCTGTTTCTTGAGAATGTTAGAATTTGCCAGTAATCAAGGCCTAAATATCTTACGAATCTCTTTTCCAACATCGAATAATGGTTTTAGGAGTTCCCCAAACTTGATAGATCCTCCAATTGTGATCGTGCTTGCTTCTTTGTCGATTTCGATATCGTGGAAGAAACCTAAATCGATGTCGATTCCATTCTTGCAACTGTGCAATGTTGCCGAGTATCCATGACCTCCTCCTGTTGCCATAAAAGGGATATTGTGGTTTGATGCGAATTGAATCTGGAAACGCCAACATCAATTAACAAAGCGTCAGTTCTGGTGTATAAACTCGAAGCGTTTCACATTCTACGGAAAGCACATTGATATTGACGGCCAGCACGAGTAATAGAGACTTAGACATCTCTAGGCACAAAGAATATAACTCACAATAATTTGAATATCAGAAGGCAGCGCTGGCTTCAGGGCAAGAATATATGTAGGCTCGGCTGGTGGATAGATTGTCCATCTTTGAGTTATTGCGGAAGTGTAATTAGCACTACTGGGAAGCCAGACTTGAGACCCAGGTGAGAGAGCCTCACTGAAATGAGCTGCCAATTCATCTACACTGGATTTATTGAAGGCGAGCGTTTGGTGGAAAAGACCAAACAGGAACGTAAGAATGTGCATTTTGAACATCATGATTGGAGCATGTAAGCTGGGGAAAGCCAAACGGAAAAGTGGAAAGGAAAGACTGAAGATTGATACGGAGATCTCGGTGTGAGAGAATTCCGTGTCCAACCATTCAATTACGATACCCTCTTAGTTGTCCACATTTTAAATAATTTGTACGCTTGTAACCGTTGCAACATTGTTATCTGTTGGACCACTTCTCTAAGAACTACCGTCTTGTGCTCGCTGAGATTCAGAAAAGTGGAGCGTGGAAGAGCAAATCTCCGTCACCAGGAGACATGTTCTTGAATCAAAGTCACAGAAACTCTGCCAATTTCTGGTACACGCGCAACCACCTGCTCCTAAGCGACTCAAAGCGAGCCACCTTCTATGGTACGTCGATACGTTTGAACAAGGACCCGACTTTCGGGACCCTTATGCTCATTATTACGCGTGTTCATACCGAAGATCTCGCTGCAGGCTGATTGGTTTCAAGAAATTGCTAATATTGTGGTTGTTGGTTTATTACACGAGAAAATGTCAGGAACAGAAAGGGGGCAAGATATGGCATCGGCCTTAATTACATTTCCGTGCCCACCAGTGGGTGCACAGACACACGGGACACTTAAGAGGAAAAGCACAATTTCACACCAAAAAGAGCTGTTTTGATAATTCAATTAAAATTCAAAAAATTGATATTCGAGTTTGAAATTAAGAATTATTATTCTCAAGTATAAGAATTTTATATAGTAAGAGTTCTATTTCAAAAAAAACAAAATTCAAGTTTATACAATCGATTATATGATATCCCACCAAAAAATTTGGTGGGAAAACGTACTATTTGATTTTTAAAATTCAATCTTTATATATTATATAAATCTTATATTTATAAATCATATATCTTAATCTAAATAATATTAAATGAAATTTGGAATTTTGATTGAGTTTTGAAGTTGATAAATTTGAGTGTGAAATTGTGCTTTCCTGTCACGTTGTCCCGTGAGTCTGTGCACCTACTGGTGGCCGACCTCAATCGCTTACGTAAGGTTGATGGGACAATTCATCTAACGTGTTTTAACAGTGAGTGATTTATATTAGTGAATAGGTTACTTATTTTACATACAAAATTCGTCTGTATATAATCATACACTTTCTTTATTTATAAATATAATTTTCTGAAAATTTGATATAAAATATTTGAATATATAAAAATTTTAAAAATCTAATTAGTTTTAAGAAATTCGAATTTATAAAGTTGTTATTATAAAAATAGTTTTTTTGTAACGAAAATTGTAACAGTTTCCTTTTTTTTTTTAGAAAATAATGAAATTATTTTATAAAAATTTGATCAATAAAAAACCTAGATTTTAATTATTTTTTAAGATCTTTTATTCAAGAAAATAATAATTAATTATTAAGATATTAATATTTTAAAAAGCTTGATTTAAATAATTTTCGAAATAACTCATTCATTAATATAAACCATTTACTAGTAAAACACATTAAATATAAACAGAACATTGCATATTAAATCTAAAGTGCGTCTACAAAACTAACAAGCATTCCATCTACCCTTTTTACTTCTCATTTTCATAATCTTGACAGTATTTCGAATAAGAAATCATATCCTGGCTCAACACCTCGTCTCCATTCTTCCATACCCGGCCTCAAATTTAAGTCATGAATATGTTTTGCACAAGACACCCCCAACAAACCAGACTGTACTCCATGCTCCTTCAAAGCGGTCACAAATTTCTTCGCCGTATGAAATGGAACAATCTCATCATCCTCGCCATGTATTAAAAATGTTGGTGTGGTGTATATACCGGATCGGAGTTGAGCCATAGGACTGATGAACGCGACACGTTCTCGATCCGGTTTTCTACACCAATCATCATCAGAGATACCATTCAGCATAATACTAAGGCCATTCCCTTCTTTAAAAAGAGACAACATAAGCTCGGATCTCGGATCTCCTGGACGAACCCATCCTAGGCCTGTTGAATCGATGCTCTCAGCATCATAATTTGTGATCTAATCCTATATTAGTTTATCATCGCTCGATTCAAAATGAGGAAATTTCTCACCGGACGCGTGGAAAGGGATTTTCTAATCGTGTCCAGGGATAACTTCCTTCCCGGGTATTGATTTGCACGACTGATATCTAAATCTGCTGACATTAGTTCACCATAACTTTGGTTTCGAATCTGTTCACTTACCTCCCGATTCGAAATCCGTTGGACTATAAAATGCTAATATTGCACAAGGAGGCTCTAGGCCAATATTTTTGGTTGTCCATGCGGTTGTCATTGCCAAATGACCTCCTGTTGACCAACCAATCATGACAATCTTGGTAGGATCTATCTTGATTCCTCTATCACTCACAAGCCCTGGCAGTTTGGTTTGAGCCCAAAAATATGCATCACGAATATCTGCTATGGGGCCGTTGATAAGATCTACCTCTGGGCATAATCTGTAATCCAAACTAATAGGAATTACGTTATTTGCAAGGAGAAGTGATGTTTGAGCTGGACGAATGGCTTTTCTTGATAATGTCATATGTCCGCCGCCGTGGATCATCAAGGCTGGAATCAAATAGTCAACATATGAAAAACCGAGAAGAGGTGCTTTGGTATTACCTTACCTATAGGCATTGGATTGATCGGTGCCACCTCCGGTAGGAAGATATCCGCTAGTACTTCAACACCATCAACAATTTTATAAGTCACCGTTTCGACTCTTTGACCCAATTTCGACTCCCTCTTCGCAGTGCATTCACGACTTGGAGTTTTGAGGAGCTTGGTAGAAGCGATAAGTAGACGCTGCGTATTGGAATCTGGCGTTGATCCTTCCGTATACGACGCTGAAGCATATCCTGCCTTTTTAAAGCACTGCATCCAAAATTCTGGTGGTTGAAGAGGATAATTGGTGTCATCTCCTAACCACCAACCATCTAGAAGTCCATACACCACATCATACCAATCAATGAGCTTCGTAACTTCAGAGAGAATAACGAAGCCGCCATCTCTCAATGTTTCCCTCAAATGTCTAGTCGAAGAAGTCTTGTTAGTGGTTGCATGGACACAATTTGTTCCTATAACGATGTCATATTGTCCTCTCATATTCGCTGGAATATCCTTTTCGAGGTTCAAAGTTTGGAACTTCATCCAATCATACTTCGCAAATTTTGTCTTGGCATTTTTGACAAGTGAAGGAGAAATATCTGTGAAAGTGTATTCAACTGGTCGACCAGCTTCTTGAAGGATTTCTGCAAGTCGTGTGGTTGTTCCGCCGAATCCAGCTCCAACCTCTAGAATTTTGATTGGTCCATGACCGGTAGTGTTGATCACGATTTGTCTCATAAAATCGACCAATTGCTCAGTGAGAGTACCAAGCATAGGCGAAGTAGTGTAATAGTCTCCCATTGTCCTTTGTGCTGCCGAGGTACCAAACATTAGTGCAACAGGATCAGCTTTTCCAGTCAAACAGCTCGCGAGTTTTGGACCAGTCAATTCCATTAGTCTCGATTCTGCTGCGTAGGCAGGATATTGTCGCAGCAAGTTTTGAAGCAATTCATCCGAACTCAAATTTGAAAGACTTCTTGAGGTTCGAAAATATTTGCTGCCTTTCTTTTCAATGATCTTTCCTGTCTGCAGTATTTCCATATATCGAGCCATAACTTTTGAATGTTTCGGAAGATAAGTAATATCTGGTAACTCTTGCCCATTGCCAAGTTTCCATAAATCAGCATCAAGTGTTCTAAACGCCTCTGCAATGTATGCTATCAATAGTTCATCTTGCTTTGGACCAACTTCAGACCAGTAATTGATATATCCGAGCTTCTTGGCAGCAGGTTCAAAGGCTGCTTGACTTTTCTCAATTATGTCCATGGGGTTTGCTAGAACTACCGGTGGATTTGCAATGGCTCTTTCAAGACTGTTGGATAAGCTCGTGTTGCCGTTTGAAACTGCAATGATAGGTTTTTGTTGTTGTTGGGTTGCCTCAATGCCGAGATACTTCAATACCTCTTTGACTGTTGACTCTAGACTGAGATCATCCTCATCAATTTCGATTGGAAATTTATCTTCAAGCTCACTTTTCAACTCGACAGCCGAAAGCGAATCAACACCAAGGTCTTGCAGAGCTGCTGAATCTCGGATTTCGTCAATTGGAGCTCCACATATCTCAGAAATCATTTGTAACACCTTTTGTCTTTGTAATGAATTGCTGTCATGCTTAGAAGAGGCTTTGGGTGTTTGTTGAATGATCTCAGATGCCGCTGATCTGGCTTTTATCGGCTTTGATTTGCTCGATTGTGTTGTAGAAACGAAAATCCGGAGCAAATTTGCATAGGTGCTCATCATAAGATCCTCAGCTGCAATCTCTTTCCCAAATTTTGTTTGCAGTTCCTCGGCAAGCTCAACGGCTGCCAACGAATCCACTCCAAGATCACCAATATTCACATCATCAATAATTTCCGTATCAGAAAGACCTGTATATGAGGCAATCAAATTTTTCAGATTGTCTGCCCCCGACACAAAGTCTGTAGGTGTAGGTGGCCCTTCATCATCAGAATCATCAATACTACTTCTCGAATCATCTTCAGTTGGTGACCCTGGAGTTGTAATCGGCGTTAACGTTCTCATGAGCTCTTGCTTCAGTGGTGCATTGTTTGATACTTTCGGATTTGCTGCAGCAAGCATTTTCTCGAGCTTTGTTATCAATAACTTTGTGAAACTGACTCCAGTGCTGGTCATTACCAATTTTCCATCTCGAGTGAAAACATAGATGTCACCAGTGGCTTGGGTAGTACTAGTTGGTGTGAACATAGCATACACCGTCCAATACTTGCAATTTGTGAAATTGCATGATGAGACTGACATGATTGTACTGTCAACACCGGTAGCAACGTACACTTCATCAGAGGAGCAGTGAGAGCTACTATTGATAAGTAAACCAACAACTTGAATAAAGGTATCCAAAGCGACGGTGTCGCAGATATGATTGATTGTGCTCTCCTGTACCTCGACGGGGAAAGGAGGCAACTCAATATCTGCAATTGCCTGATTTCCATCCATCGTGATGTTTGAAATCCCATGTAAGAAGTCCGAATAGTGTACAACTGTTGAGAAAAGACCATATGCTCGTTTGGACATCAATTTCTCAGTACCCGGTTGCTTTATCAATGCATTGACACGATCCGATATAAGTCTCTCATAAGTTGAAAGTTGTGGTTGAGTAGTCAAACCAATCATTCCTTTTGCGTGTATCGTGGGCCTAGATTTTGAGTCGACCTTCAACGAACTTTTCATTACAAAGGTCCAGATATGTGGTTCTGAAGATTCCTCCAATATCAAGGACACTTCTCGGTCCATGTAAATACCAAGAGGAGCTTGGAAAGTCAAGCCATCAAAGAACATCGACTTTTTTTCAACATCAGCACCTGAAATCTGTAATGCCATGGCTGCACACTCCATATACATTGACGCGGGGCATAATGGCTGTCTTCTAACTGCATGACCCGATACAATTCTGGAATATCTTTCAGTATCAATGTGGATTTTGTATTCTTTTCGCGACCCGTCTGTTTTCGTCACGAGCTGTTTGGGAGCTTGAATTTGGAAGTCTTTTGTAGGCTTGAGTACGGTCGAAGAGATTCTATCTTGAGCTTCGATTACTCTATCTATGTTTTCCAACCAGTGTGGCGTACGTTGGAATTGATATGGTGGAAGCCAAATTTGCTTATATCCTCCCTCTTGTGGCGGCGATAGAAAGGTCCAGAATGATACTGGAACGCCTTCACGCCAAAGGTTTGTTGTAATAGCCGAGAGTACAGCCATTGGATCTTGAGAGTTCTTGAGCTTCATCTCTTGGAAACAATGATCATCCGGTTTCTGAACAGCTCTCTTGACCATTGCTATTCCTGGAGAATTCATTCCAGCTTCTAGAAAGAGACATGGTCCTAATCTTCTTTCAATTCTTCGAATGGCATCGAGGAAATAGACAGGTTCCCTGGTGTGCTCTGAAAGACGACTTGGCAATATTTCTTCCAATGAATCCAAAGTACAGCTCTCAACTAGAATCTTTGCTTGATTGAACTTCAAGGTCTCTGCAAACTCATCGATGTCTTTCAGAAGTGGTTCTGTAAACTTGGAGTGGAAGCCGTGGCTAACATCAAGGCGTTGAGATTTAATACCGTTGAATCGAGAATCGATTCTTAGCAATTCCTCGACTTCGGCTATCGACATTAAATTGCCGACAATAATTTGACTTGTAGGAGCATTGAAACAGGCTATCTCCAATTCTCCAGCTCCTGAATTAATACAAGCTATGATATCTTGTACACGCTCCTTATTGGCATGAATTGCGAGCATTGTCCCCCTTTCTGGACCCCATTTCGTTTGCATCAGTGAAGCTCTAGTAGCAATCAATTTGATTCCGTCTTGTATTGATAGTACTCCAGCTACAGTCATAGCAGTCAATTCGCCGAAGCTATGACCCACTACTGTATCTATTTCTAGTCCAGCGTCAATCCAACATTTCGCGCATGCATATTGCATTGCAAAAGTACCGCATTGAAGTGCAACGATATCTGTGATTGGCTCAGATTGAAATATCGCTGGCAAGATAGCTGAGAAGCCGAGATTCGTAACAAGATCGTTGCAATCATCTATATACCCTCGAAGTTGGGGGTGAGATTGGTACAACTTCTTGTCAAGTCCAACTATTTGTTTACTTTGACCTCCAAAAACTAGTACGGTATGCTTTAGTACCTTTGGGGTCTCAAAACACGACTGAGTATCCGTTTTCAATAGTTGAATAAGTCGATCGATATTTGACTCTGTCGTAGTCCAACGAAATTTATGATGTTGCCTTCGTTCACTTAACGTAAACGCCAAGTCATCGAGACTTGGTTTTGGCGATGCAGCTGCAAGATAGTCTCCAAGACTCTTCGCATACTTCAACACGCTATCTTTTGTTGATGCGCTTAGAATAATTGGAAAATTTGCACTAATCTGAAGTGGATTCTTTGGTGCTTCTATGTATTGTCGTGGACCTTCACATATCAACATGGCAGCATTACTTCCAGCAGCTCCATAGCTATTCACGCAAGCTGCCCGGAATGGAGCATTCCACGGTATAGCTTTTGTAGTGATTGCCATTCGATCCGGCTCCAGAGCTGGAATCTTTGGATTAAGGGTGTTGTGACTTGCGAGAGGCGGGATGATTCCTTTGTTGATCATTGCAATTAGTTTCAGTAAACCAGCAACTCCAGCTCCGGTCTCGCAATGCCCAATGTTGCCCTTGATAGATCCTAAGTATAGAGAATTGGTTCTCTCAGATCCTCCGAATACTTGTCGAATGCTTGCTACTTCGAGTGGGTCACCAGCTTGGGTACCAGTACCATGAGCCTCTACATAAGACACCTGGTCCGGTTTCATTTTGGCTTTATTCAATATGTTCTGATATAACTGGATTTGTGCCGGGGATGAAGGAATTGTAAGTGAAGATGATAAACCTCCTTGATTTGTCGCCGCTCCAGGAATGACACTGAGGACTTGATCTCCATCTGCAACCGCCTGTTTCAATGACTTCAAGAAAATCAGCCCACCTCCTTCGGCCCTGCAATATCCATCAGCTGACTCGCAAAATGGTTTGCATTGCCCTGTAGGACTCAAAAATCCAGCTTTTGCCAGATCTAGATAATTGTTGATGCCAGTCATGATATTGATCCCACCAGTCAAAGCCATTGGGCATTCTCCACTTTGTATGGCCCGAACTGCTCGATGAATTGCTACTAGTGAAGAAGAACATGCAGTATCGATAACTTCTGATGGGCCACTCCATCCAAAGTAGTAGCTGATTTTACCACATAGAAAAGCCCTGATAGTTCCGGTTGATGTATAAGCGGTTGGTGCGTTCGAGTTTGTATTATCAAGGTATTCCACAAAGCTAGCCCCTATGAAACACCCTATCGGATCATTATTTTCGCGTTTATGCGAACGTAAGTACCCGCTAGACTCCATTGCTTCATATGCAAGCTCGAGCAAGATTCTTTGCTGGGGATCCATGTTTACCGCTTCTCTTGGATTTGTGCGGAAAAATGCATGGTCAAAATCTTTCACGATGTCCAAAAAATTACCAAAGAACTTTCTTTTGCCAGCGAATTTCCAGTCTTGTGAAGCTCTGAAACTACGATGTAATTCAAAGCGATCATTGGGAACTTCTTTCGCAGCTGAGGTTCCTTTTGATATCAGATCCCAAAGTTCTTCCAGATTATTTGCACCAGGTAGACGACATGAGGCCCCAACCACGGCGACGGCATCATCAGGAAAAGAATAATGCGTTTCTTCTCGTGGTTTAGGTACCGATGGCACAGCTCCGTTGATTGCACTGAGAACATCGAGTTTTGTTATGCGCAATTGCTTCTTATGGAATGGTGCCAACGGGACACAATCACCGATACCAAAAGTTGCGAATACATGTGATCTCTTTCCACTCTTCTCAAGTTCATTTGCTAGTTTTGTGAGAAGAGTATACCATTCACACCTTGATGCTAAGATTGTCTGCACAGCCTCATGGCTCAGAGATTCGTTTTCGAGTAGCCGCCCCGTCTTATTTGATCTCATTGGTGCCTGCAGAGCGGATACCGGTGGAAGTTGCAAGGAATCTATTTTATCGCATAGACCGCACAATTCTAACGAGAGCTCTGCATTCTCAGGATTATGTACCTTTCCTCGGAGATGCATTTCTTGTACAAGTAGGCCTTGCTCGCGTGCATATGCTTGTACTTTGGCAAGTACTGGCACTGACCCTACCATGCTAATAGTTTTGGGGTCAGTAACAGCGGAAATGTGTGCCTAAAGTATAGAACGTGATTAGAAATTGACCCTTCAATCCATATGTTTGTGGGGTTAATATTAAGACGAGAACGACTTACGCCTGGGAATTTGGACACAATCTCTTCCCCTTGTCCTATACGTTTCAAGCGTACGACAATTGTTGTTGGTCCTGGTATATTTTCATCATCACCCAGCTCTCCGTATGCCCCTATTCCAAGGGCAATACGCATGGCCACAGATGCATATTTCGCCAATTCTATTTCATCTTTCGAACAAGCGATTGCCATAGCTGGTAATAAGCCACCACAATATCCTTGAATTCCCCCACCGTTTCGAACTTGAGTGAGAAATTCAGAATGTCTCATTCCATTCAATCCAAGAAATTGAAAGTATTGTCCTATTTGAATTATGACTAAAAGAGGTAATGATAATATGCCGGACATTGCATTTGCAATGGGTTCGGATTCACCAGTTGTAATCCAGTTAGACAAATTTTTCATATATCTTGGCCCTTGTTTGAGAGCCGCAATATCCTCCCTATGATTTGCGAAAGTTTGCCAAGTCTGAGGAAGATCTTGGATATCTTGAACAAAAGGTTTCAAGAATTGGTTTTGGCAAAGGAAAGAGTGTAGTCGATCGAGGTAAATTTTCTGTGGAGCTTTGCTTTGAGGACAGAATATAGCCACGGATGGCATCTCGTCACTTGTTGAACGCATGATGTACAAGGTATATGGTGTTGAAACTAGGAACTCCAATAAATACTAACTGAAGCGTTCGATGGACTGGAATTGTGTTTGCTTTAACCCATTCACACATGGTCAGTCATATAGCTTCAAGTTTGGAAGTTATCATCTCCCGCTACACTGATATATCCATCAGTGAAATATCTTCCTTCATTTTTTCATTCCGACAGCCACGTTTTTCAATGAAACTAGTCTTTATTCCGATCATCTAACACTGATTAATCTCCACTGGTCACTTTCTTCTGCAACCCTTTGAATGTAGATGATTGGTATATCATGGCGCCCAAATTGCATTTTTCGTTTCTCATCAGCTTGCACAAGCTTCTCAATTCGAGGTTTTCATCATTGATCTATTCACTTTCGGATAATGACACCTATATTATGAAAATTGAACACAACAAATCTTGTATCTCGACCAGAATTTGATTTTCAATTGGATTCGGACCTGTCTTATGCTACTTTTGGATCTCCAAGACCGTTCTATGTGTATGAAGCAAGTATTGCAATAAGATTAGATTCTTTTGATGTTTAACAAAGGCACTGGAAGTGTTATATCCGGTAATTTACACGAAGGAAACGCTCCGAGCTTGAGTTAGTCAGAAAGTCTGGATCTCGAAGGGCAGTCTGTGTCGACAAACGCGTTTGCCTAAAATGGAAGAATCACATCGAAATAATATCTAGATCTAAAGAAACTGGATCCCATCATCTACTTCAGGCTAAAACAAACTCCGGGAGAGCATTTACTCACTTGTTTGTTCAACTTTAGTATCTATATGGGATTTCTCTTCGAAAACTCCACTTAACTTGAGCTTAGATGCTCTGATAAGTTGCATCCAGGGCTTAGCGGTAATACTTATTGCGGGAGCCGCATCTTTCCGTAATTAAAGGCTACATTAAGGCTTGTTTCTATTCCCCCATGGTAGACTTCAAACATCACCAACTGTCAAATCCCAATCAGCCCAAGTAGCATGAAATTTATGAGGCTCACATGGTTGTAAATTATAGGGATTGTGATACTTGGACAATCGTGTTCCCACTTGGCTATATCAGTATGTGTGTGTGTGATGGTAATGGTCATGGTTATGAGAATAGTCTTGCCATGGTCAGAAGTTTGTGGTATGTTGAGGCTTGAGGCTTGCCTTTCTCCAGTCGCGAATCGAAATCGAATATGAGGTCCGTCTGTATTCTATTGTAAATATCGTGGAGCATCAATTGGTGCGGTAATCTGTTACTAACCAACCGGCTCGAAGTACTTCCGTGGCTTTCCGGCTCCCGGGAAAATCTATCATCATAGCTATGCCTAATCTTGACATTACGAAGTGAATGAGTAAAGTAATGTGAGATCTCCTGCCCTTTGCCGATACAGGAAAATCAAGACACGTCAAGATTTTCAGTAACGCCACCTTCAATGTAGAATTTGCCATGTGTGCCTTGAAATTCTTACATCGGGAAATCAACGTGCGCAGTCAGATTAGCACACGAAGTCTAAGTTCAATGTTTATGTGTTTGTTTGCAGCTCTGTCAGAGCTATGGCAGATCATGTTCAGCATGGATCCTCAGACCTCCCGGAAGCCGTAAAAACCGAATTTTGGTTGAAAATATGGCTTGTAAATGGGGTCAATTGCTACCATAATCTCTATTAGCTTGTCGCTTGTTTCTATTTACATGATGAACTGTTCCACTGAGTATATGTTTCAACCTCCATTGCAAATATTTTGACTCAATAACAACGTTACCCCAGGACGTTACTCAAAAGTTGGTTCTAAGCACAATACATATACAAATTCTCGGAGATTCAGAGTCTCATATGTCAGGTTGCTACTTGACTCTCGTGCATTTCGGTAAGATGTTTAAAACATGTGACGATGTAACATCTGGCATGAGAATCTTGCTTTACAACCCTTTGGAAGGCTTAGGACAGAGTAGAGCTTAGATTTTCCATTCAGTTACGTGAGTAATGAAGTGATAAAGAGCCTAAATATGCGTGTTTCTTCTAGAATTCTTCGAAGCCAACATCAAGTGGGATATTGATTCTCGAAAAGCTAATGGTGTGTGTGTACTCTCAATAACAAAGATCCAACTGACTATTTCTAGTGATATAAATGAGCGAAAGTCTCCAAGTCGCCTCTTCCTCTGCACGATCAAGATTATTGATAGTTCAGAAATACGTGGTCATGACTAGCATCTAGATTGGAGGATCATTGAGAAAACTCGAGAGTCAAGAAAATCAGAACGAGCAACAGCTGTGCCGGTAAAGTCGGCAACTTATTCACCTAGGATACACAATACCATCCCCCCTATCTGCCCATCAAACAGCATTAGTGAAGACAATAGCACTCCCGCCACTACTAGCATTAAGATTTTCAATCGTAGATTTCTCCTCGATGATCTGAGCCTGCTCGATTTGGGCCTTCAATCTTGGAAATAACTCCAATGCAGTTTTCCTCAAAGCAGCCTTTCCTTCATCTCCATTTTTTTGTATCCAACCATCCAAGAACTCCGATTCTTTCATCATGGTACCTACTATAGGGAACGGGAAATCACTGCCGTAAGTAGTTCTCCCAGGCCCCAACCATTTTTCAATGTACCCCACAGGCCCACTGTAACTGCTCGCTGCCAAGTCAGTGTAGAAGCTTCTCGCTTCCCTCATGAATTGCTCCGGTTTCTGAACACTGCGACAAGCGTCAAAAGTCAAATTTGTAACCGAGGAGCTAACATAAGGAAGGGCACCTCCTGCGTGCGAAAGAAGGATCTTGAGTTTTGGATATGAAGATAGAGTATTGGCGTAGATGAGAGAACAAGCTGTGCGTGTCATCTCATGTGTAAAGTCGACAATAGGAGGGATTGAAGAATTGTTCTCGAGTGATTGTGGAGATAGTGAATTAGCAATGGGATGTATGAATACCACCGCGCTGATTCTATTCAATTCTTCCCAAACGGGTCGAAATATGTCGTGGCCAAGATATTTCCCATCATAGCTAGTCAAAAGTGTGAAACCTTCTGGATTGAGCTTTTCATAACAAAACTTGATGCTAGCAAGTACTTCTGGTAGGGAAGCTACAGTTATGATTGGAATGGTGGCAAAGAAGCCGAACTTGGTGGGATATTGAAGACGTAAATTATGGGCGTAAATGTTGATGTCCTGGCAGAGGGATGAATCACCAAGAGCGGAATGAGCAAATGATAGGATGGACGTCGAGATAGAGTTTTTGGCCATAAAATCAAGAGAGATTTGTGGAGACCATGTTGGGAATGTTAAATCACTGGGTTCTTTGGGGTTTTCTTTGATATCTGGTAAAGCTATCAGAATTTTATAGCAGACTGATGCCGAGAGATATTCAATAGAGGAAGCTCGGGGATACCAGTCAGGATCAAATGGAATGTACATACAGTCAAGATAGACAGGTGGAATCATATGGTGATGAGTATCTATTTTCTCTATTGTTCTTGCTGGCCGAGTATCTGGTAAAACGCAAGCAATTTGCGATCGTGGTGTAATATGCCGAAGTCGAAATTGTTTACCATGATAACGCAGGAAAGAGCTGACGTCTTCTCTATTGACTTCAAGTTTGGTTAGTAAGTCTTATTGCAACAATTGATAAGAGACATACTGTAGAATACTATGCACGTTATTGTAAAAATAACTGCAACAATTATGATGCATATTGAGATTACAGATAACGTTGGCATAATGCATTCATTTCAGTCTCGGCTGTCTATTGAATTGAGGTGCATACGCGGCATCAATTCAGTTTGGATTTGAGACGATTGTGGATGCTAGCTTGCATGCTCAGGTAACTCACGCTGCAGGTAAAAGTTTTGACGTAGGTATAATGATGAGGTTGTGTAATGCTATCATCAAGCTGGCCCATGATCTGTCATATATGACAACCGGCTGTTTTCCCTTTTTCTTTTTCTTTTCTGATTGTCTAATCTCCTGATACTGAAAATAGACTTCAAGAGCTCCCATTACATCACATTAATCACATATCCATACCAAATATACGAGGTTGATTCTGAAGCTATTCTCAACCTTGAACGACAATTCCTTAAGGGGTGGTGGTTCATTTCTGCTCTCTCGACTTTTTCCTGTGAATCGGACGCTAGACCTCATTTTCGACGAGACATTGAAAAGTTGATCTTAACACAATGTATTGGGGGTTCATCTCGAACACCAAGACAGAAGACAGGACCATAAATAGAATGCCCAAGCTTGCAAGACAACATTCAAAGGTTGAAACAATTCCCATAAATCTCGTATACGAAAGCAGATTCCTCTTCACACGTTTGCGTCATATCAAGGTCTCGATCCTCAAATTCAGCGATCAATTGGTGCACGAGAATCGACTCCGTGTAATGGAGTAACTCTGTGTAACTCAACATCATTCGGATGCACCATATCAGAGATTACCACAAATCCTTTTGCAAAGTCATGTTTATAACGGTAATTTGGAAACCAACCCCGAATTAGAAGGAGAATAACTTTGGTAAGGCAAGAAACACAGCATGAAGCCATCTTAGTGCCGTCTAGCACAAAATCAGCTTGAGCTACCTTACTCATTTGGTTGAACGTTGTGGGAGGTTACATCTTTTAGTATTTGGGGTTTTACTTGGCAACTAGTCTCACATTATGTTAAGACATGATTCTCAGCTCTTGACAATATTTGTCCCCACTGTCTTGGTATAGGCTTCAAGGTCCGAATGATGATCTTGAACGTATCTGGATGACATTGAACCTTGATCTTGTAGCCTGCTATCTCTTTCTTGCAGATATTGCTTCCAAAATTCCTTTTGCAGTAGATCATCTGAATTTCTGATTCATTCATGATCATGGGGTCGATCAACTTTTTCCCGAATCGTCAAGAAATAATGATACTTGCAGTATTCCTGTTTATTTTTGTAAGCATCCCACTACAATTGGATCGACTTCAATGAGAATAACATATACCAGTACTATCTAGTCTTTGCAATCTACAATCTTTACTTCTCACCATTATCCAAGTTTCCAGGTCCAAAACGTCTGGCGATCTCAAGGTTACCCCTGATACGATACGTAATTCTTGGAACCACTTACAAATATCTGGATGAACTTCATGAAAAATATGGACCAGTGGTTCGAATTGCTCCAGATGAACTTACTACTATCTCTCCTGAGGCTTGGAAAGATGTGTATACCAAAAGACCGCAAATGGCAAAGGATCCTTTTAGCATGACACCTCCTATGAATGGCGCGGAGTCATTATTCACAGCCACTGGTGATACTCATGTTCGTATCCGACGAAATTTTGCCAATGCTTTTTCTGACAAAGCACTTCGAGAGCAAAGTAAGATTATCGAAGGATATATAGCGCTATTACTTCAGAGATTGAGACGTGAAACAATGAAAAGTCCTAATGCAGAAGTTGATCTAGCAAAATTCTTTGGATATCTATCACTGGACATATATGCTGATCTCATGTTCGGAGAATCTTTTCATGGTCTCGAGGGAGACAATGAGCATTCGTGGATCTTGGGATTCTTTTTGGGTGCCAAATTTGGATCCATAAGAAATAGTATTCAAAGATTTCATCCACTCGAAGTTATATTTGGTTGGCTGTTCCTCCGATTAACTGCAAAGATGAGAGCACAAAACTGGAAATTGGCAACAGATAGAATTACCAATCGATTAGAGATGGGAGATCTGGGAGCCGAAAGATCTGATTTCGTTAGCCCTATTATTGGGAATGTCAATGAATCAGATGGTGGAAAAGGTATAACGAGAAAGGAGTTGAATACCAATGGTCTTGCTATTGTGATAGCAGGATGTCAGTTACCCACTGTTGCATTGGCTACGGCTTGTTATTTCTTAATGAGATATCCACGAACAATGAGGAGATTGACTGAAGAGATAAGGTCTTACTACTCGGAAGAAAAGGATATAAGTGTTCAATCGACAGCAGAATTACCTTATTTGGAAGCAGTCATAAATGAGACATTGAGAATTCATCACCCGACACCAATTCACCTACCTAGGAACGTTCCTCCTGAAGGTGCAGCTGTCGCAGGTCAATGGATACCAGGCGGAGTAAGCTAGTAAATCTACCAATTTTGCTTTGACATTGACTGACATCAACATAGAGCGTAATCGGCATAGCAATGCAGACAGCTCAAACTTCGCCCTTGAATTTCTTTGAGCCAAAAGTATTTCAGCCAGAACGTTTCCTTGCAGAGCACCACCCTCTATATGATGCTCGATTTGGAAGGGATCAAAAAGAAGCGTTCAAGCCCTTTTCAGCAGGTCCAAGAAACTGTATGGGAGGGAAGTATGTTCCTTCAGCCGTTTCCACATTCTTAACCAATGCTAAGACGTCCATAATAGAACATTCCTAGCCCAGGCCCGAGTAACACTAGCTCGAATGATATGGAATTTCGAGATGGAGTTGGTAGATAAAAACGACTGGAACTGGACTGATCAGCGAGCGTACCTTGTATTTGAACCAAAAGCTTTGCATGTCAAGTTGAAGGAGAGAGAGGCCTAAGGCGGGGCATGAGGGTATTCAACATACCGGCAGATGAAAGTGTAGGAAACGATTGTTAATACATGCCCAATTACATATCAAATTTCCATCTACTGTGTGAATGATCTCCGAGGGACTCAGAAGAACAACGGGGAGTAATTGTTACGCGTCGTGTGCGTGGTCAATCGCGTCGCGGATCCAAAGAACGATATAGTAAAAGGTGTCAATTCTTTTAAGGATTAGCAACAATTCACCTCAGTGATCTCATATTCGAGCAAAGTATTGTTTAGAATTTCATGTAGTCGATGAATTTACCTGGGCATAATCGTTATCAGAAGCTATACTCGCATCGCATGTGCTGTAAATTAGGTTAGCCTTAGCGCCTAAGCGCCACAATCGGCAAATCTCATCTCATGATCACCAAGTGCGACAATCGGGAGTATTTGTACAGATCAGACGTCATTCTACGGAACTCCCGAACATGGCCAAAGTAAGCTTATGTTAATTCTCCTAAATTTAAGCCTTCGAAAAATCCCATACCTACGTTCATTCGGTTATTGCCAAATGTTGCCTCCAAGGAGCTCCGACGGCAAGGTTGAAATCTTTAATACATATACTTGAAATCTGAAGGGATCGTAAGTACCAGGGGTTTTCGTTCATACGATGCGATTCTTTCCGCGGAAAGAACTACTTCAACTCCAGGTTTACATCTTTCAGGATACCATTCCTCGATCCACTGTTCGATATCATTCTTCAAATCTCTCATCTTAACCTCTAGCTCCGGACATGCCCTTCCGAAATTGCTGTACGCGACAGACAATGAACTTTTATTGTATCTAAGTTATCGAGCCTTTCCAAGACGTATCTATGTATAGTCTTTAGTTTTGCACTCAACGTGTTTGATCGATGAAAAATCAAGATCGATGTCCCAACGCCAACATGGCCTGAGAATTGACCAATCTAGTACACACAGCGTGTCAATTGCAGGATTGAAATACATAGAATGCTTTTGGGGTCTGAATCAGCAATCTCCTTCGAATAGGAGCCTCTAATTCGAGAGAGCAACAGCTCGGCTTGTACGATTGACTCTTAAAAGGGTCCAAAATTCTGGCAGATGCTGACGTGGCTGAAAATCCGTAAGTTCTTCATCCAACCTCAGCCTTCTAGGAATTTCCTCGACAACTTTGCCAAATACGGTCATTTAATCATCGTGGAAGCATGTTGAAATTCGTAGGTCCTGGTTGACGGGGCGATGGTCGCGGAAAGTAGTTTTTGGTAAGAATTCTTGTTGAACGTCGTGTTTTTTGAGATGAAGTCGATGATTTTGACGACTTCTCCGCCATGTCTTCGAGCTCGGAGGAATGGTCAAATATCTATCGTTTCTGTCAGTCATAATCGTTGAAAAATCATAAATCCGTCCTAATTGTCATGGGATTGCGGTCGCTTTGATTATGCTGCAGGTTTGAGCGTATTCTCGCCAGAGATATTTCAATATCGCTGAAATTTAATCAGAGGTGAAACTCTCAGTTAGTCTCTTTCAAGTGAAAGCATGAAAGAATGTTTGCCTCCGTTGAACAGGGGATGAATTATACATACAGTTCAACGTTCTTTGTTGCAGCCGATGTGTCTTGGCATACCTTGAAGCTATGAGTTCTTGTTAAAAGACCAGTATTGTGTATTTCCTACCCCAAATTATTCCAGTCCGAAGAACAGAAACTTGTCTAAATCACGATATATTAGATGAGAATTGTTTTTGATCCTCAAATTCCGTATTATTTTTTTGACACTTTCCGAAATAAAGTGGTACTCCTACAAATTGTGAATGGCACACCTCAGATGGTAACATTCATAACGAATTCTTGAATGCTTCATTGCACCTTGCCATTCTCCGTTCGTCAAACATTCATATTGGGAGAAACGGTGCGAAGTGTGAATCCGAGGTTATTTCCAGACTATAATCACTACATTTGGTTCAATGCACAAGTAGACACGCTGATAATGTTTCAATATCGGTGAATGGATCAAATACCAAAAAAATGCTTTCGCTCTCATATAATGATCCTTCCATACTGAGATTTTTCGTCCTATTTCAAATTCAACAACCTCCAGGCAGCCACAAAGTTACCATAATTTAACTAACATCTATTTCAACGCTCTGAATACCAAACATCAAAATGGCATCCAACCTAGATCTCAAAGTTTCTGTCCAACTAAATGGTTATCCCTTGTTCAGGTCGCCCCAGATAGCCCTTAGCTCTACCAGAGCGCGTGCTATACAAATTATAATCGATAAATGCGCTCAAGACATCGAATACCAACTTACACGGGCCGGTGGGGATAAGAGAAGGAACGCGGAGCAAGACAGAAGATTTCAAGAGAATTTGAGGGCTAAGATGGCTAACCACAATCCATCTTGGGATGCTCATCTTTGACTGGCCGAAGAGTGATCGTGATTCTTGTACGAGTCTAGAGGTAGCAATACGTTGCACTCTTTGGGTCAGTGCATGGTAATGGGGCTTATCGTTTAGCTGTAGAATCTGTGATGGGAGGATCAATATATAGGTAGAAGATTAATCTATGCAAGGTTTACAACTCAAATTCGGCTAATCCGTTGTTTCCATAATGTGGAGCTTTGGTAATACTAGTGCGTTTCAACAATAGTCCATCTTGGGTAAAATATCCAGCGTGTAGCCATAATATGAATAGATATTTTCCATTCACATTGTATATCTTAACGTGATATTAAGAAACTTGCAAATCGAAGCTCTCCATCGTTCTCTATTGGAAACCCACAAAATATGATGAGGCTATACCTAAGACAGAATAGGAGTTCAGGCAGGAAGGAGGTAATACTGCTGAACAAGAGTCGGTTCTTATTAAGCTCAAGACCCACCCTTGAAGGAGAATTGCAATACAACGTCAAGAAATTCTGATGCTGATACCAAGATAAATGCTCGACGACTGGCAGAACTCCTGAGTATATCGTCCTCAGGCTCGATACTGCGAACGCTCCCTTTCGAATTTTATGTTCATGAGCCAGATCAAGAGTGATATGCCTTCATGCTTGGCTACTTCTTGCATGCTCTCCTCATGAACTCATAAAATCCAAAACACAAGATTAACGATTTCCATTAAATCTTGTGTGAAAAGACACAAGGTGCCGAAATGATTGCGAAAATTATTGGGCTATTCATGCTGATGGCTGAGTTCACAGAAGTGGTCCGTCGTATCTTTCTAAGAGCAATCAAAGGAAATTCTTATGCTCAGGTCTCTGTACCTTGTAGATTTTGCTTACTCACGCCCAGAAGAAGGAAAGATTTCTGCACGCTATCAACAGACAACTAATAGCGATGCTCTTTACCTTCATCCTGACTGCCCTCGTATGACTGTGACCGAACTTCATGGTATATATCCTCTAGCAGTATTTCTTCTCCGGAGATTGCAGCATGGAAGACCACAAAGGATCATTTTGACTCTGCAGCAAAGGGTCTCGGTCTTGATGTCACGACTACTTACAAATAAGAGGTCAGAGAAAACTTCGTAAGTATTGCTAAGAAGGGAATCTCTTATCATATGGGAATTGTTTATATGGAAGCCGTCATATCTTGCTTAGATGATACATATAGGGGTCATACTGCTTCCTCAAAATTTCTCGAGACATTGCAGACCGAGATTGTTGAGAAGTTGAGTACAAAGCAATTATTGTCTCGCTGAGTCACAACAAATTATTGGAACTAGAGCTTTCATAGTCGCCACGGCATGAGTTGAAACTCTAAAACCCTAATAACTTAGTAAATACTTGTCTGGATAAAGATTGTAGATCCATCTATATCTCTTTATCAAAGCCACCCCTCATAAAACTTTCACCCCCAAATATCATACTAGAGAGTCATACACATACGGAGTAGATCAATCATCATTGTGAGAGTATGAATTTGTGAGGAGCTCGAAAGTTTAGCGATTGTATTACATCTCAATTAGTTGTCCACTCTATCAACTACCCAGATCTGAAGTAGAATGCCAAGCTCTCATATTTAGATTTCTGCACTGTTGACATGTGGACCCTGTTTCCGAAATTCGATCAGACCAGTTGCTTTGACCAGATACAGACTCTGGGTAAATTAAAGATCGGATTAAGTTACTCTTGCTGCCGAGAAGTATTGAGCTTCCCCACTAAGAGATTCAGGTTAGTCCTCTTGCGGCTTACCATGTTTTGGTATGAGTCTCTAGCTAGCCTCGGGGTTGCATACTTTTTGGTCGTACGAGTAAGAACAGAAAGAGAATATTGCGCCATACTGTCGGTACTTAGTATTTGTCAATGCTGGATAAGAAGAAATATCTTGATATCGCATCTCCCGACATAGTCTAAGGTTTATATAAGCTCACCCCTGTTGAATATTTGTTGATCCAACGGCGATCGACATTCTGTGACTGTTTAGCTCAGAACCAGATAATCGCACTGAAGATCTCGGTGCATTGTTTATTCTTTAAATTTTAAAACCTTCTGATTGACGCCACGGTATTCTTCCTATCTTTGCTATCCATCTGGTATGTGGAGAAGTGGCGGCTCACAATGTTGTGCTCGGCCCTATGACTCTTTGACACCAACCTAATTTAAGAACAATAAGTTGGTGCAATTCATCAATATTTCCCGTATCATATACCCTCAGTCCCCTCGTAATTTCAAAAAATAGGAAGAAATGGTTCTTATCTCCACCATCCTACTATTCTGGCTGAGCGTCAACGAGTTCATGAATCTGAGAAGGCCATTCTTACCTTACAAGGCGGTTTGCTACCATTCAAAACATCCAGCGGAAACATGCACTCTAGCGTAGTGACGGCGCCACAACTTGGACTAGTATTATTACAATAGCTTCGGGGATGGCTATAGCTCATTATTAGGCACTTTGAACTTCCAGTTACTATCAAAGCAGCTAGAAACATTCCGTGGAAGGTCAAGCAACGGGATATCCGGCACCAATTATCATTGCAAAAGTCGATATCGGTATCTTTGAACTTTAAGTCATGTTTGAGAACTTCAATTCAGATTCGAGAAAACGGTAGATAGTCCTGCGATTTATCCTGTATAAGTACATGCCAAATCCTCTCAGTATAATTTCTTTTTCCATCATCCATCACAGTATCCTCAGTTCAGCCCTTCATTCTCTAAATTTGCGATTCACCTCTTAACAATTTTCAAACACTCTCTTTGAGTTCACATTCAAACCTTCTTTTCAAATCTTCATAGATCTCTCTCCTTAAAAATGCGTTTTACCGATTTCGCCCTGGTAGCATTGACTGCTGCAGGTGCCAACGCTGCTCCTCATCCTCAAAAAATTGACTTCAAGTCCCTCAACCCTGTTGTACAATCTGTTCAAAGTGTACCAGTCGGTATTACTGCTGAGGTCGTCACATATAATCCTACTGCTGCTACCTCCTCCGCCGCTGCTGCTGTTACCACAAGTTCAGCTGTCAAGGCAACAGAAACCACGTTGACCACAAAGCGGGAAGCTGGTCAGATCAACGCCAGAGATGGTGATTGCTCAACCCAACCAGCAACTATCTACACTGGAACCAACCCAGCAGATGATCCGGATTCTTTTTTAGCTTATCAGCCATTTGCTGATGCAGCTAATAGCGCCGCAACTCCATCTGGCTTTACTAGATCTTTTGTCAACCTCAATGCATCCAACAATGCTTTGAAGTACATGGGATTCACACAATTGCCTACATATGATACGAATGTTTGTGCTAGCAAGTGTTCTGACATCGCTGGATGCAATGCCTTCAATATTTACTTTGAACGCGACCCATCTGTCGATCCAGGTGCTTCTTGCACAAACCCATCTTCCATGACCAACGTCAAATGTGTCTTCTGGGGTGGTGCAATTGATGCCAAAACTGCAGTCAATGATGGTCAATGGCGAAGCACATTCCGTGTTGTCATTGCAGGATCAAACGGTTACAATGTCAATTCATTCCCAACGCCACCTGGATATAACCCTCCTACATCCCTTACAGGTGCTTCTATCAATGCTCCATTGGATTGCAACAAGGCTGATACTTACCTCGGATCTCGTTTCTTCACTGACACGCCATTCGATGTCAGCCTTTGCACAGCAGCTTGTGATGCCACCACTGCATTCAATGTTGCTCATCCACCTGCAACTGGCAGTGTCCAAACTTGTCAATTCATCAATACCTATATCCTTTACTTGAACGGTGTTGCTCAAGGCCAAGCTTGTGCTATGTATACCGACTCATGGGATACCAGTTATGCTGTTAACACTGGTTATACTAGTGGAACTGACGTTTACACCATCGATTCTTCTTACACCCTGTCCAACTCCACCAATCCAAACTACGCTGCAAACTGCAAGGTTGCAGCTAGCTCAAGCTCAAGCATTGCTAGCAACTCAAGCTCAACTATTGCTAGCAACTCAACTCTCGCTCGTCGGGCTGCATACTAAATAGATCTCTGTACTCTTCAAATATCCACAAGCAGCTGGGGTATTGGAGCGTTCACCAGAGACCCCATGCACACTGCTGGTTATTTGTTATGTGTCAGGGTTCAGGAATAATGGGCTTTGTATAAATAGACCGTGGACTATTTTTAGATGGTTTTCTATCTTTTGTGTTTCTTGAGGGGTAGAAGTTGGTAGAACGATGTAATGCATTAATATGTACCTGAGTAATAATATTGGAATTTTATATTTATAAATCTACGCTTGAATTGTTTGCAAACTCCGAAAATGATTTTCACTAGTGAATGCTTTACAATTGAGAACTGAACATACCTAGATAGGGCTTTTGGATGACCTTGTTATCAACATTGTTTGGATATCTTAATAACACGACTTCAAATATTGTGTATTCGCACCAAATTTTGTATGTATAAACCCATGAAAAATTCTCTACGATCGGTTGTGAGTACTACATCGCAGGCGAAGGCGATGTCGGGATGCAATCTACCCCTAATCTTCCCGAGTTGGTAAGTCGTCTATCGAATGTGCTTGGACCTAGAATTCATTCTTTCTTGAACCATTAGATACGATCATTCTAGACTATTTGGTGATGAAGTGTGCTATTGTGTGTACCTACGTAGGATACACGAGTGCAAGATGAGAGGCGCACTAAATCAGCAGGATTTTCTGGATATTGACCGATTCGAAGGAACAACGTACCACGGATGAAAGATGATAATGGAGTCTTTGCTTATACACATAGAGACATATCTTATTGAATACCACCGAATCGATATTTCTGATTATTGGGCCTTCAAGTTAGAGTAAGATACCCCAATCCCAATGGCCCCCAGAACCCACATTTAGCCAACATATTAATGGTTCGCCGCCCATCATTTTTCATTTCTACAACTCATAAAGATCAATGCGAATATATAGCAGCCCAGAAGGGAAAATGCCACAAGAAGATGCAAGTCACCTCACAAGCCTCTATCTCACAGATTGCTCAAAAGAATGTAAATAGAAGATGAAGGTTACTCCTCAAATTTCCAAACCACAGAATACTTTGCGCCAAACCACCAAAAGATGAAAGATTCCTCTCAAGCCTTTAAACATCCCGATTAGCCATGTGAATGGAAGTTAAGTCAAAGAGAGTGAGAGTTTCCTCCCAGATCTCTATACCATTCATAAGAATGACCCACAAGAAGATGCGAGTTGCTTCGCAAACCTCTAAGCCACAAATAAATCGAGTGAACCACAAGAAGATGTGAATTGCCTCACAAGCCTCTAAACCACAGAGTTTTCAACGTGCCGTGTGTAAAAGAACCCCCCGAAAGGGAAAAAACACAAGAAGATGCAAGTTTCCCACAAGCTTCTAGACCATGAATGTGATGATGTAACAGAAGACGATACAAGTTGCCTCACAATCATCCAAACCACATTTCCCATGCGAATTTGAGTCAAAGTCCCACAAGCCACGTCCCAAAAGCAAAATACCATATGCCAACGTGCCCACATGTTCTCAGACAAGACCATCGGTCTCATCTGGCCAAAATAACAAAAGTTCCTCATGCCTGTGCTACTCCCAGGGAAGCCGCTTTCGAAGAGCAATGGGTCATGAGGGCAATCAAGGTACAAGAAGCATTAGAGCTTAAGAAAGGCAATGTCCCTACTGTTCCCTGAATAATTTTAGCAAGTGATAAGGAAGTGAAAAGATGGAATGGGAATACTTAGCTTTGGGATGATATGGTGAGGAAAGAAAAGAGAAAGAAAGAAAGAATGGTGACGGATGAAGGTATTTAAAAGAATTCTGTAGCTAGTGCAGAAGATCTACGCATGAACTAAAATCGATTAGCTTCAACTATTCGTAGTATTCACTTGTTATCTAATATCATCGATGACCTCATTCAAGTCTGTATTCAGTATCCTGGCACTAAGAAAGCTTATGTCGCTAGTAAATGCCAAAGTTAAATTCGCTACTGGGGCTACTAATTATTGTTATCACAGCCGGAACGATAACAAGTGTCCATCAAAGGCCGCAACTCTTTGTATTTTACAACCATATGATCGGCTGTATCAGAACATTTACTATCTGATATTTATTATAAGCAGAAACCCAACATTGAGTATGGGTTCCCCGTCCAAGAAAATCATGCTTAGCCCCTACATCTCGGTATAGATATTGGCAAGCACTTCGATCCCCATCGTGGAATGCACGCTGGTGATAAAACATCTGACTGTGTTGATTGTGATTCTTGTTTATTGCACAGAACTTTCAGACGGATTGAAGTATAGGCCTAATATTTGAAACTTATCTTGATGAGAATTGTCTACTATGCCTTTGGGTGATACTTGAGGTTACTTAAATCATGTTCTGGCAGTGTCAACCACCTTTCTACTGGGATTCCGCAATCGCTGGTCACACTTCATTTTCACATATTCTTATCATTACACATGATCATGCTTTCATGGCGCTTGGCGTCAATTATTTTTCATTTTAGAAGTGTTGAATTAAGTTTGGAGTACGAGATATCGATGAGACCTGTTGGACGATAATAATATGGTGTCAGATGTCTAGATATCTAGCGACACGAAATTAGAAGAGAAAATTAGAGAATTGTAATTTATTCTTAGTACATAGGCAGTCAATAGAAGCGTGACTTTCGCCTCTCTTTCAATAACATGAGCCCATGGTCAGGAACATGCGAATGATCATAATTCCCAGGGAGCGCTCCTGATAGAGAATGAAACGTATCTCTAAGTCCTAATGCTTTCCTCCTCCAAAGTGTAGTTTTAGGACGCATTCAAGGTGTCTGTTAGAACTTTACTTGATTAGCAGATATCGAAAGAGAAAAGTAACCTGG
Organism: Botrytis byssoidea; assembly: GCF_014898295.1. Lineage (NCBI taxonomy): Eukaryota > Fungi > Ascomycota > Leotiomycetes > Helotiales > Sclerotiniaceae > Botrytis > Botrytis byssoidea. Next base: position 935,023 of record NW_024065858.1, on the reverse strand, counting down.
AATACATGACCTTTGTCTCTGGTGTGACACCAGTATAAATGAATTCGATATCAAGCCATCTTTGATAGTGATATAATAGGAGTGTGAATGGTTCCGAGTGCCATCAATTGAGGTCGATTAATCTACCATGACTGTTGTTAGAAGATTCAACTTGAAAGTGGAGAACAATGAAAGTACTGGCCTTCGTATTTCTGCTGAAATGAAAAATGATCTTTTTTGTTGGGCTTTAAACATCACTTGATATGCTTCTCCCGTGAGCTCCCCGGATTCCCGAGGAGGATCTCCAAATGGAGGTATCTCAAGCAAACCAACTCCCGCTGTAGGATAATATCCTAGAATCTCAAATGAACCTTTTTTTTTTCAAAATGTCAAACGCTGAAGTCATCGTGAGATGACAGAAAAGCCGACGACCACATAACCCAACCCCCACCATTCCAAAGCCCACAATGTCAACGCCCGCAAACCGCTGAAGTCATCTTTAGATGACAAAAAAAGTAAAAAGCCCACACAAAGCCAATGCCCGCAAAAAAAAACGACTAAACCAACAGAGCCAACGCCCACAAAGTCACCGCCCGCAAAAAGATCAAACCCACAAAGCCAACGCCCACAAAGCCAACGTCCACACGAAGCCAACTCCCCACATTAAACTCACAAAAGGTCGATTCCATAAACTTCCAATAGGAATCGCGCCTTTTCGCGTTTATACTCGTCACCCCACATATAGCGGACGTCCAGCTCTGGAAAGAAGAGGAGTCCGCGGCTGACCAAAGATTTTGGATCCGGTGCATTCGAAAATGGTGGTTCGCCGCTGCAACGACCACTCTCTCCTTCCGCGGAGGGCACCGAAGCGTCCTCCAAAGAGCCAAAGACCACTGGAACAACACGCTGGCAACTTTTAGAAAAGATTGCCTGCCTCAATCCCGGTCTAAGGATTCCCGGTACTCCCCCACGGGACGATACGGAGTGCCGGCTGACTGCCCGCCCAGCCGGTCTTACAGAGGCTGTGGCGCGAATCCACTCCTCAATTAGTGCAGGATCACTCCACTTGATCACCTGCATAGGGGCCTCCAAAAGAGAAGCCTCCTCGGCATGTTCCAGCCTTGCCCGGGCCGCAACGTCATTGATCAACCAGTTGATGTAGCGTGTTACCGCCAATCTTCTGGTAGAAAAGTAATCGGAGACGAACTCCGGACGCCAGACTTTTTCATCCACAACGCAGAACGATGGGATGCAGAGCTCCACAGCTCTGGTCGAGGGGCCATAGTGACAAAAGCCTGGTTGGAGGAAAGCCATCTTTTCTCCTTGTCTCAGTGTGTATTGAGACGAAATATCGAAAGTGGTGGGTAGACCGAAATACCCGAGTGTTAAAACAGGCAAATTTGAGATGATTTTTGATTTAAAGAAGCAAGAACTGTATCTTTCTGTGTGTATACTCTGATTTGTGATCTGTTTTGACGATAAAGAGAAAAAGGGAAACAAGCAATAAGGGCGGGGGAGGCATACCTATATACAGAGCGCTGGAAGGTTACCCCCACAGCTAGACCTCACCCGAAAGCTACTATTTTTTCGATTACGACAAGATAGATTAAGCTATTTGATGTACCACTGAGCCACCGAGCCCTACAATACACTAGTATTGATGAAAGATCTGTTGTAGATCGAAACTATATCTTAGTGTATAGTGGATCGCTCCACCTGTCATTCCTAATAGAGAAAGAGCTAGATTTCTATTGTCTAGATTGAATATGGTACTTACAGAACTGTGATTGTCTGGGTTTGTTTTGATCATTTGAGAAGACTTAGAGTTTCAGACTAATTCAATGTACTAAGTAATTTGATCATTTCAGATGAGTTCAGTACTCCAAATACTTTGAGTGTATGAACTAGAGAGAAGTAATCAGAAGACCTAATCAGCTGAAGATAATTATTTTTATAAGAGATAGAAATTGTATTATGTGGCTATAAACCACCAAATTTATTCAGTATCTCAGCTAATCTCAAAGTGCCATACAGATACAATATCTCAGATCATTCCAGAAAATGCACCGTATTTAACAATCTACACAATATCAACAATTCAGAGTTCCAGAGTGGTCCATTAATCATCGAGTCCACATTGTCAAAATAAAGATTATGCTTTTAGAACCCTATATATCAAGTGAAGGCGCGACCCCTTTAGCTTCAACTCTAAGCGAATTATAATCAAGCCCCACTTCCCGGAATTCACGGAAGAAGAAGTAACGGTTTGAAATAGACAGGTGAGTAAACATTTTGGCAGACTTGAAGGGAAAGTTCTATTATTTGACATGGATTATGATCTCTCAGCTACTTGAATCACTTCATGACTGACTGTAAATGCAGTATTAGCGGTCAGTTTTGATACATGATATTTTAGTGACGTCACCATCGCAGCCTAGGGAGTGATTCACAGCAACATTAAATTGAAGATCAGCCACTACGAGTAATTGTAGTATTTGTAATGCTTTTCAAAAAGAAACAATAGGCGGTTGCGGACTGTAGATCTTATGGCAGTTATGTTCGGACGGGTTCAAGTTTTTGGGTACATCAATCGATACTAATCGCATGAAAATTACGACCCACGGAGCTTGGGCAACCATGACCACCTGCTAAATTAATGTTTGGTACCCGGTTATTACCGCATAGTTCTCTCCGCCACCATAAGTTATAGCACTTGGCATGTCATAAACGGTCGCTAATTCCCTGCTGACCACTTCCCGATAAACCCTTTGGTATCACAGCCTACTCCAAGTAGATGGCAGGGATGCCCTCGGCCCAAAAGCTTTTCAACAGAAACTACCTTAATTTTGTGGCTTTTGATTTCCTCCTTGGGACTGCTTTCTGGCCACCATATTCTATAGCTGCCATCACAATGAATAACAGTAGCACAAGGAAAACGCTTACTCGACACAGCAAAGAGGGTTCCAGGAGATGCATACAAATTGCTGCACTCTTATAGAATGTGATGGTGAAGCACTGACAATGACCGCAGCGAGCCTCTATACTAGCTTCCTGAGAAAAAACTATCCCCGTACGAACGCAACAGATAAGACTTCTAGAACGGAGCCGTGCTGTGGCCAAGGAATGAAATCGCTAAAAACCACGCAGTTTAGACAGAAAATATCTCATCATTCCAACGCCCATCAAGCCTCGCGGGTACATGATAGCAGCACCAACAATGACAATTATCCACATAACATAACGCACACTCATTGAGATTTATTAAACAATGGGCTGACCATTAATCATTAATATCTTTTCTGCAGGACTATTGTTACCAGCGTAGCTGAATTTACAAACTCCTTCGTTCGCAAGGTTTCAACCCAAACGAGACACATTTTTTCTTAGAAGTCTCCAAATCCCCCCAGCACTTGTCTGCGAAACTCCGAGAGTGCACCACAGTCCACATACCTCCCGCCTTCCTTCCAAGGAAAATGATTTCTAAAGTCGAGATTGATCCCTGGTTGTATTTCCGAACCCACAATTCAAACATAATCTGCCTGTTCTACGAGTGTGTGGATGTTGTCTTCCCGGTCTGATAGTCGATATTCCTCCACAACAAGACTGCTGATAATATGAAGCTTTGATGTGTATACGTTCGCGAAGTAGATAGTATCAGCTGTGTTCTAATTGGCGTCTCAGTTGAAGGGGATCTTAGGCTATCTCTTTGTGGAGTCGTGGTTGTCTCGAAAAATGATTATGCGATGAGAACGAGCGAGTCAATCTCGGAAGAGAAGTTGTCATAAAACTTGTACTTGGTTCGGATTGTTTTGTGCTCTGATTTCCGATCTTCAAAACGTTAGCTTCACCTTTCCAAATCATAATCAGACTGTTTTGCAGTTCAATCTGACTGAACCTCCCTTTTGGCGCTCACCTTTCAGACTTGGATTACATTGTGCATCAATACCATTCCCTGACCCAGAGCCATCTCCTAGTCGGCATGACGGCTGTCAAGTCCAGCGTAGAAGAGCTCGCACTGCCGTTAACCAGAAACTCAAAGAATCCATATTTGAAGCCCTTATGCGTGATGAATTTTTAGCTATGTATCTTAATTCTCGAGTCCCATAACTGCGCAATGGTCATGATCGCGGTCCCTATTGCTCGAATCCTTCGCCGTTGGCGCATGTTGAACTCAGCGAGTGGGCGGTAGATATTTTTTGGTGACATTCGACTAATGCTACAAAAGTTTGACCTTGTGACGAACATTTCCGATTTTGAAGAACAATCTAAAAGAAGGAATCTTTCGGCTCGATCCACCTGACTGCGGTTACTGCTGCAGGGAATTGAGAGCACACGGAAGATTTAATTGTCCAGCGAGTATTTTCAAATGTAAAAAGTGAGCATCTGTGAAAAACGAAGCTGCCCACATCGCAAAAGATGGGTTTTCTGCCTTAGATAACAGATCATACCTGAAGAAAGAGGGCATAAAGCAGTATCAAATGCAATGGTGATTTTTTGTTCGGGCTTTTGGGCGACCGATTTTTTGCTCAAAAAAGAGCGGTTGGTGAAGAAACTCGAGGAATTCCCAATCAAGCAAGACCAGAAAACTTTCATTAACTGGCGAGCTGCATCGAAAGAAAAGTTAAAAGAGTTATCGAGAAGGATAGGACCGGATACTGTGAGAAGGCATTCGGTTCCGAGCCAAGGTACCAACAACACCAAGAGTCATCATAAGACAAACATTGTGTACTGTTGAGAAAGAGTCAGCAAAGTCTTCAGACAATTCTGTGCAGCGATTTCTAAAGTGAAGACCGAGCGCATCAAGATAATCTCACAACTGAGTTGCGACCTTACTTGCGACCAAGGTGTCTATCGTGGAAAACAAAGGCGTATTCGACCTCTGTCATGAACTGCTCGGCGCAAAGAAAAAAGCCCTCAACATAATACTAAAAACAATGGAAAAGAAGGAGTGTCCTTACATGTTGGTATTCTTGGTCTAGGGAAGGAAGGAAGAAAATCGAGAGGTGTAAGATTTCGTTTTAATAGTGTGCGGAATTATCGAAGCGGGTCACGTGATTACAAGCTACGCTAGTAATTGAACAAATCACAAGAATTCTAACATTTCTGTCCCTGGTTGGCTTCTGCACGCAGTGAAGGTGATTTTATAAGGCCTCATATTTGGCTGTTCCAGTGAAGTCTCAGTTTATCGTCACTATTTTCATGCCAGATTTGGAATATGTGTTGCAACGCGATTTGACAATGACAACCACTTCAAGTGATAGCAAGACCAATCGCAACGAATATTTTACTTGCAGTCCTATGATTTGGATCAGAGAAGGAAAAATTAGTTAATACTAAGCAGACTTATTTGTTGTATCTCGAAATTGATCAGATCACTTTTTCTTCAATCCTAATTCATGTCAATGACAACTTTCAAAAGCACAAATCCTGCAGCCAGCACTTACAACCCCCAAGAATTACAAAAATGGCGTAGAGAATTCAACCCCCGTTACTCGAGTAGGGTAGCAAGAACTTGTGAAGAAAACTGACATAAAACACACAGCAAGAGCTACAGTGATGACCACAAGCTATTGATCTACTTGTGAATATTACAAGAATATGCTTCGACCCAAGAACTTTCAATTATAGTCAAGAACTAACTAACCAGGTCTTTGCTATGATCGCAAGTCTTACAGTCAGTTTTATGGAGTCTGGTCTTGTTCTAGACTTCGCTATTAGTCGATACAAGAAGATATTAAAGTATACTGAGATTTGGGAGAGATTGGCGGGGAGAAATAAGCAGGTGTCTACTACTATCCCTATAAAATTCGGGGAATACATCGATGACCTCTGAATTGGCAAAGCTAAATTGCTTGTCCGGCCCACTATCACGGCTATTATGCTCCTAATAATGCTCAATAGACAAGCATAATGGGTAAGTGATTCAGCCTCTTCAACTTGAGACGCATTAGTCTCATTATTTATTCCAAATATTCAGGCGTTCCGAAGTGCTCTGTGTGCTGCTATGCGTTCGATCAACAATTGCATTGTAATATAGCTATATCAATTTTAAAGAACGACGATAATGGCAAGCCAATTCCGTCGTCTCAAGTCTGCTTGACGTAAAACAGACATTGACAATAGCAACAAAGAGAGGAAGCAGCAGCAGTAAAAGATGACACTTTCAACTTCAAAAATAATTGTTGATAATAAATAAATACCAAGCAACAACACATGACTACAGAACTGTCTAGTCAAGATTTGCTGATAGATGCATGATACCTGAGGTAAAATGTGAAAATTCCAAACTATGAAACAAAAATTAAAGCACCTGCAAGGTGATCTGGGAACACCATCTTGTCATCTTGTGTATGTTGTAACTACCCATCCACAGAAGCAGATGCATGATCTTACTCGCGATTTTTATATCAAGAGCAAAATGGCAGCAGTGAAAACAGCGAGCACTAGCTCTCGAAGAATTATCCACCCCCTCAAAGCGTAGACTTGACATTTATTCCCTTCCATCCTCGTGCCAACTACCTAGCCATCATCATCTGTCCCTCTCTCCATAGCCTCACATTCCTCTACTCGCCTCTTGCATCTCCCGTCTTAAAATCCCTTTCTAACAAGATAGCAAAGAATACACGTTCCCTATTGGCAGTTCATTACACAATCTGTAGCTCCCATAGCGCCATAGCATCTGCCGACACCCTGGCACACATCGTCCGTAGATGTCCACCAATTATTACATACGCTCCCCATCTATTTATTATCCAACCCATCAATCTCAAAATCCCTCTCATAATGGCAATCCGAACCCATACTGATACCCATCTCATACCCAAAGGAAAGCAAACTCACAACATCTGCAGCAAAAATCACGTGAAATTCTCAGCTGACATTCATCAAACTTCTTGTGACCTCATCGTCTCAATCTGCTCCTAGTTACCACCAAATTAAATCAATAAATAAGCATAGATCGAGAAATCACTCAAACTTTAGAGGTGTTGGCTCCTTACAAGTCACCAACTATAAACGTCCGAATGTCATTTTCAACTCTCGATAAGGTTCTTTCAGCACAAGTAAAAAGCCACTTGGCTATTTCCCCTAGAAGTCTTGGAAGATTCACTTATCTGTCACTCCAAACCCGCTTCTGTAGTGAGTATTATCCAGACCACATCCTTAAGATTTTCCGACATTTCCTCTATCTCCTCACTTAAACACTTTCCCGGATGACGCTTTCGGACTGTACCAGGACTCAGGCACCTTATAATTGTATCAAATGGCAACCAAGTGGAAAGGAGATGTAGTAATAGGAAAAGGATATGTGGTTCTTCAATACCCTAATATTCGTTCAGCTTTTTTCCTATGTTATCTATCACATCTCCCCTCTCTCATTCACCTATCCATTTTATCCCACTCAGTTTTCTGTCCACCCTTTCGATAACTTTCCATACAATCCCCATCCCTGTTCTCTCTCCGATGGCAACACGCTAGCCATCTATCGGGTATTCATACATAAATACATCAAAGGCCATACTAATAATGCTGACGTAGCATTTTCAGTGATATTAGGCTCAACGACGTCAAGATTTGCATATCTAATGCATCGTACACTTTCATCTCCAATCCACCCACCAAAAGACCAATTCAATCTATCAATCCAATTGATTAGAATAGAATCCTCTCCATCAAGGAAGTCCCAGTTAGCCGACTGGGAAAGAATGAAAATTAAATAAGCCAAAGAACGCCATTCCATGATCTTCATCTCAATCATCTCATCTCATCTGAGTTGCCCAAGCACCAGGTCGGTCCAAACCCTTTAAATATGCGCGAAAAAGAAGAGATCATCTAAGGTATCATCGCTCTGATCAAAACAACAACAAAAATAAACAAGAAATGAACAGCGAACATAAGAACGCTCAAAACAAATATGCAATCTTCTTCTGGCACTTCACCGTGTCTCATGTTGCCTCGGGGTCAAAGGAAGCCTCCTTCACCACCGAGAACACCCATTCCTCTGAAGCCGCCACCGCATCTCTTCATTTCCCGATCGGCGACTTGGACATCTCCACCTCTCAAACTCAATGCGTTATTACCCCTGAATCCTCTTCTTCCTTCAATCTCGTTGTCCTCTGCGAGTTCCGGGGCACTTTCAAGACCATAATCACTTACACTATCTCTTCTAGAGTCGTCTCTTTCCCTAAAGCTATCTCCTCTGCCAGAGTTTGAACTAGCATTTGTTTGAACCAGCAGAAGGGAGCTTGTCGAACTCAATCTTCTTGCGAATTCTTGGAATGAAAGACGTTTTGTAGACGTGCTGCTTCTCCTTTTCTCCATCTCGGCTTTGGTAAGAGTTATACCTGAGTTGCCATTTCCACTGTCCTTTGATGAAGGTACCACAGTCGAAGAGATAGATCTTGGAGGCAACGCTAGAGATGTTGGCCGACTATTCTTTCGCATGTGCGATGACGTTGTACCAGTGCGTGGGCGAAGACCATTTCCAACTGAAGAGAAACTTTGATTGGTAGAGCTTGAACCACTGTGGAGGGCATTCATAGCATCGCGATTCAAAAAAGGTACCGGGGGACTATTTGGTGAAATAGGTCTTGAGCTAGAACTGGATGCCCGAGGTAAAGGTGTTTGTCGTCCAGCAATGTAATCTAATGCTCTTTGTGCTGGAGTAGGCATAAGAATGTCATGACCATCCAGTTGCTCTAAAGCATTACCAGGGTCCTCATTGTCTGATTCCTCTGATTCCTCCTCAAGTTCCCAACCAGGCTTGAATCTGCCCTTACTATCAGTAGCTGAAGTCGCTGATCTTTGCAATGCCCTTTCATCATGCTCTCTCATTAATGCTTCGAATCTAGCGATACTACTACCCTTTTCCTCTTCATCCCTCAATCTTTCACTTCCTGGAATACATCTCATTTGAAACGCTCTATCCAGAATTGTTTCTCTTGGACCGGGTGATGTTGTGGTTGGTGACGCAAGTGGAGGCCCAATAGCAGATGCAATACTATTGCTACCCCTAGTGTGATGAGATAATGCAGAAGATCGTCCTTGAGCCGAAGTCCAACCTTCAATAAAATTATCATAACCAGAAACGGAAATTGGCGAGGGTAGATCCGTGGGTAAAATTGTATTATTGTATTGTGGATGAGCCGATGTAAAACCCATAGGTGGATGAGATGAGCTTGCTTGAGATGAAAGGTCTGAGCGTCGGGAACGCAGACTTGGAGATGGAGATATCATAGCGGAAGGGCGATCTCTTGAGGTTTGAGTGTATTGGCCGGATGATTGAAAAGGTGGTCGAGTTTGTTGATCCTGTTTACCATTTCGTGAAGATGGTCTTGGGTCTCTAGCAGAAAAAGGATTGGTGAAAGATGTAAATATTGGACTCAAAGGACTCATTGGACTCTCTTCATAATCATCAATTTGTAATCTTGGTTTGATGGTGATTTGCCAATCATAGATATTGTTTCGATCTTCGGGAACTGATCGGAAAAGAAGTGTATCCGCCCATTGTGCATCCTTGTTTGATGTTAATCCCCCTGTTCGACTTGATCTTCTTTTACGTTGTTTCTCCGATATTGAATCTGGTTTTAATTCTAACATCAGTGTAGGCAATGGTGTGGCTTGTTTTCGATGTGATAACGATCGAATTTCGCATGATTTGAAAGCAGATATTGGATGTTGCACAATATATTCCCAATCGCCCTATTTGATCAACATGTTAGAATCTTAAGCCCCTCATTTTTACAATTTACTCTGGGAACGACTGCCATTGACAGAGACAATTTGGAAAGAAGACAGGTTCTCATCTGCAACAATTCGAGCACAACAATCATAGTTTCAAGGTCTGTCTCACAGAGACTCCATTCAAGAAAGAGATGTATTTCTAACTGTACCTTTGCCTTGTAAACTGAAACGAACAATCCATCGTCTGAAGCAGTTCCCAAATCTGCCAAACTTGGTTTTGAAGAAGTACTTTTAATTGACTTTCCTTTCTTTGAGTTGGACTTCTCGAGGATTTCGGTTTGTGTGTGTAGGTGTGCACCGGAGCCAAGTACAACATATCGAGGCTGTTAGGTTGAAAAGAACTTTGTCAGACAACATCTTCGGAATAGAATCGTAATTGAATATTCTAGAAGGGAGATTTACCTTCCAAACTGCCCTTCCAATTATTGTACCCCTTTCAGGTGGTACCAACATTAATCCCTCCATTAATATCATCTTCGCTGGAATGATTGGCTTCGTAGAGGTCGATGTAACTGGAGCCTTGACGGGGTATGAATGATTGATTGTGATAAAACGTTGGATGAATTCCGGGAAATTATTATTACAGTCGTATTAAAACATAGTATTGGAGAAAAGAGTATTGACGATTATCAAAGACAAAGTTATGGTCCTTGTAGTAGAGGAAAGGACATGGAAATCGAAGTCGAAGGTCGAAGGTCGAAGGTCGAAAGGGTAAGGTTGTGGTTGTGTAGTACCCGTGTTGATTATGTTGAGTTTCGTAATATTGAATCCGCGTAAAGTTTTAGAAATCCCCTGTCGAAAGTATCTGTACTGCGTCGTATCGTAATAGAAGGGAAGAATGAAAGGTTTCGAATTGGAATGGAATATATTGAAAGTTCAATGGATGAAGTATGGGCAGGTAGGTAGGTATGTTGAGTCGTAGATGGAAGGTGGGTGGGTGAATTAGAATCTTTTCCGTTCCGTAGACCTCGTTCTGAAATTTCTCTCTCTTCCTTTGGTTCGAATGAATCCCTTTTGCTTGTTGAATAGAATCATTCAATATGGTAGGTAGGTATAGCAAGTAGTATAAGAAGAAGAGTGCGGAGGGGATAGGTGAGATGATAGTGGTGAAATGGAGACGAAGCGGGATCTTTAGATGAATTTCTAGTTGGTCGTCATGTATGAATAAGTCAATCGTACAAATAACCCCCGTCATTCCTTTTTTGGTAGAGAATTATGGATATATTATTTCGAAAGGGACAAATTATATCCAGATTAAGAAAGGGAAGCCTTTCGATGAGCCCTGCTTGATTGAGCCCTGTTCCTATTGTAGCCTGGGTAGACTTTTAAACTACGGACATGGTACGTCCATCTTGTGTTAGCCAGACTCGCCAGACTTCTAAAGTTCTCATGCACCAAAATCTGGGTTGATTCACTGCCAAGTACCTTTTGATATTCTGTCTCCACTTCTCTGTACCCACTCAAGCCACTCGTAGAAGATACTCCACTTGTGAACAGAAGTGTGTTCCTGAGACAAGGGGGAGGGGGGGGGGAGGAGAAGAAGAAGCAGAAGAACTTTCTAGTCCAGTTCGAGAGTAGTTTTTGCGGGTAAAAATATGTCAAGTCAAGTTAAGTCAAATTGAGATGGATTTTAGATTCAATACTTTTTTCAGGTAAATCCTATCTCCGTCAAAGTCGAGGTACATCGTATTTACAGACCACTCATAGAAGAGCATCCCGCGAGGTCTCCACAATATAATATGTGATCAACAAATCAATCAAAAGGAATTTTGGGGAAGAGAATCAACAAGCGTAAAAAGTTTTTAATGGTGTGGTGTACTCACTCACTGAGCGGATATATTTTAGCGGGAACGATGAAGGGGTCGGATCGGAAACTATTTACTCTAGCATTTATTAGGCGTGCTGTTGACGAACTGGGGATAGGCACAAGTACGACCCTACGAACAATTGCATCAAACATGGTTAATCCAATTCAATAATTTCTATCGATGACTTTGGCTTTGATGCTGGAGTTTACTTCTTGCTTTTTACTGTATGATTGATCACATACATAGTTCGGTATCATATTTATTTCGTTAACCTCGGAATTCCTTCATATCATTCTATCGCACAGATGTTCTCCTCAAAAATGGTTGCCCGTCTTTGATGCAGAAAATATCAAGCATCGTTCTGTTTATTGTTTCCTCATTGGTCTTTCATCAAGCCTTTTCCCCATATCTTCTCTCAATTACTCCATACATCCCATTTGTTTAATCTACAGAGGGTATATATATATCATGCTAAAGGCAAGATCCATATCCCGTCCCGCATCTTAGTCCTCGTGCTTTGAATGCTTTTAATCTGCTGTACAACTTCATTAAAATTTGGTCACATCTAATAGAAGCTTGATGCTTGGAATTGTGGGAAATGAAGCCTTCAGATTGGACGTCTTCTCAAGCCATGTTTTGTGAAGTGTCAACGACATTCGTTACACAGTCTCAGATATATAAACAAGTTCGACAACATACACGGGCTTTGGGAGGATAATCTTTGCAACACCTCATTACGGTGGATAAGATCATGCAGTTTTGATTGCAGTTTTCATTGCGTTTGTATGACTCCGGTGTCATCCCATATAATTCAAAATTATCTCCGCTTCTAGATCAAGGATTTATCTGATTGAACTGATTCAGAAATCTTTGAAACTTTGAATGAAATTTCTTCCAGATCTTCCACCGCCAGTTTCGACGGGGTATCAAGACCCTTCTCTTTTGTATTCGGTTTCATTCCAAACCGGGAGAAAGGAGGAGGGGTTCTTTTGACAATTCGCCGTTTCTCCAATCGTATTACAACAAATCAACCCCCTAATAATCCCAATACCACGGACCAAGCAACGGTTTGTTCCCCACTAGATGTGATACATATCCATTTACATGCTCAGATATTCTGCGGAAGCTTCCTCTCGCTACATAAATCCCAAACTCATCTCATCCCGATGAAAAAATTCGGAAGATCCAGAAGTTGTCGAACTTTGGTTCGGCTATGTATCATACTGCATATCCTGACGAGAGCGATACGACAGCGAAATTTATCCATATAATGATAGCGAGTGATGATTTCATGATCGCCCCATGTCCCTTCTCCAATCAGTCTCCATACTCTGCACATAACAAACTCAACTTCTGCCCTGTCCAAGGAGGCTCATACCACTTATTGTTACCATCAACCAAAAACGGGCAACCTAGCAAGTTTAAACCCTGCATAAGCGCTCCTCCACGGGTCCGATCATCGGGTGTTTCCTTTCGAATCCAGGGTTCTTTTCAGGGGTAACTTTATCTCGTCACCAACAATTATGGATCTTTTTGACGCGCGCACCTTTCGCTGAGCGAACTATCGTCTAAAGATCATCTAAAATATATTGTTTTTGCGCATACTATGGAACATTTGCTTTGACTAGAAATCCGAATGCAGGAGCAGTGCAGCAGATACGAAGATTTGAGGATCCCCTTATTCCTTCGAGAAATTCGAGAAGAGAAACAGGCTCGGCGAGAAAGGAGGTTGTTCACCGCTAGATGATGGGAATGCAGGTACAGATACTTTATGTGGATTGTACCTGCTTGTTCATGTACGTTTTGTTTATGTCAAGTCGGAGGCTTGATGCTATTGAGCGTCTTTCTCTTCCATCCATTACTCTGCTTCAAATCCTTTGAATATTCACTAGCTTCCTCGATCACAACCTCAACCGATAGCTTCCGCGCGCATATCGAAAGCAAAGACCTTCCCACCATTGCCCCTCAAAGTTCAAAACTGCAACTCTGTGAATTTCCCAAATCTTCGAAGACCTCCAACTGCCCGTCTATACTTGCGCTCACGCACCAAAAAGTGTCATTCCTTACAGATTTCCATTTTAGTACTCCATCTCTTGCCGCATCTACCTCGTCGACCCCTCAAATCTTCATCCCTAGAACCTTGGTTCATGCTATAGGGCACAATCTTGAACAACTTTCTTCGGCCGAATCCCCCGTCGTGCTTATCAACTACTCCAAAATATCCTACCTTGCGAATATGGGAGGGATCAAGCTTCTTCGGCTCTATTGCATCCTCTGCTTCTCCATCTTCAAATTGCTTGCGGCCTATCTGCGGCCCGCACTTCGATTGCACAAGCTAGAGTGCAAAAGACATGACCCTTTTCCCATTACCTCCACCCTAAAATTTACCACTTCCCCCACCATTTTTCCATGGTGGCCACTGCCATTTCCCATCAAGCTGTCAGCTTTCCTAGGAAACATCTTGCCTTGTAAAGTCCTTGAGGGATCATGCTTGCTCAACTTTTCATTCAGATATCCTTCGACCGCGCTCTTCCCAATTGAAATTACACATCAAGTACGTTTACACAACAGTTCAGGATTTTAGATCACGAGCGTGTACGAGGTCCTTGATCTTCCCGAGCCTGCAGCTGTCCACCACTCTACCCATCTTTCAATCTTCCGCTCACCTAACCTAGAGAACCACTGCTTTGCGAAAAATATCTGAAGGATCATGCCTGTTTCTTCGTTCGTGTGTCCATATTTTCATACACATCTCCACCACAGAACGAGCTCACCAAAGAACAGATCGCAAATTTGACTTTCGCTTCTGGCGGACTCTAATTCCACGAATGCGCCACTCGCTCTAAAGATCATTCTGCGAAAAGGTTCTTCCCTGATTACTGCACACCTTGTGATGCGAAGCTGCGAATCCCGATATTTACACTTTAATGATCTTCAATATACCCTCTGACTACGTATGACAAGTGAAATTTCATCAATTAGAGTTTTTTAGACCGGGGAAACACAATCTAGGTCTGTTTTATTGTTTGGTAGGTATTGATAATGACATATTTACGACGAATACTCAAATGAGGGAGTATCAAGCGAAATTTTCAGTGAGCACCGAATGCCGAATGTGACGAGATGCAGAAGAATTGTCATTACTCTGAAAAGAATTAGTGTCAACGTTCGATTGACGTGAATGCCGAGCCAAGTTTCGGAGGAATGAATGATTAAATTGATGTCAATTTCTAGATCGGTGATTGGTTTCAATGTGGAATAGAATGAGCTCCTTCATTGAGGACCTTGTTGCCAAGGTATATTTGCACATAATATTCATTATACGACTACTCGTACGATTACTTCAAAATTCTTCAAAGATCTCCATGATCGCATCGCATGAAGATGAAAAATCTTGTGTAACCTCATCCCAACTTCACCCCTCGATAATCCTACATCTACTCTTCCGCTACAAACTCTTCCCTGTAGATGGATGGGTTCTTCTCCCATGAACCTAGCGGCACTTCTCATTCCGCTACGGAGTACGAGCTTTCCAAGTTCCCACCATAATAATCAGAGCCACCCCCACCCTATTCAGCAAACATCCTAAATCTCTCCGAGAAACTAATGCAGTTAATTTACAAAAAACTTTAATGGTGATTAATCATTAAAACCAGTCAAACTATTCGAGCATTCGTCAATTACCCGAATCATATTTTTCGAGGATACTGGAGGGAGAGAGACGGTTTTGAGTCAGTGAACCTTTAGTTTCACAGTCAGCTGTTTGCTAGAAAAGGCGTTCCTGGAGAAGGCTTGGGTTTGGTTAGATATTGGGCTGCCACGTTTTGAATCTCTGTGATGCGGCTGCAGCGCATATGTATTATGTGCAGAGTAGAAAGAAAGAAAAGAAGAAGTCCAGGTATGTACCGGCATGCATGCACTCCAAACTGCACTCCAAGAAACGCAAGAAAAAAGGAAATATATACTCACTTGCATCGTTTGACATTTAGGTCAGTCATGCAAAACCTATTACACAAGCGGCAAGACCACCTGTGTCAAGACGCGTACAGACCTCATACTAATCCTCCGTAATAATGTGATATCTCTCTTCTTGTCACTCTTGTATCACAACCTGATAGTCTATCAGCCCGTCCGTTTGTGCGAAGTACATCAATGATTCACGGGTCTGTACATCAGGACTCTTGGCACCCCGGAATGTCCCTAGTTTTCGTGTAACATTACCCAAGTCAGGTTCAGCTCCGACTTCCGATTCTTAATATACGGGAAAGATGTTTTGCTTTTGTGCATGAAGCTCCGATCAGGTGATCGTCCTAGTCGAGAAAGATATTTAGGTACGAAAATAAGTGTGTTGTGTTCTGAAATGAAACATATGTAGGTGTGGAGGTGGAGGAGAGGGATGGGGCGGGACGGGAAACTTAAAAACCTTAGGTTCTTGATCTGTTCGCGAGTACATCTACCCGACCAGGCCAGATATGGACATGTTCATTGATTGATTCATTCGTTGACGAACAAGTTCCTTCTTAGCATATACACTAACCTTACTTTTTCAGCTTTTATCTCCAATCTAAAACGCATTCCTCCTGCACGCACCTTGCTGAACCACGCAGTCGGTAACCTTTCAGCCATACAATTTGCTTCATTCAGCACGCTATCACTGTGCCGCAATCACGCATATTTCACGTTATACTATACCATATCGTACCTAAAGAGCCAATATTTCCATCTGACTAGTATGCTAAAATAGCCATGGCTTGTACGAGGTGAGCTGCCTTGCGGCTGCCCGACAACATGGCACCTTGCATCTCATGTGCCAATCAATGCGTCCATCCCAAGTGCCAATCAATGCGTCCATCCCAAGTACGCATCGCATGTGCGCATGCGTTTCAAATCACATATTTATCCACGTGGGTAGCAGACTACATGCTTATGTTTATGCTTACCCTCCAAGGGTTTCTGTCCAATCTAAAGGTAATTTACCGATCTTTCGGAATATTTGGTCAGATCCCACTACTTTCCGTTTGCGTTGTTACTCCTTTCCGATACCGCTATTTTGGCGTGGCATTCATTAGTTTCAGGATTGAGTATATCTATTCTTATAATGACATATCATTAAACGTTGAAGATGGGGGCGACAAAGCGATAGGTGGTGTGAGAAACGCTGGGGCGTACTTAGCGTCGCTGAACTAGTGTTCATCATCGTATCCTCGCCAGTACAATTCATTCGTTTTATTATTCGTCGCAATGTCACTTAGTATTCTTGCTAGAGATTATTTGGTTGCCTTGGTCCCGCTTTATAGTGCTATATCACATGGCGAAGTGGCTTGCTCGGCTGCTCACCAGCTATCTCCATATATGCACGAGTCATAATGCCGGTCGGGATCTCCGTGTTTATCGGGAGCTTGCTTATTTATATGTGATGACTGGGCCGAAGGACGAAAGGAAATTGCTTATCTGAGTAGATGTGCGACTACAGGATGAAAGAACGAGCCGTGGGCTCTATGATCTGACGACATCGCTCAGAGCGTCTGATAAAAAGTGGGCAATCAGGGGTCTAATAAGTCTTAGGTGAATGAGTAGTATCATGGCTGAGCTTCTTGGAGAACTTGAGTGGAAACGGTGCGGGGTCACCGGGTACGTTTTTTGGTACCTGATTACGTACAGATTGTTTGATGTGTTGACCGACATTCTCTACATTCGTGCGGGTGAATGAGAAGGAGAAGAGAAGACCGAGATTTCGGTACAACGACGAGCGATTACTGGCTTAATACGACTGTTCAGTAGCCATTTTGTCTACAACAACGACTCATGAATGAGCTTCAGAGAATCAGAAACACGAAATGATCGCAAAGATCGCATTGATTGTCTGAGTATTCTAGCTCTTCACAATTTACAACTGCGCAAGCTTTGAGTCCTTCTGAATGGTCTTCTAGGCTCCCAAGGAAGAGAAGTTGCCATGTTTTGATATCGATACTACTATCGTATATGACTGATTCATTCACTGCCTTTCTCATTACTGTCATGAACTTCAGCCTCACCATTCGCATTTTCATCTCCGGAATTAGTAGTATAGACTGCTTTACTAGTACGCGATCAGAAAAATGAACGTCATGGAGCGTCACACAAATAAGCTTTCATGGTTAATATCGCTGACATGATTCATTATCATCTAGTTCCTTTTTTTTAATTGCTCATTATCACTTCACTAGAACTGAGTTAAACCTTTTGCTCAGCGACGTCGCGTAGTATCGGCGGGTGACAATGTCCAACCTCGGGTCAGGATGATCAGGTGGATATTGCCACTCCAATTCAACGGCAATGATCTTCTTCGCATTGAATCTTCCA
Organism: Botrytis byssoidea; assembly: GCF_014898295.1. NCBI lineage: Eukaryota > Fungi > Ascomycota > Leotiomycetes > Helotiales > Sclerotiniaceae > Botrytis > Botrytis byssoidea. The sequence goes on along the minus strand of NW_024065858.1, from coordinate 917,153 downwards.
TGAGCTCTACGCAGAAGTTTATTTCTTATCAGGGAATACTCCAGACCAGTTTTGCCATTGTTCTAAGTGTTCTTCGATGCAGTAGAGCCTCTCAAGGATCGCAGAATAGACATGACAGTGGTGTGAAGCTCACGTGAAGAAGTCTGCAAATCGACGGTTTCGTTGATCTTACTCCTCTTGAAAATCAGGCTGATGAGATTTGTGTCCAAAAGAAATGTGGTTATATGGACATGTACGCTGGAGAGGTATGAGAAAAAAGAGAAGTTTATATAACCCTTTCTCATGAACTCGCTTGAGTTTGATAGAAGGTCTTAGAAACAAGTTCATTGAACCAGATCCGCTTGTGAAATTCGGCTAATGGATTAGGAGCAATCGTTATGCGAAAGAAAAGGCTAGTGTTTATGTTCTTCAACTTGAACTACGATGCTAATCAGTAATTCGGCCATCATTTCATCTAGTCTGACTGTGATCTTACTAGTGTCTACTTCGATACTGTTGTCGTACTATTTTTGAACCGAGAATTTCGCTTCACAGCCATTCGGAGTGAGGCCAAATGCAGTATTGAGCCATGTAGAACTTTTCATATACATGTGGCCTATGTATTATATACACCTGGATACATACAGCCGATGCACTATATACATGTGTGTATTTAGCTTTTGTATAAATAATATCATGTCAACAGCTTGTAGTAACAAGAAAGATCAACTCTTTTGTGAAGTGCAACTATTAAGCAGCAGGGAGAAAAGAAACCCATGTCATTATGCATCGATATTTCGAAGGTCTCTATTCCATTTTTACTGAACCTCAGGTTGATCAATGAAAATGATGTTTCCCATCGACTTCTTGATTCAACTCATTCATATGAGAGGTCCCGTGCTCTTTTCCGGACTAATATTCAGTCATTTACTGTTGTGGCTCATAACCATAAAGTAAAGCACATTCACATCTCTTGATTGAAATCAATAAATGCAGCTTTTCTTGTCACCTTCAAATAAATAATTCATTATGAAGGAATTCGAAGCTACTCTACTCGAGAAGGAAAATCTAGGCTCTTCTGGTATGAACATTGGCACAAAGAGGTAAGTTCATTCAGTCATAACTTTTCCACGAAAAAATAGTCTGTGAGAAATCTTTCGCCGGAAGGAAGATCAAAGAATTAGAAAGCGAGCTTTCGATATGCGTATATATGTACAGAATAATCCCTATTGAGATATTGAGATCATCAAGCTAATTCGATTTTTCCCCACAGGTCTTTAGTATTATGGAACATGTCATGTGGTCCATACAATTGGATTACATCATTAATTTCACCACCACTTTGAGCCATTACCATTTCGAAAGAAAACATCACGATTCACAACCACGGATTTCTATGGCACTAATTTATCAAATCACTTGTGCATTTCAATTGAGGAGATGACCTCGGGAATCAAAATTGGTATTCATTCATTTAGTATTAATATCAGCCATCCACAAGCCACAATTTATGTGTTACTTGGTACATGTTCCAGACGACAAGTTCTTCTGACCAAAACAACCAAACACCAGTAACAACCAGGGGTATAAAATTCAACATAAATTCCAAACACCTGCAAAAACCTTGGGTTTCTAATATTCTAACCAAAAGCCTATTACCAAAAGAAACAATCGACTAACTATACCGACATTCGCCTTCTATACCCTTCAAAACCCGGAAACCCTCTCTTCTGCAGTACTATCTCTTGCTAACAAATAATCCGTTCCCAATCCATATCACTGCCCCTCTAGCTCAGCGCGGTGGCGCAGGATCCGAACGCTGCCCATTGAATCGATAACCTTGAGGCGGACCATAGTAAGGTGGCCGAGAATTTTGAGCTGCACCATGCTGTTGGCGGGCTCCCTGAGGATGACTTTACATGGGAGCTGGGTACATGCTGCCTTGAGGATGGTTCTGCATGAACCTTTGGGGATCGCCACCCATGTTTCGGCTGTGTGCTGGTCTTGGTATTTGTGAGCCAAGAGTATTGGCTGGGTGATGTCCGGGAGCATGTAAACTGGCACTACCAAGCATCGGCTGCTGAGCGGCAGTGTATCTTCCTGCGGTGTTGTTCATTGCAGGTTGTGGAAAGCTCCTCTGGTTGCCTCGAGGAACTCTGCTTGGTGCATCTTGACCCTGAATCCTGGGTTTTCTCCGACGGTCATCGATTGCTGGCGGATAAATTCCAGTACCAAAATCACCAGCAATACCATAAGCTGGAATTTGAGCGTTGGTGCCGGTATGGTTGTTGCGACCTCCATTCACATTTGGCTGGATGCCGCTGTGGTTGTAACCACTGTTCTGGACGCTGACCGGTAGTCGTGATTGGGCGTACAGATTTTCCCGGTCTTGGTTTGCCAAAGACACATGACTAGGCTGGCTAATCACCGGAGGCTGTCTCATATTGCCCAGCGATTGACCACTATTATTGGCCAATCCACGGACGTCCCTACTCATCGGCAACTGTTGGGCGCGACCAAAAATCCTCAATGGCTGAACAGCGTTACCATTCCCCACAAATCTAGGACGATTTGCGTTGTTGCTAGGAGTGGGACGGAACAGTAATGGACCTTGCTGACCACAACTGCTCCCCATGCTGTTGACAGGACCAGAATTAGGTCCGGGACGATCCTGTCGCATTCCTAAGCGATCTTGTGCTCTGATCTGTTGCTGGGTGCGATTGACAGCAACTGTTGGTGGGTTCATTCTACCCATTCTGCCAACACCAGAAGTTGGATGTTGCTGACCGGTTGCAATTTTAGCCTGGGCTTGATGATGCATTTGGCTATAAACAGGATGGAGGCTTACATCTTGTCCCACCAAAACGCCCACCAGACCGCCTTTCATCAAGCCATTGACATTGGGATGTATGACCCCACGATCATTGCACAGCTTTCTTAACTCAGGCACTCGAAACTTCAGGTATTCAGACTGTCTCTCCGAGACGTAGTCTTGAAACTGTTTAGCCATAGATTGGATGCTCACTGGCGCGATAGTCTGGCTCGATGGCGCGGCGTTTCTCGGTCGCTTGGCAGTTGGTTCCATTTCCTGCTCCGCGGATTCAAGTCTCTCCCACTGCTCCGGCACCATCTTTCTCTTGGCAGACTGTGCCACTGGCTGATGGATGTGCATAGCCGGAGCTTGACCCATGTTCTTAGGATGTGGCGCTTGAGGAATCCCGTGACTGGGAGGAAGGTGCGGTACGTCAGCCAATCCTTGTGGATTACTAGGCTGAGTCGGACGTATCTGCGAACTACGCTCTCCATTTTGTTCACCAGACGACTGAGCCATTAGCATTGGCTCCTGAGCGAGTCTCAATCGCTTTGCCTCTGGTTCCGTGTCGGATTCCTCCGATTCCGAGATTTCACCGCGTTCTTGTCTCTTCCTCCGTAAGCTCTCTTTGAAAGCTTCGGGTCGTTTGTGTGCATTCGGCTTTGGCTCGAATAATTTTTCGCCATTTGCAGCACGAATTCTAGAAAGTTTCAGTTAGCAATGAATTCATCTAAAATTAGAATGCTGTTTGGGGGAACTCACCGATTCAGATGTTGGACCTGGGTCCAGGTGCAGATGATCGATTTCCGGATGGTCGGTCTCTGAGGGGGAATTCCTCCCCTGGCAACTATTGCCGTGTCTGCTGCCCGCTCGTTCTGGATGGCGACCTCGAAGCACCCACGTGTTAATTCTTGCGGGAAGATTTGCCTGAACTCGCCGTATGTCATTAAGACTCGAGGATTGCTATACTCAGCACGTTCGTGGCTGAGACGCTTGGTGGGACGACTGTCATTCAGTCCCAAGGAATGGCTGCCTCCGATGTCTGCAGGGGTGGCTTGAATCATGTTATCGCCTAGACCATACGCGTTTTCTTGTTCGTAGTTACCAGTCTGCATTTGCTGAATAGCGGGCTGGAAGCTTTGAACACCGGTCTGTTCCATGGTGTAGGGAGACTGATGTACGAATGTGTCAGTGCCTTGCACATTAGGCAACTGTACTGGATGGACACTGCAGCTTCTGGCCAATGGGTCTTGTCCGTACAGCGAATAATCCCCCACTGTGGGAGGAGGAAGAAGAACCCCATACTGGGGAGCGACAGGTGGTGCGATACCCAGGGCCGCGGAACTATGCGACTGATATGCCTGCAGTTCTGGAGTGGGTACTGCATTGTCCATAACCGGTGGAAAGTTCAGTTCGCCGGGAGAATTCAAGAATTGGTCATCGCCATATGTGAATTCCATATCATTGCCAGAGGCAAGGATCTGGAAGTTCTCGAAAGTACGAGTAGAGTTTTGACCATTATTGAAAGTCGGATTTTGACTCTCTTGAATGCTATCCTCAGCCATGTTATCCCCAGCATCCGAAGTTAGGTCAATGGCACCGACTATTTCAGCATTTGACTGGACTGTAACCTGCGATTGAGGATTGGTTATCTCATCAGTCTGCTCCGCAGACTCCTGCTCATCGTCAACGGGTATCGGGTTTTGCACCGAGTTATTTGGCTTCCGATATCTGCTTCCAGCGACAGGTTTGCCAAAATTGGTGTATTTGCCAAAAGCCCATCGAGGCAAATGCGTCACTTTCTCAGCGGCATTTTCAGCTCCAGAGGATGAGCTTGGTGCAGTGTCTGGCAATTTCGAGGGAGCTGGTCCAGAGAGTTGGGTAAGGACTTTGCCTGCTTGTCCCCTACCCTTAGGTTGGCTCATATCTGATCTCGGGATTCTGCTGGCTCTGACTCTGCGGCGTCTAGTTGAGGCTTCATCCTCTTGGCCGTCAGTCGGTTCTGGAGCCGATGTGTCGACTCCGCTCTGCTGTGCAACTGGCGCAGGAGATGGACTTGGTAAGTGGAGCCCCTCTGTATCGGCCACTACACGAGGAGGAGCAATAGGGAGATTCAGCCCCTGTGAACTATCCACTGCATTTGGGGGCTCGGGGAGGTGCAGCCCTTGAGGATTGACAGCTGCGCGTGGAGGTTCTGGGAGGTGCAGTCCTTGAGGAGCAACCGACTTCCGAGGAGGTGCGGGGAGGTGCAATACCTGTGGATTAGCCATTGCACGTGGGGGGTCTGGAAGATGTAGGCCCTGAGATTTGGCCACCTTCCGAGAAGGTTCTGGAAGGTGAAGCCCAGTGTGCTTTGGAACGGCGGAAGCTGCAGCATTTGCACTGTCTTTCTTGAGTTCAGCCTCAAGTTCCGCCGCAAGTTCCGCCTCAAAGTCAGCTCCGAATTCAGAGCCAAACAGGTCGTCGACACTATCTGTCGAAGTGTCAAGAGGTGTCTTATCACCTGTTGCCGATTCATTCTCTGGGGGCTGAGGGCCATCACCGAGTTCAGAACCATCAAAGTCACCAAACAGGGAATCATCGTCATTCTCTGTGTTGACATTGTCTAGATCTGAGCCTGAAGTAATCGGCGCAGAAGTAGCACTTTCACCACTTTGTGGTGTATTAGCCAAAAGTTCAGGGGAGCTGTTGGTTTCTTGTGCCGCAGCCTTTGGTTGATTTCCCTCGTTAGTCTCGGTAACTTCTATGTCGTCAGAAGTGCTGCCGCCGAAAAGAGGATCATCATCAGGGATGTTCAAGTCTTCTTCCAGTTGAAGTTCAGGCTCGGCAGATGCTGTTATGGGTTGCTCGGTGGTATTTTCGTTTTCGGAATTGGTGGGAACATCTTCTTCTTGTCTAGCTGACTGCGTAGACTCTTCGGAAGAGCGTTCATCAACTGTCGGAGGCGCAACAATTTCATTCATGTAGAAATCTGCCTGGATTGGATCCCATTCCCAGGTGCTGGCAGGAGGAGAGTGTGTTTCAATTCCCTCTTCATTGAGGAAATCGTCCCAGGTGAAGGGCCCATTCGCGTCGTAGGATGACTCTTCTAGCGAGTCTACAGGAGCGGAAACAGTCGGATTCTCATTGGATAAGAATGTGGATGGATCTTCGCCTAAGTAGCTGGCGAGTTGAGATTCCATGTCATCAAGAAAATCTGGGTAAGACATCTTGATACTTTTGGTAAGGACTTGCTGTGATTGAGCAAGTTAATTGAAGTTAAGTTGAAAGTTAATGAGTAAAGAAGACTCTTAGATACTCGAAAAGCTGTTTTGGAGTTTGAAATGTGATGAAGAGTTACTACTGGAACTTCTTGATACTGCTTCTCAAGGTTGGTAGAATACTGTAAAGAACTTTCTAATGATTTTTCGAAAAGCTGGGTCTCAACAAATCTTTAAGAATGAATGGAAGTTTAGAGGAAGTACGCTAGCAGAATCAAAACATATTGTCTACGGCTTCATATTGAACCTCCTTCATTAGGGGGTATTGCCATGGTAATAATACTGCAGTCATTTAAGAAACGGTTCTCACAAAGGCATTGTGGCCATTGTTCTACGCGGGTGCTCCTCGGTCACAGGAAGATGGCCGTATGAGCGCATGTTATGGACAGTATCTGTCGTTGAGCATATTGCAGAGTTTAAGGTACGGTGTGCCAATGGCTACTGTTCCTATTGTCCAATGGGCGGTATCTCAAATGTTGTTGATTAGCACAAATTGTTCAGCGTCAATAAGGTTATGGACTTGGGGTGGGCCCGTACTGAGTTGATATTCAAACCGAGCCTTCATTGAACTGGAGGGGATGCATAAGTTATCGCGCCAAATATAACAGGTTGTTCAGTGAAGAAAGCCCTTACGCCAGAATGATTGAGTGCATCAGAAACCAAATTCTCGAACTTGTTGCATGTACCTACTCCGAGGAGTCGACCATGGGAAAGGAGAGTTTTGAGTGTATTAGCTGTTTTATAATCAACTAAATCTGAATACCTGCGTATGTAAGTTTCCTTTCAAGCATGTCAGAATTTTTCTCTGTTTATATATACAATCATATGTAATTGAGCTTCGCTTCTGATAATTTCCACGTAATCCAAAAGGCTGTAGAAAGAGTTACTAAGATATTTGGGCCGTCTCAAATCACTAAATTGGTGCACACTAGCTTTCGTGCCAATAGAAGAATCAAAACATATTCCTGCGTATACTTGTATAGACCATATCAATACAGTAACAACATGAACTGCCTCATGATTATCTGAAAGAAACGTTTGTGGCTCGCTGCTTCTCCTCTTTTCGTATATAAAGAGAAATGTCAGGGACCAATCCTTTTATTGATTCTTATGTAACATGTTGCACAGCTTATTCCTCATCTTTGACTCTTTGACTGATTGGCTGGAAATGAGACAATGAGAGTGAGAGACTGCTAGAAGATTAGTTTTCGAGAGCTCCTTGCTAAGGGAACTCGGCTAATTGTATACGATAGGATTGAACTGAGTGGTTCTCCATTTGCGTCTCATCTCAGATCATTAAAAATGCTTTTCGGGCACCTATCGTACCCCTGTCCCTTAAGGTTTTTTTGCCAAAAAGTAACTTCGTATACTGATAAATCGATAGAACATAAACATATGAGTCTATAATGTGAATCTGATTTGATGGGTGCTCGTGCATATCTGAGGGGTTACCACAGACCGATAAGATCCTGGCTTGATAGAATTCTCTACAGCGGTCTCGACTTCTTTTACTGCATTCTCTATACATTAATACCAAATTTTGTGTCTATTATAAAAGAGGCTAAGATTCAATCACAGACGCTCTTTTATTGTGAATTTACTCGTTTGCGGAACCGCAATCAATAAGGTCGCCCGTCTCGGAATATATAATGTTCCAGGCTTTTAAGCGAGATAGCCGAATAACCCACAATTCGATGGGCAGGAAAAAAGGAGAGAGCGACAATAGACCACCTAGAAGATCTAATGCATTATAATATCCAAGAGCGACCTAATATGAGAGTTTGTCCGCCTTAAATAGGGTGGGAATCTGCCTTGGTTTGATAGTGAATTCTGCATGACAGCCACGCAAGCTCTTCTAGCAAACAACACACGAGTCATTCATACACAATAGTATTGTACTAACAAATATTCCTCGTTACAGATCAATTGCTGTTAATATTGAAAGCTCTCGCTATCGATGGAATGAGCGGAGTGTGATGCCTATTTCTTCAAAAGGCTTGAGAGAAGTTAGAATGCAGACTACTTGCAAATATCCCGACGTCATTCTCACATGGAAAGCACAATTTTTCGAAAATGTCCGTAAGAGGAAAGATGCTGAGTTTTTAAAGAGGTTGGTTGGTATATAGATATAGATGAGAAGAGCGTATAACATTCACAAATTCAAGAATTTGTGCTCGACATTTTTCTGCTTTTTGATGATATCATTAAAACAACGGAATCTGACAGGCTATGAAATCGGATGTCTTCGATGGATACATTAGATACACTTTGGCTGTATCTGGAACAACATTTTAGGGTTGGTTCGTGGGAAAGAAAGTGAAAGAGTTCTTGTGAGCTGGCACAAAGAAGTGGAAGGAGAAGTTGGCGGGATGCGAGAGACGGCCGCATGTCTGATGTAAACCGGGATACTTTAACAAGGTGCGTGGGAGTGAAATTTCAAATTCAAACATGTAATATACCGATACAAATATACTAAGACTGGAATTGTATTGATATTCATGTAGCTATACTCTGTAGAATTCAATCATACAATCTTCTTGCTATACAAATTTTCAATGCAAAATGTGGTATTAACCCAAACGCCACCGCTAAAATAATAATTTTTAAGCTCTTGTTAGTGCTTTATGCACTGAAAGAGGAAATATAGTACTAGCAAGCGTTAGCAGTGTCAGTGATCGTGGAGACTGTTAGCCATACCGTTAGGACAGATTCATCTCCGGCATCGTCATAATTATCGAGGTAAACGTATAAGATCAATGCATGGTCATTGACGAAGCCTATAGTTATCAGCATTAATCATCGACATAGAGATATTCAATACTCACATGCAATTACTCTTCCACCAAGCCTTCCAACACTAAGTACCTTTCCCCAATCTCTTCCATCTATTCTAACGGTTGACCAAGCATCTGGACCGGCAGCTTTAAGTCTTGTAGCTGGATGATTTTGAATTTCATCATCACCATCTTCCAATTGTCTTGGATCCAATTCCGGATTGTTAAGACCTGTCCAAACGCTTGAGATATTCAATGCATCGGTAGCAATACTCAACCTTAGACTTCCATGCATATTCGCACTCAATTCCAACTTAGGTATGTTCCCTCCACTTACTCCCCTAGTTCCGCCAGATCCAGTGGCCATTGCGAGTTTTGTAAACCGTTCCGAGATAGCTTTCAGTTGTATCAAAGAAGGTAACATAATATGCGCGTCTGGATCCCTAACTCTTGGTTCATGGATTCCTTCGACACTGTCCGCCGTCAAGATACGTATCGGTATATCTTGAGTAACAATAGCTTCTCTGTCTCTTCTTATGTTCGCATCGAGACTTTCTTCCCGGAAACCTTCTGCAAATGGGTCTGCTTGTGCACCTTCGCCACCAAGAAAGCTGGCACTCTTTCCATGCATCATTGTATTGGTAATAACTGTAAGGGACAAGACTGGCATGCCATCTCGTTTTGTAAGTCGTATCGAAGCAGAAGACGCGTTAATTGCAGATTTCAGAGCGCGATGGAGGGGTGGGAGGGGTAATTCTAAATTGATTGTATTATCTGGAGCGGCGGATTGAATTGTGTAGTCTTCAAAGATGGAATCGATCGCGAGAGACCTGCTCAAGGTCAGAATTATAAACCGGACTATTAATGAGGCAATACTTACGCCCAAACTTGAGTTCCTGTCTCAGGAATGATTGTGAATCGTACTCCATTATCGTCAAGACGCACCCAAGCTACTTTGCCAAGTGATGACAATGATGCTGTAAGTTCTAAAGTTCCGTAAGCTACTAAACTTCTCTGAAGTCCCTGAAGTGAATTTGAGACATTTGACTTACTACTGAACGTTTGAATATTCCTAACAGAAGTCTTGAACCGCATTCTGAATATTGGAAGGTCGTTGTTGCCTTCATCATTTTTGGAAGCTTGGAGCTTGGAGCTTCGATTAGGAAAGCCCGGATAAGAAATTTGCTTACTAATCATCTCAACCACATTCTGGTGGTTACTCGTTCGCGTGCATGCTTCTTCCCTCCTACAACTTTCACTCGTTTTACATCGATCAACAGGGAGCCACAACTCTTTAAAAAGCATTTTTATTTATCTTGTGAAACAACTTACAATCAGACCATAGTTGAAATCAAAAATGAGCATCAAGTAATGGTCGGCTGAGTAAATAGTCGACGTTGACTTCAATTTCTTGATATGTTCGCTATCTAACTAAATTTTCGGATACCATGTTTCCTTCGCCATCACACCGTTTAGATAGATGACAAAGTGGAAGTCGAGGAAGATCCCAACTATAAAGACTCGCCAACTACTATTCGAGTATCGTTTACCTATTCGCCAATTTCATAACCATGAACCTTTCCAGATACCGTGGTATCTTCAATCCTCCCACGTTTCCCACACATCTACCCACCAATTCCTTCATGATCTGCCCCGCTTACATCTGTCCGCTCTCCGATCTTGACTCTGCCCAGATTCTGTTGCCAGGTTCGGAGCTTGCAATACCAGGAGAGGACAACCTATTGCCATTTGGGACGAATTGTCTGGCCTCAAACCAACGGCGACCCGCGTTGGCAATTGGCGTCGACGTGCGCGAAACAGAGCCAGAAGATGGTCCAGATCTACCTTGGATGGTGTAGCCGACATACTTCAACTCATGGGAAGATGATGTTCTGGCCATGGGACCGACTACACCAAGAGTAGAGAATGAAAGGCCAGGGGAGCTTCTAGCTGTTGAGTTTAGATTGTTGTTGTGTGGTGATTCTGGCGAAAAAGCACTAGCACTTGGCGAGCTTCTTGCCTCGGCAATCGCGAATCCAGAATTTCCTGTCGCTAAGCGACGTAAGTCTGTACCAGATCCAGAAGTTGAGCGGCCATGGGTCAAAGGAGTGAAGGAGAGAGTGGGATCAGTCGCATGACGTCGAGGACGCATAAGTGGCGAGCCTTCATCCGTGGTAGTTCTCATTGGAGAACGGCCTGGCGTAGGTCCGAAAGGGGTTGGCGGTTGTACGTTAGGACCCAGGTACCCCTCAGAGCCTGCGGAATGTCTAGCATTCATTTGTATTCTAGGTGTTGTTGGTGGTAAAACAACACGAGGACGTGGATTTGCACGACTGTGTCCAGGCCCCATAGGAACAGCAACACCAACTTCTTGACGAGGCATTAAGTGTTGAGAACGGCCACTCACGTGGTTCTCAATTGGTTCTGGTGAATACAGAATTTGATGATTATCTGCGTAGCCATAAGCATCGGTTGCGTTGAGAGAGTATGGGTAAAAGACAGGAGCGGCGTAAGGGACTCCGTTGATGCCAACTGGGACAAAGTAGGGGTTTGCCTGTCCGCTGGTACCCATAATAAATGCATTTGGTGGCGGAGCGACAGGATAATGCTCCTCATATCCCGGGTAGACAGGACCTTGTGCGCCACTTGCCATAGAAGCATGAGCAAACTCCTCCCCGCTGTGTCCCATGTAATGCTTTTCAGCTTGGTTATAGACGGCATAAGTTGGATAAGCACGATCATCTTCGTTGAAAGTAGGGTAGGTGCGATCAGTTTCATTATAACTGCCATACATATGTCTAGCCTCTTGACGATAGCCGGAAATACTCTCGCCACGATCCTTTCCCCAAACTTGCTCATTTCCGTGATCATTCATTGGCTCATGTTCTTGCGAGGACACTTGATGATTGCCATTGTCATGGTGGCGTCCGCCGCGTCCAACATTACGAAAGGTACCGCGCCAATCACCTTTTCCATCACCACGTCCCTGTCCCTGGCCACGACCAAATTGCTCATCACGTCTTCCGCGGCGATTGAGATGCTGTGTGTAACCACTACGCTCGCCATGATGCTGGTTGCCTCTACCACGATCAGAACCTCCTCGATGGGAACTGCCACCACGCCCTGTATTACGATCTTGGCTCGGTACCAAGACACCAAATCTAGTATCAGAAGACAGGCCTGGATGTGCCTCTCCCATGACATCTGATTTGTTGGATGTCGAGTACATTGAAGGTGTATTTGCAACACTTGCATAGTAGCTTGGTACTTGATTGTAGGTCTCGCCATTTGGGTACACGTGTTGGTGGCGTTCACCGGTGTAAGGAATGGTTCGAAAGCCCTTGAAGACATCGACATCGTCACCAACAGTATCGTTATGGCGAATTCGAACCGATTGAATATCCTTAATCGTGGTATCGATTAAAAGGATTTGCTGATAGAATGGCTTGGTAGCATCAAACTCGTCAACCAAGTCCTGTAAAGTCGTTAGCTAGTGTACGAGATACATAGTGGCTTGCACACACCCAAGGGCCGAACTCCAAGCAAGTTCCATTATTGTGAGTGATAAGCGATTGTGTATCCTTCGATCCAATCCTAGTGTATTGCTGAAGGCTTGTTAGCGTTTAATCCGTTTCATTTTGCTTTGATATGGCTTACCTGAGCTCTACCCTCGGAAGGAGTAGCAGGTCTTCCTTGCACCAATAAACCCCATGAATGGTGTTGTCGCTCTTCAACGATTGGCTTGACGGTGGTCATAGCTGCGGTATTTATGAAGTAACTTGTGATATCTTCTAGTCGTTCTCTTCAGAAATCTCACTGATTAAGTTAAAGACAAGTGTTGATGGCGGGATGCGAGACTTATTGGTACGCAACTTGATTGAAATCTACTTAGCGGCAGATAATAAGAGTACTTCTTGAATGAACTTACAGTTTGAAGATTTGTGATTGTATTGGGTCTTGAAAGAATTTTTTGTAGGTTGCAAGTGAGCAAATGAAAGCAATTTAGGATGTGATTGTACGGTAGTGTGAGGCTGTGAAAATTTCATGATATGTTAGTCAATGTTCAATAATGAATCTCATCAATTCAATGGTCTTGCAGATATTAATGACAGCTGTGATATCACAGCTGCAAGGTCTTGTGATGCAATGGATTCTTGAGAAGTGATGAATGAGGAGAAAAGATTAGACTTACAGCAAGTAGATTATGGAAACAACCACTGACCACGCTAGTTGTCTCTTTTCTGTGCATAGACACTGTCAGTAATTGTCAAGATGAAACCAGAGCAAATAGCAATGATCTTGATAGCATCTTGACAGAGGAACTCGAGTGTTTAGAGGGTTTGAGATTCAGGAAAGGTTGCAAGAGGAAGAGGAGGAATACTTACAATGTCAAGCAAGAAGCAATGGAATGAAAGCAATCTAAGAGACAAAATAGCAGATAGTCGCACTATCCAACTACTTTTGCTTGCGAAGAAGTGTTAGCCAAGACGTTGATTCAAAGTAATCTTGAAGTTCTCTGGAGGTAAAATTTCAAGTCAGTGAGAAACTTGAGCTTTGAAGCCTTTCAGAAGAAAATAGAAATTAGTACTTACAAGAAGAAGTAAATAGATTGCAAGTTCTAGCAGATGTTGCCAAGTTTAATTCCACTTGCTTCTTAAGTTTGAAGTGATATTGAGAGGTCTTCCACAACCTTAGAGGTCGGAAACGTGTTGCAGGTTTAAAGTTCAATTGTTAGAAAGATCTTAGTCAAATAGAAGAAAGAAGTACTCCTGTTCTTCAGGAAGAAGAAGAAGTACAGGAGTATTGATTTGGGAAACTGTAGATGCCAATTCTGAGCAAAAATTGTTGTGTTGCTATGTCATGGAAATATTGTTGTGATTTCAAGAAAGAAGATGAAAGAAGAGTCGGGAAACATGGCGGTCAAGATAGTTGTTTAGCCATGTTTATTTCTCGGATTCTGCCGAGTGGTTAATTCACAAGCTTAAATTATATGATTGGTTACTCGAGAGGGCAGGGGAATCAGAGGCGAGGCTGGTTGTAATGAGAGGTATGAAAGAGAACCCGGCTGAAGTGAGGATGAGTATGGCAAGTGGACGAAAGACTTACAATTGACAAAACACCACAACAAAAAGCTCTTTAGGTGAGTAATTTCTGAGGGAATCTGATCTATCAAGCTTATAGTTTCCTATCAGCTAGTTGGCACAAACTTGCAATCGATTTCAGAATAAGATTATCATGGCGGCGGCGGCAACAAGAAGTCAACGTGTATTCAGCTCGCTGAGGGGAAGTAGCCTCGCTTACCCGATTCTATGATCAACAACCTCGAAGGAAGTCGCCATTTTGGAGAGACCATTGGTCCGCAGATGGAGTTATCGGTGGTGCGACAACGATACTATGTTCTGTGGCTCCTGTGTCTAGTTTGACGACGCTCATGGTGCCAGGAAGAAACAAATTGAGATGTTGCGGTTCCAGAATCTGCGGATGGGGATGAGAATGGCTGACAGATTAATAGCCCTATTCATTCCGACGCGGGCTATGTCATTGTATACGTTCATATACACACCATGAAGCTTCCGCATGCATATAACTGAAGCGCAGAAGGCCATGAGGCGACGCTAGGTTCTGGTGCAACGTTTTGAACTGTATGAAGGAGCCGACGGGAGAGGGAACGAGGTGGTGCTTTTACATCTTTACATAGAGAGAAAGAGATTTGCGATGTCGGAGGGGAACTTCTAGCACATGTGTGCTTGGCATAGCACAGACTTGTTCGTTGATGAATTCACCGAGTGGTAGTGAAGATGAGGGCTTATTCACGAATGAAGTGTTTTCACTGAAGAAAAATCTTGTGAGGCTCTTCGAGATGGGGATCAGACGGCCAGAATCAATGATGCAAGTGAAAATGGTTCATCACGGAATTTGAGACGAAGCTGTTGGTGAATGCTCCATACTCATCACAGGGGAAATTTGATGCACGTTCAAAGGCTTTGTGGACAAGTGAAAACGACAGCGAGATGGAAGAGGAAGATTCCCGAATGCGGGACTGAAGATCGGATACACTGGGAGCTTTTTTCTGCAATGTACCTAATGAAACGGCAGCTTTGGATCCATACGCAGAATTCAAGTAGAGATAACGTCCTCGGGTGATCTCAAAGCAGGTATGTCGGGCTGTGAGTGTCTACGCCGGGACGGTAATGTTGATATTCTAAGTTCAAAAATATCACGAACAAGGAAGTTCAGTCTTTAACTAAGTAGAAGCAATCATACATATCTGAATTTTAGGAGAAAATATGAGCAGCCCTAATAGTTCTCAAGCAAATACAAGCAAGTGAAGACTGTGAGCGCCAAGAGGTGGAGACATCTAAGCGAGTTAGTTGAAAAGCAAAGGCATTCATCTGGCCATCACAAATTCACTTCTATGGGAATATGAAGTCGATCTAACTGGCCCAATTGGTTTTAAAAGAGGGACTGTATATAAATAAGGGATTTGAGAATGGAAGAGATAGGGACGGAGAGATTTCAAATACGGCACACGGTCTAGAGAACACTGGCATTAGCGCGACCTGACATCCATCGACTTGCGTCTTAACTCG
Organism: Botrytis byssoidea; assembly: GCF_014898295.1. Classification (NCBI taxonomy): domain Eukaryota; kingdom Fungi; phylum Ascomycota; class Leotiomycetes; order Helotiales; family Sclerotiniaceae; genus Botrytis; species Botrytis byssoidea. The sequence goes on along the minus strand of NW_024065858.1, from coordinate 901,738 downwards.
ATTGGCGTTCAAATTTCGGGTCAAGTTTCTTCTTTTTTCTAAAACATGGTAATATATTTGACCATTTTTCCACAAAAAGTAGTGGGATGATGATGAATATGTAGTATTCAAGTGGGTATGGAGAACAGATGAATTTCTCAATTATTTCAGGATAGGTGTATAGGTAAGTTGAGAGAGATGATCAATTTGTGCAAATTATGGAGAGATTTTCGGAGAATGTATGGATTTTATTTCGACGGTGAATGTGATTGTTTTTTCTGTTTTTGGGGGCATCCTACATGTCAATTACGCGGATAGAAAATACAGCATCCAAAACAAGGGACCATGGCACAACGTAGAGGAATACCAAATGTCAGACCAGACTCACCAATGACTAAACATGAGAAAAGAAAAAAGATCAAACAGGACTAACATCCACGCGATCCGTTATCAAAACATAATGTCCCCTTCGTACCACTCGCTGCAAATCACCAGTATCACTCGCGATCTGTTCTTGCAACATTTTGCATGCTCGTCTGAGTGCTCCACGCGTGGCGTGTCTGTCTCTGAGATCTTGGCGGATTCCAAGACCTGGAGCGAAGCCACGAGGACCGAAGTCTGCGTCTGCGTCTGAGGCACTGCGTGAGACGTAGCGGATTAAAGGCATCTTGGATTTATTGAGTGGTGGGGGTTTTAGATAGGGTGTGGTGTTTGTTCCTAGGATGAATGGATGGAAGGGATGCATTAGTGGTTGCTGGTATTTATATTGGGGGTTAGGCATTGTTTTGGGTTGAGATGATAATAAATTGTTGTTGTTCAGAATTTCTAGTTGAGAAGTGGGCATTGTTTCGAAATGGAAAACAAGAAGTGGAACTGGGCTAACTGACGACTAAACTTAAGAAAAGGAAAAGGCTCGAGCAAGTCTAACTCCTGACCTATCCTTTGTCATAACATACTTCCCCTTAAACATTATTCGCATCCACGTACCGATATCTGTCAAAATCTGTCTTTGTAAAGCTGTGGATACTCGTTTGAGTCTTGCACGCAAAATCTGATTGAGTTATTGACGGCTTCCAAGACCTGGAGCTGAGCAACGAGGGCCGAAATCATAGCTTGGAAAAGGCATCTTGGATTTATTTAGTGGTGTTTATACCTGAGAATGAGTGAATGGGAGGGGAAGGTTGGCGTTGCGGTCATTTGGATCGTGGGTTAGGCAGTTTTTCGAGTTGAGAAAATAGCGAATTGCTGTTGTTCAGAATTTCCAGTTGAGTAGTGGGCATTGTTCTGAGATGAGAAATAATGCATTGTTTTTGTTCATCGTCAGGAGAAAGCATAGCCCAGAATATGATGGATGAGACAGTAACCTAAGTGATCGTAATCTACTGGGCTTAGATTTCTCTGGAGTAATAACAAGATGCAAATGATTGATAGAGGGTATCCACGGAACGCAAGCGAGAAGTCAGGGGCAACATGGCCGTTGGGGCCCCACAAGTTGACGACAAGTTGCTCAAATTATAGATTTGTAATGACATGGAATAGCATAATCAAATTTCAACGATACTGAAATCAAATTCGAAGAAGTGCGCGCAGGCCAAAAAAAACTTACAGCTTTGACAAAAGTCTCAACAACGTCAAGTGATTCATTGGCTAAAAAGCTTTTTATTGCAGAACAACAATCTCTCTCTCGAAAATATTTTCAATAGTTCGTTCAACACAATGCGCGATGCAAAATATATTGGAGCAACCAGGAAATACTTCCCACTACAAGATAAAGCATCATAGTGACTAAAGACACTCCACTCCCATTACGTACATTCTCTGGGAACTTTGGGCCTTCCAAGTACTAAGTTCGTCAAAGAGCTATTCCCCGTAGAAATGTACCCCTCAACGTATAATTTCATATTACTAAGTATGACTGCGATCAGAAGGAGTGAACATTGAAGGCTGCTAGGTTCTCAAAACCTTCCTTTCACCAAGCCTCGCGATTCCGGGTATATAATAAGATCTTCTCTAATCTCAACATGGACTCCAAAATTGACTGCAAATCTTGCCACTCAGGAATCCGACGATTTGAATATGCGTAAAAATACACTACAGACACTTCAAACAAGAAACAAAGAAAAAAATCACGGAGAACAACAAACGCCAATAAGCTAAAGTATATATACGACAAAGAAATCAAAATAGTAAGCGAGAATAACAACAGAATGGATAGCAAGGTTTATCCTAGGTCTAAATTCTTTCTTTACGTATGTACGAAGTACGAACCATGAAATAAGTCTTACCACATTTCGAGTCAGCTGAGTACCTAGGTAGGCATCCCCCTTCAACTTACAAAAGTCTAAATGAAGGCGCAGTCAATATATGACTACATGCTTCACCTCTAAATAGACACCTATTGAAATACGAGATTTCCTTCCGAATCGCATCACATCATATCATATCATATCATATTATATCGAACAAGAGAACATCTGTAAAAATCTAGATCTGCACCAGGATCCAGGAACAAAGTTTATGAGAAGGATGTCTGATGTGCCATGTCGTTGAATACCGACAATCGGAGCTAAAGTACGTACTCATTATTTACTTTGACATCTCCAGCCAGCACCCTCTTAAAAATCACAATCAAAATCCAATATACAAATCAATACACAAACCAAATACACAATAAACCCATCCTCACAGCCACCCAATCCATGTCCTCGCATCCGATGACTATACCATCCTTCTCCCCCGAGTCCGAAATAATCTCATGACCTTGCCTCCACGTGACAGTTGCACCCCACCTAACCCACCCAACTCACCCCCCTAAACGCTCACGAGGCTCTGTCGAGTCATCTACACATTTAAGCTACACCCAAATACCAAATACCCAAACATGATCAAACCTCAGACGTCAATCATCAAACACCAAACCTCAGTCTACCCACCATTCAAATCCATCATTAGATCACCGCTTTCAATGATGTATGTATGTAGATTTACATATCAAACTTCAAACTTCAATGCACTGAACAATAAGTAAATAAAATAGTAAATAAATACCCTAACCCTAAATAAATGAATAAAGCCTCAGTGCCGAACTAACTAACTAATTAACCAACTAACCAACCACCAGATAATAGATAACTACCTAGTAATTTATTATCTTCAACAAGCTAGGTATCTTTCTCGATTTATTAAAGTCTGTAGATCCATGAATATTCTGCTCCAATATTATATTTCTATTTCCATCTGCCAACTATCTCCCACACCTCATACAAACAAACAAAGCCCCATGTTCCAGAGGTTCCCTTTCCTTTCCTTAACATCAGCCCTACCATACCATACCATACCATATCACTCTCCTCTATAACCCAACCTCCCATCTTCCCTACTTCCCTACATCCCAAATTCCCTGCCCCCCTACCCAGTCCGCATACATGCATACAATATCTCATGCCTCAACATCTCAATATCTCACACAACATCTCAAAATCTCATATAATATCTCAATATGATTCACACTCACATTTACACCCACACTCACATTCACATTCATACCTACCTACTACCTACCTACTACCTCCGTACCGATATTGATCATCCGGACATATCAAACCAACCAACCTTCTTTCTTTCTTTCTTTCTTTTCTTTTCGTAAATTCGTGTTAAATTCCATTCCATTCCATGCTTAGACTAAGACTAAGACTACCTAGTATATCCATACTACAATATTCTTATTCTTATTCTTATTCTTATTCTTATTCCCATTCCTATTCTTATTCTTATTCCTATTCCTATTCCTATTCCTATTCCTCAAATCAAGTCATATCAAATCAAGAAAAATGCACTCACGAGCTACGCTCGCTGCGCCTTCAGTATGACTGTATCATACATAGTCTGACTATCCATCCGACTTCTGGCTTCTGACTTCTGACTTGTCCAAGATAATTATCTTTCACTATATGTGACGAATGATCTATTCTATTTCTCTATCTATTGTATGTATGTAATCTCTCTTATCCATGTTTTCACATCTTCTGTCCTCGGTTTAGAGCTCAGTATACTATACGCATGCACACGTCCAGCAGAACTCTTCTATGATTTCCACTGCTCATTTCCTCACATCATTATCCTCGAGCATCTTCATGTTTGTGGGTATTTTATTTACCAAGATGTTTTTTCCGCAGCCCGCATCTAGCGCATCTTCATTTCTCACCTCACATTCTGATGCTCCTGAAATCTCACCTCCTCAGCGCTGTTCAATATGTAATGAAGACATCGGTATTACGAATTGCGATGGAAAAATCGAAGCCGCGTATATACTTCCCTGTTCGCATGTTTTTGGTTCCACTTGTATATTGCGCTGGTTGGAAACCGATTCTCCGCATCAGAATTGTCCAGAATGTCGACGGAAAATGGTATATAAGGAGTGTGGACATTTGATACGGCCGTGCGAAGTCAGCAGTGCGCCGAAGAGTGTGAGAGAGGCGGATATGCCGAAAATGTGTTTGGGATGTAGAGGGCTGGAGGGAGAATTGAAGAGTGAAGTGGAGACGTTGCTGAAACGAGCTGAGGTGGAGCAAAGAGCGTTAACTGCGATGAAGATGCATTTTCCGGGGGTTTGGGGGGAGATGTGTAGGGAGACCGTGCGAACTGTGGGGAAGAGGGTGGAAGAGTCGAGGGAAGTGTTGAGGAGGGATATTGAGGAGCTGTGTCGGAAATATGAGAGTAGTGGGAAGAGGGAGCAATGGTAATTGTTTTCTTCGGAAGAGAGAGATATGCGTCAGATGTTATATATACCCCGGATCGGTCTTCTGTTTTCACATCATTCGCGGATGTTCCTTGGTTGAAAGGGAACTGGTTGTTATTTGTAATGCGAGAATCTTCTCGAGCAATAGAATAGACATTAGTTGTAGAGCAATAGAAACTCATCAAACCATCTTCCGGAATTCTATCATCGTGAAATTGTTCGACTCAGTCGTCTATCGGTTCCATCCTCTTCATCACTGCTATCGTCTTTGAAGCCTTCTTCCAAATCTCGACTTAATCTTCTGCCGTCTTCATCTCTGCCTCGTCGTGCATCTAGTGATAATGCTTCTCGTCGATTGTCATCCACATCAAATAGTTCCTCTCCATCATCATCATCAAAATCAATACTATCCTGTGCACTTATTCGGTTTCGATTAAAATCGGCTCTCCATGAACTTGGAAATATTGTTCTAACCACTGCGGCTTGTACTCGCTGTCGTAAACTTGTTGTTCGAGTTGAGATGGTATCTAAGGGTAGATATTGACCAGCTCTCGCTCGGTATCTTTTCCATAACGGAACAATGACGAATGATATTAGAAGATACAGAATGAGTGAAATGATTGCTGGTACTATCAAAGTCTGCGACGACAACGGTGTTAGCTTATGTTAGTTGGGATTGGAGAGAATGCCAGGGTAGTTTTCATTAATAACCTTTAGTAACGACCAAGTGGAACCCATATTGGAGGATGAACTTGTAGTTGGAGTATCTTCGTTTCCAGCAGCGTTAGGTGCAGGATGGGGTATATATGAAAACGGTGCTGATGTTCCCCCGTTCGAGGCTGCACGAGGTTGCCACGCGTTCGTCATACGATGGATCAATAGACGTGAGTTGACTTTGGTACTTTGGTACTTTGGTACTTGAGTACTTGAGTACTTGGGTAGTCGATTGGGATTGAAACTTGAGAGGTTAGAAGTTTGTTGGCACTTGGCGGCCCGTAAAGAGAGAGGGACTAAACCCTATGGAAATTGTAGTAATGTTCTAACACGAGAAGGGGGAGGGAGGTTCGGGAGGGTAAATGAACGGACAAGTAGGAAATCCGTTGGTTCTCCTTTCTTTTATTTCAAATGGCAGGTAGCGGTTATCATACCGTTCACGCCATGTTAGTAACAAATCAGCTTCTTTGGTTGGAAGTGTATGTGATTGAATTGATTGATGAATAACCAATAGACCATATAGGTGATATTGAGTTCAGCTTGTTCTCGACATTCATTCGTCATTCGCCAGGATTCAGAGAGATCGATACAAGGAGACAGACAACAGACACCAAAGATGCGTGGATGCGTAGATGCGTAGATAGAAACTGGGCGGGTATTCGAGCGGCAGCGAGCTATGGGGGTTTGGGGGCTTGCCTCCATGAATAGTAAAACGTGAGAGTACAGACTGCAGTTTATGACTGAGAGACAAGAGAATAAATGTGAAGCTTCATATAGTCATTCATATTCTTTTCGTATCCTTTCCAATATCCCATCCATCCATTTATGCTTCAACAGCACCGGGCACTTGCCATCTTATCTTAATAAAAGCCGTCCGAGGTTCCTTATCGTTATCGCATCCTTCTAACAATCTTCTTCAAGTCCGATATTCCGCTCCGGGCCAGCCCACCACCCCCAAAAAAGACACAAGCACACAAGCACATACGCACATACGCACATACGCACACACGCACACACGCACACCAGCAGTTCCATAGCTATCGGTCCCTAGTAGCACAAGAAATCAATAGTTCTCTAGAGGAAAGACTACTAGGTTGGTACAGGTACAGACAAATACAGGTAATTACAGACAGAGTAATAATAGGTCAGAATATTAATCTCTAGGTATCGGTACTAATAAGTATGTTATTAAACATTTCTCTGCAATCAGTCCAAACTACCTAGTACCTACCTACCTCGAGCCTACCTAGGTATCTCATAAATCATAAATCGTAAATTATAAACAATAATCTTACAATTAAACCTCCTGATAATAAACCTCTTTTGCTTTAATAAGGGGGTCTTACTTACTATCCATACATCATACATCATACATCATACTTCATATACCATACACCTTACACCATACACCACCACACATACAACAAAACCATTCATTTGGCTTGCTTGCTTGCTTGCTACCTTTTCCTTCATTCCCTTTAACGTGTCTAATCTACATACAATACAATACAATACAATACAATACAATACAATACACACAATATCTTTTTCTGCCATTCTTCAATTCTTCGATCCTTCTCTCTTTCGCTCTTTCTCCTTTCTTTCTTTCTTTGCGACCACTATTCTATTTGTTGTCATTGTTGTTGTTGTTGTTGTTGTTGTTGTTGATACCCCAACTCAATTCCCAATTTAATACCAGTACAGCACAGACAGATTATCTACAAAGTACATCCATCTTCCACACAGCTAGATCGCACAGGATTCGTTTCCTTGATAAAAAAAAAATATTGGGCTTCTATCGGCATCCATACATACCGTCCGTAGTCTGTGGGTCAAGGGCAAAGTGTTTGATGTACTCACAGCAACACCGAGGGAAAGGAAGTCAGTTTCAGCCTTTCCAAACGAATCTCAAGAATTGACCAGGGGGAAAATAGACTTTGGCGATAGAAGTGTGGGCAGTTGTTGGGTTCTCCAGATTCGTTCGTTCAGGATCTCGCAAAAAGGATTCACTGATTCACATACTTTTTTTCCCCATCTCAAAAGTGGTGCGTTGAAAGAATTCCATATTTCAACTGGCAAGTACATCCATCCAATCTTTTCCCCTCTCCCATGCTTCCTCATGAACAGGGCGATATTAGCTTGTACATTAGGCAAATAATCCTGTCAGTGTCGCAGAATTTAGTACAAATTCATGCTAACTATATTTGTCTGGTAGTAGTGCGACTTTGCGATCTGCCAGGATAATACTAATATTGGAACGACGCTCTCAACCTGGATTGACCAACCCTCGAACAATTGGCAAAGAGCATGATGTGAATGTTTACAATCCCTTGAGACATTGATGATTACAACAAGAGACTTTGGAGTATTGGGACAAGAAGAAAGTGTGAAGACAGTGCGATATAACGACAATCAATCATGTCATCATCTGGCAAGTCCTCCTTCTTCTCGAGGAATAAGAAGGATAAGAGGAACAACAGCGATGAAGGACGACAACTTTCGTCTGCGGGTGCAGGAAACAACGATGCAGCAAGTGGTCGAGGATCGCAATCTTCAAGGCATGCAAGAATGTCTTCTGTTGCCTCGGAAGACGCTCCCGGATCGCCTGTGACGGATTTGACGGGAATCAATACAATGGCTGGTGTTATCACTTCGATTCCCTATGATAGTGTTATGGCAGATGGCAGGTCGCCAATACCAGTGGATTATTTACCTAGGAGCGATCAAGTGCCTTTGAGGAGAGAACCACTTCCACATCACTTGAATATGAATGGAATGGATTTTCATCAATACCCCGCCTCAGATACAGCATCTATTAATGGCAGTTCACATCCTACGGGCCCTCGACCTCCACCGGTGGGAAGCAATGTAACAATGGCATCGACCGGAAATCGCACAACTCAATTACAGCATTGGGGTCCCAATCGAACGAGTATCGCGAGCACGGTAAATGGAAGTCACAATTCAAGATACGATTCTTATTCTACAAACCAGTCCTCGAATTATGGTGGCCGTATTTCCTTCGATCAGCAAAGCATAGATTCTATGACTGAAAGATCTAGCGTTCTCTCATCAGGGAGTTCTGCGAAAACGGCTTTACCAGGTTCCTACTCGAATGGTTCGTTATCGCCATCATATCAGCCAGGAGCAGGAAGAGATCAACGAATAACAAAATTGCCTCAACATCTGAGCGCAGGATATGGTTCGCCAGTCGCATCGCCAGACGGATTCAAACTCAACAAGCCCAACGACGACCGGGTTATCGAAGAACAATTCTTGTCACTGATGCAGAAAAGAGGATGGCACAACTTACCCGATCAAGCGCGCCGACAAATGATGGCTTATACTCCGGCGAAGAAGTGGACTTTAGTACATCAAGATCGCTTAACTGAATGGCAAGGAGAACAAAAAAGGCGAACGAATGCTCGGCAAACAGGTCAATATGGTTCTGCTATGGAAATGCTTCTAAATGCAGAGGAAGAAGGAACTCCGGAATGGTTTGTGAGGAAGGTTATGGACAACAGCATATCAGCGAAGCAATTACAAAGTCTGGCAGTCAGTCTTCGAACTCAACCAATTGGTTGGGTGAAAACCTTTGTGGAATGTCAGGGCCAGGTTGCTCTAACCAATGTACTTGGGAAAATCAACCGGCGACAAGCTCAAGGACCGACTGGGCCAGAAGGATCGATCAGTGACAAGGATTTGGATAGGGAATATGACATTTGCAAATGTTTGAAGGCTTTGATGAACAACAAATTCGGTGCCGATGATGCTTTGCAACATCAGCAAGTCATTGTGGCTTTGGCTACCTCATTGGTATCACCCAGGATTCCGACGAGGAGGGTCGCCAGTGAAGTGTTAACATTCTTGTGTCATTGGGCAGATGGACAAGGCCACTTGAAGGTCATTCAGGCTATGGACTATGTGAAAAATCAACAGGGTGAAAATGGACGGTTCGATGCATGGATGCGTGTTGTTGAAGTCACTGTTGATGGTCGTGGAAAAATGGGAAGTCTTGTGGGGGCTAGCGAGGAGGTCAGAAGTGGTGGTGCCGGCATGGAGAATTTGCTCATGGAATATGCTTTGACTACTATGTTCTTGATTAATATGGTAGTTGATGCTCCTGAGAGGGATTTGCAACTCCGTGTTCACATTAGAGCTCAATTCACAGCATGCGGTATCAAACGCATTCTGACGAAGATGGAGGGCTTCCAATACGATGTTCTTGACAAGCAAATCGAAAGATTTCGTACGAATGAAGCTATTGATTATGAGGATCTTCTCGAGCGCGAGAATAGCAGTATGAAGGATAGTATCGAAGGGGAAATCAAAGACCTTACTGACCCTGCTCAAATTGTGGATGCTATCATGCAGAAAGTTCAAGGCAGTAGAACTCAAGATTACTTCGTTTCTGCAATGCAACATCTTCTACTCATCAGGGATAGCGACAGTGAGGAACGATTGAGAATGTTTCAACTTGTGGATTCTATGCTTAGTTATGTTGCTATGGATAGGAGACTTCCTGACATGGACTTGAAGCAAAGTCTCAATTTCACAGTGCAGAGTCTTTTGGATAAATTACACACGGATTCTGAAGCTAGACAAGCACTAGATGAAGCACTCGAAGCCCGCCAGATTGCCGATTCGGCTATGGCTGAAAGAGATGAAATGAGGGCTAGAATTGAGCTTGGTGCAGACGGACTTGTAGGCAAACTTCAAAGACAATTGGATGAGCAAGCACAAATCATCGAGGTTCAGCGAAGACAGATAGACGCATTAAAGGGTGAGATGGAAAATATTCAAACGGTTCGTGCCAAGGAAGCTCAAAGAAATGAGCTTGAAACTAGAGAATTATACCTCATGCTGCGCGATGCACAAGATATCGCCGCATCCAACGCTTCAAAGGGTGGAGCTGGTTTGGGTGAGACAGATCCTTCACATATGAAGGGTATATTGGATCGTGAAAGACTTATGGATCGTCTTGAGATGCAAATTGAGAGACAAAAGACACAATATAAGCTTGAGGGCAGAGTCTGGGGTGACGCAGCCGGTCCTTCTGATCGTTTGAGAGCGCTCCGTGAAGAGATGGATGGTGTAGATCATGGATCAGACGGTGGTCTCGGAGTTCCTCCGGGAGATTACACTCATAGCATTCTTGGAAACGTAACGAGATCAGCCAAGATTCCTAGAAAGCCAATTGGCGCGGAAGAATTCTCGGATGTCTCTGAAACGGAGGAAGATGACGAAGGCATGGTTTATGAAAAGCCTCGTGTTGTCAAGCTAAGAAGACCAAAGCAATCGAAGGGCTACTTGGACGAGATGAGTTCTAAAGTCAAGCGTTATGATGCTAGCGATGATGAAGAGGATGATGGAATTACTACTGGGCCTTCACACCCAAGTCTCGAGTCCGATGGGCCAAAGACTCCTCACGACCAGAACTCTACAAAGACCGATGGGCCACCACAAGTGGCAGGTTTCAATGGACCTCCTCCACCTCCTCCACCTCCACCACCGCCTATGCCAGGGCAAGGTCCTCCTGGATTCAATGGACCACCGCCTCCACCACCTCCTCCCCCTCCTCCGGGTATGAATGCACCACTTGCACCAGGATTTGGTGGACCACCACCCCCACCTCCCCCTCCTCCTCCTCCTGGTATGCCTGGTATGGGGGGACCACCTCCCCCTCCACCACCTCCTCCGCCTGGAATGCCTGGAATGCCTGGCAAGATGAGTGGGCACTTTTTATCACAACCAGCCTACAATGCTGCACCAACACTTGGTATGGGTGTTGCAAGATCAAAGAAGAAGCTCAAGGTTATTCATTGGGAGAAGGTTGATACTCCTATGACCACTCATTGGGCTGCTCATGCACCTACAGCAGCGGAGAAAGAAGAGAAATATGCCGAACTTACCCGTAAGGGTGTTCTTGATGAAGTTGAGAAGCTGTTCTTGGCAAAGGAAATCAAACAAATTGGAAAGAGCAACAAGGCCAAGTCGGACAAGAAACAGATCATCTCAAGTGATTTGATGAGGACATTCCGTAAGTTTTATCCGCTCTATATCTCATATCCCAAGCTAACACATCATAGAAATCTCCCTTGCAAAATTCTCTACATTTCCCCCAGACAAAGTTGTTCAGATGATTATCCATTGCGACAAGGATGTCCTGGATAACCCTGTTGTGATGGACTTTTTGATTAGAGATGACATGTGTAACATTCCAGAAAACACGGCAAAGCTTATGGCACCATATAGTAAAGACTGGACTGGGCCTGATGCAAACAAGGAGAATCGCGAATCGGACCCGAACGAATTGACACGCGAAGATCAAATCTATCTACAAACGGCCTTCGAATTACGTCATTACTGGAAGTCAAGAATTAGAGCGCTTTCGCTTACTCGTACTTTTGAACAAGAATATGACGAGATATCTGACAAGCTCAAACAAGTCGTTGCAGTATCCGAATCATTACGAGACTCTGTATCCTTGATGAATGTCCTGGGTTTGATTCTTGACATTGGTAACTACATGAACGATTCTAACAAACAAGCGAGTGGTTTCAAATTGAGTTCCTTGGCACGATTGGGAATGGTTAAGGATGACAAGAATGAATCGACCTTCGCCGATCTCGTTGAACGTATTGTCCGAACGCAGTATTCAGAATGGGAAGGTTTCACTGATGATATCGGTGGGGTTGTCGCAGCTCAAAAGTTGAATGTGGAACAATTACAACAGGATGCCAGACGATATATTGACAACATCAAGAATGTTCAAATGTCACTTGATTCGGGTAACCTGAGTGATCCAAAGAAATTTCATCCACAGGATCGTGTTAGTCAAGTGGTTCAACGATCGATGAAGGATGCCAGAAGGAAGGCTGAACAGATGCAATTGTTCTTGGAGGAGATGATTCGAACTTATGATGATATCATGGTCTTCTATGGCGAAGATGCTGCTGATGAGAATGCAAGGAGAGAATTTTTCGCCAAGCTTGCAATTTTCGTAACCGAGTGGAAGAAATCGAAGGAAAAGAACATGATTTTGGAAGCCACAAGAAAGCGAAACGAGGAATCCATGAAACGAAAGCGAGCACAAATAAATGTTGGTGCCACAGCATCTGCTGGACCACCTTCACCAAGTTCCACAGGTGCTATGGATTCCTTACTGGAGAAATTGCGAGCTGCAGCACCACAAGCTCGTGATCAAAGAGATCGAAGAAGGAGGGCACGGTTGCAAAACCGTCATCAAGTTCGAGTTGCATCTGGTCAAAAGATTCCCGATCCGGATGAGATACCAGAGGCTGAAATGGGACTGAAGAGTCCTGAATCGGTTAGCACAGAAGGTTTATTGAGCCCCGACTTACCACCCCCTAGGGAAGTCGAAAATGAAACCGATGATGTTGCTGATAGAGCAGCGCAATTATTACAAGGCATGAGAGGAGCAGATGGGGGTGATGAAGGGGAGGGAGATGCTGCTAGAAGGGATAGTGCTAGAAGATCTAGGAGGAGAAACAACGCAGAGGAAGAAAGAAACGAGAGACGAAGACGTAGACAAAAAGCTGCAAGTACTTCCGAAGCTGCTATACCAGGGACAGAAGAAGAGCCGAGCACGGAGGAAAAGTTGAAGGAAACTACGATATTGGTACCGGGAGCACCGTTATCTGAGGATGGTGAGAAATTGCTTACGCCAACGATGATTGTGAGTCCGCCTGCGGATTCAGAAGTAGAGGGGTCTCCGCAGAAACCAATCGAATTGGATGATTGATAAAAATGTGGATGTTGAGGGACTGTAGATTATGGGGATAAAAATAGGGATGAGACGTGATATGAGAATTAAGGCCTTTTAATGTCTAGTACTACTTCAAAGAAGGATTCTTTTACGTCAAGATATTTCTTGTACCTTATTTTCTTGGCTGGTATGATGGGAGGATGGATGTGGGGAATGGCTTCATGTCCGCGGGATGGATGGATGGATGGAGGGAGGGAGGAAAATAAGGAATGAGGAAAGGGGGAAATGAGAAATAGGGGGATGGATGGAGGGGGAGTTTAAGAGAATTACTTACTTCGTTTCTGCATAGCGTGCGTGGTGAATGGTATCGGAACTCATTGATTTGATTGCCGGTTTGAGCTTGCTTTTTATACGCGTTGTGCAATAAAGTCGATTGGTGTCTGGGCGACTAGACGGATCAATGAATGGGATGTGTGAGAGTGGAATCATTGGAGAGGAGATAGTAAGTGGACTGTGTGGAGAAGAAGGATACATACCTATATTGTTTTAATTAATAACAATGAAACGATGGAAGAAGATCTTTATAATACTTTTTTTTGCTTGGTATCTGGTGCTGTGTGATTCGCTTTGTGTGGAATGTGAAATTGAAGGTTATGAGATGAGACAGGATGCCAGGAGGGTGTTGGGAAATGCAAGTGCAGATTCTTCTTTTTGGCAAATCCTTGAGGAGGAGTGGAGATATGAGAGGGAGGATTAGATAGGAGGCGGAAGGGCGTAAGGATATCTTTCGCTCATGGTTTTTATTTCCCCTCTTCCGGGGACGGAATTACTGGTCACTGGACTGGTGGGGAAAAGGTGCGTGCGTTGGTCGGTTGTAATGTTTTGGAGATGTTTTGAGGGTTGGGGTTGTGTTTATTTGTATCATTCAACGGTCTGAGGAATATATTGGGGCTTTGTGGGCTTGAGGGGGTTCTGTTCTGGTGCTTGAGGGGGGAGAGGGGGAGATGTTGGGGGGGGGATGATGGAGTGCTGGGGTACTGGGGTATCACTTAAGGAGAGGTATGGGATTGTTGATTTAGTGTGCGTATATTGCTATGCTATGGGTTTGGTGGATATATTTTAAAAATAGCATATCCATGCCTAGTATCCTAGTATAAAGAAATGTCTTAGGTATTGAATGTCAAATCTCTACTGCAGTTAGTAAAGTTGGTCGGATATACTGATTAGGTAGGTAGGTAGACTGGTGAATATTTATCATTCTATCTATGTAGTTGAAGTTGAATTGTGGGCTTGGAATGTATGGTATTTGGTGGATGGATGGTTTTGATGGGATGGGGATGGGATGGTTGGTTGGTTGGTTGGTTTTTTATGGGATGAGATGGGATGGGATGGGGGGCGATTATCGTGTGGTGTGATATAATTAATATTCGGAATGGAATGTATTTTTTGAGGATATACTATGATGTTCTGTGAAAATGGTCTTGCTTTAGGTTTGATGGATGATGGATGGAAGATTTAGTAGAATTTTTGGATTTTGTTTTAGATTTGGAAAGGTTGGGATGTTATGTTATGTTTTTGTTTGTTAGCTTGTTAGTTTGTTAGTTTGTTAGTTGGTCAGTTCTAGGTGGATGGGTTTATGTGATGTGATGTGACGTGGTTCTTGTGGTGCGGAATGAGGGTTGGGTTATTGTTGGAGAATTAGTATAATTCTTGTGGTGCGGAGGTATGGGAGTCGGGGACTGGGGGCTGGTATTCATTAGCATTGGTGATAGCACTGATGTGTAGGTATGCATGTGTATATATATCAGAGCTCTCCAGCTTACCCTCGCAGATATCTATCAGGTGGCTTGTAGCTGATTGACTGATTGACTTTTCTCCGGATGCCCTTGGATTCAAGTCTATGATTCCCGCGGATGGTGTGAAGAGTTGTAGTTGGAAGAGTCGCTGGGAATGGTATCATATTGGTATCATAAGATGGGTTGATAGGTGCATAGGTGCATAGTTGAAAAGGGGGCTGGATGTGATTTTATGGTGGGCTTTCATATGGAGGGGATCTTGGATCGCTAATGGGAGGCGGGGTCGGGATTTTAATTGGTGATTGTGTCGAAGACTTGTGGAGCTGGGAGGGGAATGATTTGGTGTACGGAGGTTGGATGGGATATTTGGGGTTGTTGTATTAGTTTCGTGGTGTTGAGGGGGGTGGAGGAGAGGTGTTGCAGGGTGAAGAGATTGGTGAAAAGGGTATATGCGCGGTGTTTTAAGGGAAAGGGGGGATTTCATTGATGTTCGAAGGCAGTTTCAGCAGTAGCGTCATGTGATTCAGGAAAGTTCAGGAGTGATACTGCAGAGTAGAAAGATCTGGAGGAAGGAAAACCATGCCTAGAGTTCAGGGGAAATAGTCAATCCCATTATTGGTCAAAAGCAAGCTCAGCAGCAGTATCATATTATTGAGGAATTTATAGAAGCAATGCTGAAGACAGGCGAGAGACGGAGAAGATGGAAGATCTGTCGGAAATTTTGAGAAAAAGATCGTGATCGTCGAGGAAGTCAAGGAGTCTGGAGACAGATAATAGGACCCGGAGATTTCTTGCTGCAAGTCTGAACCTCGTTCGTTCAGTGAAGGATCGTGTGTTTTCTAGAGATGACATGTAGATGGGAATGGTTACAAAGAGAATCAAGCTCGAAGTTTCGAGAGAATTTATTTGTGTACAAAGTGAAGAGACAGTTGATAGAAATATAATTCTATTTTGGATTATGGATTATATTTGTATATTTAATATAATAAAAGATAATAATCAATTTATTATAATGTAGTTTAACACCGAGTAGCTCATATCACCAAGTAGCTCATTTTCACCTCAATTTATATTTTCAAACTCATATTATTCAATAATAATTGAATCAATTAATTGAAACTATTAAAAATCTAATAATCTAGAATCTATTATATTATTTTGATAGATTCTTATATTATATTCTGTTTTTCTATATTTATTATAATATTAATTAAAAAATATTTCTTTATTAGAATTTCTTTCTTTTTGATATTTATTATATTAAATTTAAATATCAATCTTTTATTAAAATAATATATTAAAAATCTCTTATTTAATAAATATTCCTTTTTAATATAATTAAGTTTTTTTATATATCAATATTTATTTAATACTTTATTTATTATTTGAAGTATATAATTTTCTATATTTAAAAATGTATTTTTATAAGCTAATTTCTTTATATTTTTAGTTAAAGTTAATATAGTTTTGAATATAGGTATAAAAGAGCTTAATTGATAATAAGTTATTTGAGATTTAATTAATATTAATTAAAAAAGAGTTTTAATTAAATTATAAAGGATTTGAAAAATCTATTAATCTAAATTGAAAGAAGAGGGGGTAAATATACAAATTCGAATATCTAATTTTGAAAATATAATTTCAAAATTAAATAGAATTAAATCTATTCCTCAAAACTCTATTTTTATATTCTAAAAGATAATTGATTCTTGATATATAATTTTGAAAATTATAAAGAATTTAATTTTTGAAATATAATTAATATATATCTTAATAAATTCATTGATTTGAATACTATATAAATATTTCAGATTATCAAAATAATCAATATCAAATAATTGAATTAAATAATTTAAATATAATAATAAATTTAGATATATAATATTATTCTTTTTATAATATACTTGAAAAACTATTGATTTATAGTTTTTATATTCATTTAATATTAATATTTGATATTTACTTTTTTTTCGATTTTTAATATATTTATCAAAATATTTCAATTATTTTAAATTTATTTATTATTTATTTATTTATTAAATATAAATTTAATAATTTATTTTATAGGAAAACCGATTTCGATATATTAATTAAAAAAATGAATCTATTCTTAAATTATTAGAAATAGGGGAATAGTTTTATCCTTCATATTTCCATATATTATTATTATAGTTCATTCTTAATTACCTAATTGTACTAATTTATTTCTATTATGTTTTTTAATATTAATAATAATTATTATTATATATATAATCTCTATTATAAAGCTTATTTTATCGAAATTATAGAAATTATTATTCAAAATATTATATTTCGCTTATATATTTACAATTAATTGAAACCATTTTTTAATAAGCTTAAAATCTTTATAAAAAACTCTTTGAAAGTTATAAATATAATTAAAACATATCTTTAATTCAATTCAATATTTTACAAATCAATATATCTAAAGCTTCCTAATATATTTTGTATTTTTCAATTTAAAAATATAATTTGTTATATTTTTTATATTCTTTAATTTAAATAAAAATCCTTTTGAATTTATATTAAATATATATTAAATAATTATCTTTTCTTTTAATTCTATAATTTTATAATTATTAGTTTGAGTTTTTATATAAAGAGGTAAATCTTTTATTTTATATTGAAAAATTATATAAAGGATATTATAGAATATAATAACTTTTTGAATATTTAGTTTTTTATTTTTATAAATAGTTTCAATAATAAGGAGTATACAAACTTTTTGATTATTCGAATTTATTATAGATTATTAATAAAACATATATTGAAAGAAAAAGATGTAAATTGAGATGAAAGTGAGCCACTCGGTGATATGGGCCACTCGGTGTTAAACTACGTTAATTATTTATTTCAAATCCTATAACGTGTTTTATCACCGAGTGGACCATATCACCAAATGGATTACTTAATTTATATACAAAATTCGTTTATGTGTAACCGTGCACTTTTTTTATTTATCAATAGAATTTTTTAAAAATTGGATATATAAAATTTAATTATAAAGGTATTATAAAAATCTAATTTTTTTCCTAAAATTCGAATTAATATAAGAATTATTATAGAAATAGTTTTTTTGTAATGAAAATCATAACATTTTCAATTTTTTATCAAATATAATAGAAATATTTATATAAAAACTAGATTTCTAAGAAACTAAACTTTTATTATTATTTTAAATTCTTTTACTTTTCGAAAATAATAATTAGTTATTAAAATAAGAATATTTAAAAATTGCTAATTTTGATGTATTTTCAAATAATCTGCTTGATGATATGATCCACTCGGTGATAAAACACGTTAGCTTTATAATTAATATTCTATTCTTTTTTCCCTTTTTTATTATTTTTAATTTTTTTTACTTTTATATTTTTGATTTATATAATATTATTAATAATTTTAATAAATTTTGCAATTGCTTTGTTTGATTTATTCTTTTAACAGATTTGATAGGCTGAGTTTTTTCTAACAATTCTTTTATTGTTTGAGATTCTTGAACTATTGCTAATCTTCTATGATAATCGAAGTTTCGAGAGAATTTGTTTGTGTACAGAGTGAAGAGGCAGTTAATAGAAATATGATTCTATTTTGGATTATAAATTATGTTTGTATATTTAATATAATAAAAAATAATAATTAATTTATTATAATTATTTATTTCAAATCTTATAGTTTTGTAGTCAATATTCTATTCTTTTTTCCCTTTTTTATTATTTTCAATTTCTTTTGCTTTTATATTTTTGATTTATGTAATATTATTGAGAATTTTAATAAATCTTGTAACGTGGTTTATCAGCATATAGCTCATATCAGCATGTGGCCCACTTCATTTTATATACAAAATTCGTCTATGTGTAACCGTGCACTTTCTTTATTAGTCGATAGAATTTCTCAAAAATTTATTATATAAAACCTTATTTTTCAAATATTTCAAAAATCTAATTTTTTTTCAAAATTCTAATATTTATCAAAGTTATTAAAGAAAAAGAGATTTTGTAATGCAAAGTGTGACAATTTCGAGCTAAAATAAATTATTTAAAAAAGAAATCTAAATATTATAAATGTTCCATTTTTATTATGATTTTTTATGATTTTTTCTTTCAAAATAATGATTAGTTATTAAAATATAAATATTAAAAAAACCTCGATTTTAGTGCATTTTCGAAGTGGGCCACATGCTGATATGGGCCACATGCTGATAAACCACGTTAACTACTTTGTTTTATTTACTCTTCTGATAGATTTGGTAGGTTAAATCTTTTCTAACAATTCTTTTGTTGTTTGAAACTCTTGAACTGTTGTTAACCTTTTACGATAATCAGCTTTCCATATTTCCAGGCCTTTTGTCCCGAATATTCGAATTATCATCATTTCGCAATACAAAGCTTTCAATCTTCGACATTTCAGTTCTCAATTTTCATGAACACACAGAAGATTCGCTCATCATGGCTATTTTGAAAACAGAATTAGGTGAGGTCGAGGTTCGAATCAAGAGATACCCGGACGACACATATTATGATGAATACATCAAAGTTGAAGGCAAGGAAAAAAGCACTGATATTGAGCGAGAGAGGTATATTGTTGCAGAGCCTGACACCACTTTCTACATTGAAGTCACCTTGAAGGAGGGGTTCAAAATCGGCAAATACAGCTCCATTGGTGCCTTTGTACACTTGCCCGACAGGGATGATTCTATCTCCTCAATTGCCCTTCTATCGAGGCACGTTGTAGAATCAAACAGAAACGTAAAAATAGATCACATTCAAAAGATGCAGTATGCTGATGTAGAAATTGACGGTCAGAAAATGCTTGGTGCAAGATTTGCGTTCAGGAAAATAGAAATCGGTCAGTTAAGGATCAAATATCATGATTGACTAATACCTAAAGGTTGGTGTGACAAACAAGAGACTTTCCGAAGAAACAGATCTCATGGGTATCAAGCCGGATCATCTTATGTCATTCGCTGTGAAGCTATATTTCATCGAAAGTTTTACCACTAGACTCTCTGACAATGAGTACAAGAAGGCGCTATCAGACTGGGAGAAAGCATGTTCAGAGATTCGGTTCCCAAGCTTGAATCAGATGAAGCTCAATGCTAAGCTTGGGTCCAAGACCAAAAAGAATCAGCTAGACACCAAGAATATCTGGGACGTAAAGAAGATTGACCAAGATAGCTACCAGAAGCATGGAATTAGCTCTGCTATTGGGTAAGTATAGTTTTTCACTGTTCATATAATAAAAGCTTATATGTATAGTTTTGTTGGTGGCAAACCAAAGGCTCCTCGGAAGGAAACGACTGTAAATTCTATTTACAAGTCGGACCCCATTACTCTCCCAAAAAGCCGGACCGTACGACCACCACTTATTACTCTACTGAAGCCTCTGGAACATTTACTTTTCATGGTAGAACCGCAGGTCAACCCCTCTAGCAGCCATAACACTGGTATATCCGCTGAAATGTCGTACAGAATTCTTGGAGCAAGTGGGCATCGTCAAATATCCTCCACCGCTTCACCATTACTCCTGGGGCGTCTTAAATGACAATGAAAGAAAGACCGCTTTGAGTGAGTTGCAAGAATTGAGCAAGAAACAATGGCATGAAGATCGAGAAAAAGAATCTGGTATGGTGCTTCCCCTGGTTCGTAGCAGAGTTAAGGCAGAGGAACATCCATGGGAATGGCGCCATTGGGACAAAATGTACGCTGCTGAGAAACAAAAGGCGTTTGAGAGTCTTCAGGTTCGTTTCAAGTCGTCGATATCAATGCAGGGGAGGTTATTGACAAACTATACTAGAAGAAAAAGAAAGACCGTGAGCGAGGTATCGTCCAGCGTGAGTATAAAAACATTATGGGCAAAATCATTTCTTTAGACGGAGAAGACGATGAGCTTTCCACAAATCCTCTCGAAAGGAGTAGATACAACACACAAAAAGAGAGAGCTAAGTCTGGTAAAGAAGGCGTACGCATCAAGTGCGAAGAGATACAACGTGCTATGGCGAACTCCTCAGATGGGCAACGGCTCACAACTGTAGATATCATCAAGCAGAAAACGCCCATTGTTGATGACGACGATGATTCAATCATCATCGTCTCTGAGACCAAGAATCCAATTTTAAGCCTAGCTGCGAAGGAAAAGGAGATTGCACTTGCGGACGAGGAGTTGAGAAAGGAAGAGGCAGCACTTGAGAAACCGAAGGAAGATATTCCGCAAGAAGAGAGAGTTATCAAAATGAAGCGGGAGCGTGATGCTTTGCAGGAGAGAATTGATGCAGCGAGATCTAAGAAGCGAATCAAGACGGAATGATTCAAACGTCTACCTCTTAATGATCACACGTTGTGGGATCTCATCTGGTCGGCGATGAACAGTTTTTATAGGTTGAATACAATTTCGTAGGGGAAGGTTCCAATATACTTACCAGTTTTTCTTTCATTGATAGCATACTTAAAACTCTCTATACCTTATTAGTACTTGATCAGTGGCAATGCAGAGGCTCAATCTTTACTATTTCACCAGCGAGTGAAGTGCATAATATGAATTAGCATATGATATTCTTATACTGCACACAATAATTTGTAATTAAACTACCTAGGTAGCTAGACGGCATTCGTTATGATCATTCACTTCAAGTCCCGTGACTCTTTTCTATTGTTGCTAATTTTTATATATCACAATCAGTCTTCACGCTTTGCGAGTTTCCAGACTGAAAAGACCTCAGCATATTTCCGAATTAAGAATTGCATTTATCCGTCTTCAATAAAGCTCTCAAGTATCACGAACACGAATTTAAAAACTTAAAAACGTCGCTCATCACGGCTATCATGTCTGGTATAGAGGGCGAGATCGAAGTACATGTTAAAAAGCATCCAGGTAAATATTATGACGAATACGCCAAACTCGAACCCAGTGGAGGGTCTCCCAATCCGCATGATGAAAGATATATTATGGCAGAGCCTAAAGCTTCGTATTATATCGAAGTCACCTTAAAGGAGGGGTTTGATTTTGGCAAATACGATCTGATTCAAGCCAAGATGTGTATGGACGGCGAGGAAGTTTCTTATGCTGAATTTAAGACGCCTCTTCATGGAATCAATAAAACAAAAACGGAAAAAGATCTTGTCCAAACGATTCGGTACGCTAATGTGGAGATTCATAGAAGACCGCGAGGCTCAAAGTTTGTGTTTAGGAATGTGGAGATGGAGACAGGTAAATGGATAATTGCACGTATGATCATTCTAAGCTTACAATGACAGATGAAGAACAGCCCAGTGAGACTGGAGCTGTAGATACACTTCCAAAAAGCATTTCAGCTTTCCAAATTGACGTTGTCTTCTTTGAGAGCTTTATGGTCACATTATCTAACGACGAGTACAAAGAAGTGGTAATAAGCTGGCAAAAGAATTGCGCTAGACTTTTTTTCTGAGTCTCATAACTCCAATGCGTCTCCAAACCTTACGTTGCCTAGAAAGCCAGACCGCACTAGGAAAGACTGGCGATGTGTGCATTGCATGGAGGGGTTTCAATTCTTTCCGCGACCTACTGGTATTTACGCGTTCTGGAGAGATCGATATCTCATCACTGACATAATGTGCAGATTTTTTTGAAAATGATAACATCGTCAAATACCCAGTATTACTACACGTTTATGAATGAAACGCCCTAAAGAGAGAAGAGAGAAAGATGGCAATTGCGCGCCTTCAAGATTTGGAAAAAGCTCATTGGGAGGCCATCAAGGGAAACGAAGTCGGGCAAAATTTTGGATCCAAAGTCAACCGACGTAAAACTCATCCTACAAAAAATCTGCCTAAAGAATGGCGTGCGTGGTATAAAATGTATGGTACCGAGCAACGCGAAACATTCGATATTCTTCAGGTATTTCCAAATCTATGCATACAGAAGACATGGCGCTAACAAATATTATCAGGAACGAAGAAAAGCCCGTGAACGAGGCGAAAAAAACTTTCAGTATACATCTAGGGGTGGCGATGTCATGTTATTTAATGGAGAAGATGAGCCCGCTGAGTTAGGAGGGGTACCGGAGAAAGCTTTGCCTATTCAAATATCTGCCGGACGAGAAGCACGAGCATCCTCAAACTTGCCATCAGGCGCAAACAGACTAGAGTCAGTAGGCGCTCTGCCATACGGTATGAGAGCAGATCCTACGATAGATGTGGGATCCTATCCGCTACCGTATACGATGGTAGACAGGGTGGAAGGCATGGGAGTAGCAGCTCCACCAAATTCGAGACCAATTCCGGCAATAGATTCGCCAGTGGTCATTTCAGTCGAGTCTATTGCAGAGTCTAATCACTCCAACATCACTACACCACGCAGAAATAAGGCAGTGACTCCGGGAGTCGAAGTTAAGCTCGAAAGCATTCGTGATAGCTTGATCAGCCAGATTGATGGACTCAATTCCCAAGTAGCTGCTTCTCAAGCTTCCGCTACAGGCGTCAAGACCGAACCAATCGATATTATCTCACTTTATTCAGACGATGAAATTATGTTTATATCGAGACCAAAGTTTTCAAAACTGTAAGACATTCTGAGCCCGTACGAGCTACGAAACCACTAGTTGGAAATCTGGATGAAGATTTACAGGCATTGAAAGAGTTGCAAAAGTTGAGGGAGGAAAAAGAAAAGCTTCAGAGAGATATTGAGTTGTTGGAAAAGAAAAGAAAGATGGATGAAATCACAAAAAAGATCGAGGATGCAGAGGCGAAGACTAAGAGAATCAAGATGGAGTAGATGACTTTTATTTCGTGTTTGTTTCTATGGACATACGGATCATTTCTAGAATTTGGGATGCGATGATGTACGAAGCTGTTGATGTGGAAGGCGGTTATGTTGATTTCGTGCTGGACTCAGCCTATTGTATCATAACTTCTTGGTTGTCAAGTAAGATAGCATAGTAGTAATAGCAGAGGTAAAACGATACTCAACCATTGAATTGACGGAGATGGATTCGTGCAGTTGTCGTGAGTTTATAGCACGTGAGTGATATTTTCAGAAAAGGAATCGCACAAGCTTTCTTTTTGCTTTCCATGTTACAGCATGTAAGCCTGAGATCAACTGTGTTTTTTCGCGTTCACTTCTACTTCCTTATATTTCTCCTCTTGACCTGTAAACCTTTTACTTTACCGGGTACTAATGAGATACGCCAAGCCAATTCTTCCATCTTCCGCAAAGATACTCGACGTTCTTTCAATCAACAACAACAATAACAAAAATCGCGCATCAAAAGTCCCATCATGGCTATTCTCACAGAGGAGGGCAATGAGTATGAAGTGAAGATCATCGATTGTGCAACAAACCAACCATTCAAAGAATATGTTAAGCTGGGAGATCTAGAAAGTCATGGTGATTCGAAATGCGAGCGTTATATTGTCGCGCGGCCGGGTGCCAAGTTCAAGATCGAAGTCACCCTGATGTCAGGATTCTGCTTCGAACCTTTCCAACAGGTTCAAGCTCACTTGTGCTTGGGGAGTTCAGGCGATAGGCGTGCGGCGTACATCTTTAGAAAAGATAAACCAGAAATTAATGGCATTAGTAAGGGTTACAAGGGATTCATCGAGTGCGTCAACATGGCAAGATATGGTGAGGATATCGTCGGCGCACCTTTCATCTTTTCTTCTCTTGACGTCGACGAAGATCTCTCGAATGAGACTGATGTCATCGGCCTTGATCCAGCCGATATTGGCCATTTTTCTGTCGGACTTTATCGTCGAACTATGGAGAAAGAGAAGATCAAAACATCAACAAGAAATTCAACAAAACCTTCAACACATCTATGGCATGCAAAAAAAGTGGACCAGTTGAACTTCAAAAAATATGGAGTGACTAGTTCTATTGAGTAAATCCCATACCATCAGTTTCAATGATATATCTGACGTTTTAAGGTTGGGTCAAAACAAGACCCGACTGTTGGCCTACATTTATACGACTTTGCTTCCACCAGGTTGACAGTTCTCAATTTCCAATATATGTACCGCACTTCCGGTAAATTTAGTTCCATCCTCGACCCTTTATCTTTCCTGACTTGGAGTGTTAGAATTTCTAGATCATTTGTACATCGTTCCATATCCGCCATCGCTTTACTATACCCCCTGGAAGTCACTTGCAACTACGGAGCGGCAATGTTCCCTGAAAGAACTACAGAGTCTGAGCAAAGTTCAAGTACAATTGGCTGTCAATCAGAATTTGGTATATGCCAGGGAGCCCAGAGAATGGCGCACTTGGAATAATATGCAGCCATCAGAGAGGCAGAGTGCTTTTATGATGCTGCAGGTGTGTGGGCATTGCAATCCAGTACATAGTCGTATCTGACATGTGCAAATCTAGAAAGATCAAAAGGCTTTTGAAAGAGGAGAGTTCAAACAACAAATGTCTTGTGTGCCTGCTAAGAAAATCATTGTTCTCGACGATGATGGCACTGCCCCGCAACCTTCCCATCCTAGGGCACTAGCAAAAATCAAACGTGAAGCTCAAGGTCCGCCAAACGCGACCAAGCAGGAAATTAAAACCTCATACGGAGTTTTAACACAAAGACCCGGCCCCAATATGACTCAGAACTGTAAGATAAAGAAGGAGCATGTTGATCGAGACCATGTAGATCTGTCCGCTGAAGAGCCGTTGGCGAAGAGACGAAAGATCAAGCAGGAGCCAATGGATATGAATGTGGTTAACAATGTTAAGAACCAGCAAGAACCAATGGATCTTGATACACTAGATGAGATGGCTATAGTCCTCAAGACGCAAGCAACAATAAAGTATGATCTAACGGAGCTCGAAGATGCTATAATCCTCCCGGAATCATCGACGCCAAGAGCTGATCTTGAGGAATCAGATTATTTGGAGATGGCGGAAGAAGTATTGCGACAGACTGCTGATGAGTTCGTGCGAATTAGAGGATAGGAGAGGAATCATAACTACCATCACGCAGATGTTGTGTAGAGACAGATGTTCGGAAGCTGGTAGCTCTCCAATTCTACAAAATGATTTAAGGCGGAGCAAGATCGGTAGACAGGACAGGGTGTGCGTTTAGTGATTGAGTTTAGCCTGCATGCACTTCCCCCACCTCAATTTATCCCCGGACGACCGCGTCCCACTCAACGCGATGCAATACACTCAATGTAGTAGATATTTGCTGTCGGCATATCATTCTTACGAGGTAAATATGTCATAGTACAACTTACATATCAGGTTGTAGGTATTTTCCTTCTTCCTCTGATTTTACATCTCAAGCTTGGCTTGCTGTGGACTCAAATTCACATTCGCGTCAATATCCTTCATCATGACATCCCCGAAACAATTAACATTAGGATACAACACCAAACATCCATTCTCCCTCATTTCAATCAATGATCGAACATCTGTTCAAAATCTCCTCAAAGCCCTCCTTGATCCACTGGAACCCCATTTCTCCCCGCAAAAAGCTTTAATCCGTGTACCTGGTTCCACTGCTGTCCGTTTCGATGCGCGTGCTGCTGAGATTGAAGGATTTTGTCGACCATTATGGGGATTAAGTTCACTTCTAGCTGGGGGAGGAGTATATGAAGGGACGGAATGGTGGATTGAGGGATTGAAAAAAGGTACTGATCCTGAGAATGAGGAATATTGGGGAGAGCCCAGAGATAATGATCAAAGAATGGTGGAGATGTGTCCTTTGGGATTTGCATTGGCTGTTGCGCCGGTATTCTGGGAGAGATTGAGTGAGAAGGAGAGAGGGAATGTGGAGACGTGGTTGGGAAATTCAATTAATAGTAAGAAGTAAGTTTTGATGAAAATGAGAACCAAGGCAAAGTATTGACCAGTTCTAGCATGCCGAATACAAATTGGTTGTGGTTTCGAGTCTTTGCAAATCTAGGATTGAAGAAGAATGGAGGGAAATTTTCTCAGGAGAAGATCGAGCAAGATATTGTTCATTTGAATTCTTTCTTCCGAGGAGCAGGATGGTCAAATGATGGACCTGAGGGGATTTGGCAACAAGATTATTACAGTGGAAGCTTTGCTATACAGTTCCTTCAACTATTATATGCGAAGTTGGCAGGTGACGAGGATCGGGAGAAGGCTGCAGAGTTCAAGAAACGAGCTCAAGATTATGCGTTAGACTTCATTCATTATTTCGATGAAGAAGGAAGAGCAACGCCATTTGGAAGAAGTGTCGGATACCGATTCGCCATGTCTTCATTCTGGGGTGCTTTGGCATATGCTGATGTTGAATTGCCAGAACCATTGACATGGGGTATTGTCAAGGGATTGCTATTGAGAAATCTCAGATGGTGGCAAACTCAAGATCAAATATGGAGTCCTACTGGAACCTTGACTGTGGGATATTCTTTCCCAAACATGTTCATGTCGGAGAATTATAATTCACCAGGAAGTCCATATTGGGCATGTTTGGCATTCATTTGTTTGGCTGTTTCCCAGGATCACCCATTCTGGACGTCTGAGGAAGAACCGTACCCGACAAGCTTGCTCCCAGCCATCAAGGCTTTGAAACATCCTGGGCATATTATCAGCTACCTCGGAGGTCACAAGATGATACTTTCGTCAGGTCAAGCATGTTCATATCCTATGAGAGGAACCCATGCAAAATACGGATCTTTTGCGTATAGTAGTGTATATGGCTATTCTGTGCCTACAGGTTGCTTTTCCCTGGAACAGTTTGCATTGGCTTCACAGCTTGGTCTGTCTGATGATAGAGGTGAAGTTTGGAAAACCCGCCGAATTTGTGAGACAGCAGTCATTGAGACACACGATAAACAATCGGTATTAAAGTCTATCTGGAAACCATTCCCAGATGTCACCATCAAGACTTATCTCATACCTCCCGTCGACGAAACTCCAAACTGGCATCTTCGGGTTCATAAGATAGAAGCTGGAAGGGAAATAATGACAGCAGATGGCGCATTCGCAATTTATAACGAACGAAAATCAGATAGTCGCTCCCTTGATCTTTATGACTCGGCCAAAAATGAAGGTACACTTCCCAAGATCATTGGAAACTACGATCTCAACACACCTGAAGGTAGTTCGCCAGGCTCAGTCGGTGCTTTCGCTGTTTCGAAAGGGGCGGTTGGAATAGCTGCACTCGAAGGTGATGGTGAAAGTAGTCGCACGGCGATGCTCGTTAATGCCGACCCAAATTCTAACTTGGTTGAAAGTCGTACCGTGATACCTACATTACAGATCACGTTGAAAAAGGGAACTGTGGCTTGGTTTGTGACTGGTATATATGCTAAGCCCTCTGGGGAAGCAGAGAACTATCTTGATGGGTGGGAAAATAAACCTGTCGTTCCCGGGTGGCTGATGAATGAGATGAAAGATTGAGTGAGTTATCATTTGGTAGGTTTTATAGACGATGAGATATTCTAGGTACTTATTTGTTTCCAAGACATGTATGCCTAGACCTACTCGACTCAATCAGAAAATAGTGTGACATAGCACAACCTTATCTATCACCTCAACTCGCGTGAACCATATTCACATTTTACAGGCGATCTGCACACATATAAGTGATTTGACATTTGATGCGTGGCGCTTCAAGCCAAGCTCTTATGCCTTCTACTCGAACGTCCTTCTTGTTTGGGATTGCTGGATAAATATCCTTCCAGGTTCTTATGATTGACACCCCCTGTTCAACACAACAAGATCATCCATCCTTCTGTATGCGGGGCTCCACACACCAAACTGCAAACGGATTACAACGCACGGATACGCGAGACTTGTATATGCGCCCAGCCGGTTATTAACCCCAGATATGGTCATGCAGAACCTACAACGAGAAATCATATTGGTTGGATGAATAGAACGTGGGATTTATCCCATGTAAAGATGTAGACAATTTAACCAGGGTATCAGAAATCTGGGGGTGGGGAATCTGAGGTTGAGAGGAGATATACTTGGCTCCCTTGGCCAATTGTTGGCCAAGATGGAAGATAGTTATGGATATCAGTCTCGACTGGTAGATGGAGAATCGTTTCTCCTTTGGGATGATGGGGTATGGGGTAAATTGGATGATATTATATGGTTGTATTCGACCACATTTGTGATGGCAGACTAAACTCCCAGAGGCACGACTTTCCTGCAGAGGCTCAACTTTTTCTTCGTACGCGTTTTTATTGAAATCGACACGTCGAGACTTCTATTACATTTTTGGTTTCGATGAGAAATACTCTGATTGAAACAGCTCAATCGAATCTCAGATTACACGAATAGACTCGTCAAGATGGCGGTCGGACTTGGGCAAAGGTTTTTGATGAAGATTGTGAAGAATGAATCTATGAGAACGTACGTGCAGAGACCTTGAACTAATTGAGAATTGACAATCGGTACTAACTTTTTTACGACAGGGACCCGTAAGCATATATATTTCTTCGCGAAATTCTCTGAACTAATTGGAATCTTTGCGTAGCCCGGAAATTTATGGATGGAGGGTTTTCTTCTTAGCATGTTCCGGTATGCGCACAACTTTGCGGACTCGAGAAGAGATATGATGGCGGAATATTTACTAACTTATACACAGCTTGTTTTGGTGGCATGCTTTTTGGTTGGGGTACGTTTAGCCTAGTATTCAAAAGCTTGAATACAGAGGATACTGATTCGCATAGATATTGGTACAATTGGAGGTGTTATTGTTATGCCGGCTTTCACCAAGTATGTTAACACTCCTATACTACGCTGAGTAAATCATTGACGGGAGCAGGAAATATCATATCGACACGCTTAGCAGTGTTGCGCAAGCGAATCTTGCATCAAATAGTGAGTTTTGAAACGTGAGCTTGGAGTTTGATTCTAATAATAAATAGTCGTCAGTACATTGCAAGCAGGTTGTTTCTTTGGATCATTGGCTTCCTACTATGTAGCAGATCGATGGGGACGAAAGGTAATGACCCCTATTAGGATTCATAAAGTCGATTTACTGATAATTTAAAGCCTGCGTTGCTCCTTGCTGCCGGCATCACGATTCTGGGAGTCATCATTCAATGTGCATCAGATGGGCATATGTGAGTGGAACTGACTTAAAAGTTTTGGTCGATGGCTAAAGATTGATAGTTCAGCATTGTATGTCGGTAGATTGGTTGGAGGACTAGGTGTTGGAGCTGCCAGCATGCTTACACCACTTTATGTATGTTCCACAGGATTCCTCTTCTTTTTGAGATCCCAAACTGATCAATCCATTACCTTTAGGTCAGTGAAAATGCACCAAGAGCTATCAGAGGTGCTCTCACCGGAATGTATCAACTATTCATTGCTACTGGGACTATGTTGAGTTTTTGGATCAACTACGGCGCGTTATTACACCTCAAAGGCGATACAGCATGGATCGGTAATGCTACCCCCTTTAATGCAGAACTGTAGCGAGCGGAACGCTAACTTTTTCATTCCTTAGTTTCACTTGCTTTGCAGATGTTGCCAGCAATTTTCCTATTCGTAGGAATCTTCCTGTGTCATGAATCTCCTCGATGGTTAGCTCGCCAAGATAATTGGGAAAAAGCTACTGCGGTCTTATCAAAAGTTTCCAAGTAAGCTATTTGCTATCTTCATGAAACTCTCAGAAGCGCTACTAATCCAAACAAAGTCTGCCACCGGATCATCCATACGTTCGCATGGAATTAGAAGAAGTATGATCCCACCATCCGGCTAATCGAAATCCTACTTACTCTATCTTAGATGGCCGAACAACTCGAAAACGAACGTCGACTAATCGGTGGTGCTAGTTTCATTGATCTCATGAAAGAAATGTGGACAATAAAAGGAAATCGCAATCGGGCATTGATATCAATCGGACTAATGATCTGTCAACAAATGACCGGCACCAACGCCATTAACTACTACGCTCCAAAGATCTTTTCGAATCTCGGCATTGACTCCACTACATCCGGACTATTCGCAACTGGTGTCTATGGAATTGTGAAAATGGTAACCTGTGCTGCTTTTCTTCTTCTAGCCGCCGATTCTCTCGGACGAAGAAAATCTTTACTCTGGACTAGTATTGCACAAGGATGTGCTATGTTTGTTATTGGTTTCTACGTGCGATTCGATCCGCCGCTTAAGGGTGCCGTTATACCTCCCGTGGGATATTTTGCTTTGACTTGCATTTATCTATTTGCTGGATTCTTTCAATTTGGATGGGGACCCTGTTGCTGGATTATCGTTAGTGAGATACCGACTGCGAGATTGAGAGCGTTGAATGTAGCGATTGCGGCGGCGACCCAGTGGCTGTTTAATTTTGTGGTTGCGAAGGCAGTTCCTACTAGTGAGTATTTTCTCTATGTTTCTCTCTTCTTTCTACACCCTTTTTCATTCCCTCACCGAAATCACCATCATGAAATAAACTGACATCTAGAAAGTGTTGGTAACAGTCGGCCGCGCTGGCTACGGAACTTACTTCATCTTCGGAACCTTCTGCTTCAGCATGTTTTTCTTCGTTTGGTTCCTTATCCCTGAAACTAAAGGTCTCTCGCTTGAAAAGATGGACGATCTTTTTGGAGTTACTGCAATGGCTCATAAAGAAGATGTGGAATCAAACACTGGATCGATTCGAGGCACGGGTACTGAAATTAACGCCAATAATGAGAAAGCCGCTGCTACTATTCCTGATGTCGAAGCCGGTAATGATAGTTTAAGGAAGAGAGAGATTACAAATACCACGAATGAGGAAAAACATATTGAACACGCGGGTGCACCGAACGCGCAGGTTCACAAGTAAAGTCTATGTTTTACAGGGGCTGGTAAGGATAAGGGAGTTGGACTACGAGATGGTGCGGAGAGTGAGAGGATATTGACGTCTACGAGACATTTTATGGGAAAGGAGAAGGATAAGAGTGAGATGTGGAGTGTGTGTGATCAAGTGGGATGTTGTTGTTGAACCGTTATGATCTAAGTTGTTATTATCTCTTCATAATGTGGCATAGCATGAAGAGTTCTGTGTGTCAATGGGGATTTCTCATTGGGAAGAGGGCGTCCAGAGGAGGTTATTTTGTGATCACATTTATGACGGTTATGGATTTCAAGCCATTTTATATACCAATTTCATTCAGTCGGTACATCAAGTAAATCTATTGATTCAGTTTGCATTATCTGTAGTGTTACATACCAACTCACTCCCGACGGTTTCCTGGTGATCTTTCAGATACTAGGAGTCAAGCTTTCCTCTACCAACAAATCATTGATTAACTATATGAGGGGAACATCAATACCTAAACGCCGACGTAATCAATTACCAGCTATGAGTGGAGACCATCTCGTCTCCACTTGTGATTCTTCTAAATCGCAACTGTTAACAGGAACCATACTCTGCTACCCCGCCTCACTCATCTTCAAAGTACTGCTAAACCTTCTTCTCCCACTTTCTCATTCCAAACCATCTATAAACACCTCTACAAAGGGGTCTCCAAATGTTCCTCTCGCAATCAAAATACACATAGCCCAAACCCATCAAAGCACCACTCAAATGCGCCTAAACAATTCAATATTAGTCACATGACATCTGAAGATTCTTCAGAAATTCTTACCGCGTGCCCCAATCTAAGAGTTTTATAAGCACCACAAACACCCAGCAAATCAAACAACATAGCTGCACCCAACAACTCCTGCGCCGCAAACGGATACGGAATAAACAGAATCTGAAAATGAGCTTCTGGGTGTTGCATAGCAAACGCACCAATCAATGCAAAAATCGCACCGCTCGCTCCCAAAAAGGGTACCGGCGCGACCCTCGGTCGAAGTCCTGCACTTAAAGCTTGAGCCCAACTACCCACAACACCCGCTGAGAGATAGAAGGCCGACATGTGAGGAATACTCGATTTGAACGATGGATCTTGTCCCAAGGCCGGCATGAAGGAATGGAATCCATACATATTCATACCCAAATGCGCCAGTCCCCCATGACCAAATACACAGGTGAGCAATGTGAAATTTCTATTCATGCCGGGTGTATGTAGGAAGATGTTGGACCATAATCCTGGAGCCAGACTGCCTAGAGCATGGATTCCTATATTTGTCGCCATGATGGTGTACGTGAATTTTTCCGAGGGCATCAATCTATTCCAGAATTTTTCTCGTCCCTGGGGACTGGAGAGTTGGTGGATGGGTGGCCATGGGGTCGGAGCATATAATATTCCAGGAGGGTAATTCATCTCGTGCATTTTGCGTCTTACATCATACGTGTTTTCCTCGTTTCGGATGAACATATCCATGATTTTGGGTGTCTCCTTTTGGAGATTCAGATTCTCGTATATGGCCGAGGTGGTGTATATAGTACTAACGGCTACCACGGTAAATAGAGTTATTGCAGCCACATTGGATTGAACCGGAGGGCTGGGTTGAGGAGGTGAAGGTGGCTCAATATTAATCTCCTGTGAAGAATCATGATTGTAGTTTGTAAGAACTCTAGATCGAAAGCTTCTTGAGTTTAATGGACGTCGTGTTCGCGCAATGCGTGAAAGAATCCCTGAAGGCTTGAAAAGCCCAAGTTTTCGAATCATTATTGAGATATATATTAGAAGTAAGTAATCTGGTGTTTGTTACTGCATCGAGAGGAATTCTATAATACTATTATGTTCTTGCTTTCGACAAGTACGGTAATCGCATCCTCGCTGTACCGTGCTGCTAGTCACTCATATTGCTTCAGGTGATGTCTCCATCAATAATTCGCTCTGGCACGTGATTCAACTTAGCGTATGAACGCTATTTTGGAACTATGATACGCCCTCTACATAGGAGAAAAAAGAGGCCAAAATCGATCACCCTAGTAAATTCTATGATAAATCAATCGAAGTATGAAAGTACAAAAGTATAAAAGTTAAATAGATTCTTGAATAATCTTCAATCATAAAACTATTTAAACGTTTAAATTCTCTGAATTGGAATGGAACAATTGAGTTGTTGAAGGCCTTTGCCAATGGTCAATTCCGGCCCGTTTTTTCTCCTACGGAAAGACGCCACCTGGGCTGTTTCGGCATTTAGGAGGGGAATTGCCTCCCCTTAACCAACCGAATAATTGTTCGTCAAATTCATTAGCTCAACAATGTAGCCACGGGAATTATGATTTCTGAACCAAGTTATTTTGTCAATTCTATTGAGTTATGTTTGTTGACTGCTATCCAAAGATCCAAAGCTCGATTATCAAGTAAGTTTGCGAGAAAAATCACGTATCGTATTAATTGGATTAGGTGATATTATCTTATAAGTAAAAAATCTGTCTAAGTGTAAGTTTGAAGCTGGTCTTATAAATCAGTTAATATTTTATAATTTGAAATATTATAAGCTTTTTAGCTTATAAATATAGGGTATAAAGCTTATATAAATATTCTCTTATAATCCAAAAAAAACATCTTTAGTTAGATGGTTCATTAATCCAGTATGACTAATAACCAAATATTTCATTCTAATCCAATTAATACGTACTAATAAGTCGAAAAATATAATAAAATGAAACGAAAATGCCAAGCAAAGTTATCATGATAAAGCAACGCGTGCTAGCTCCTAAGCTTATAATATTGCCCCTCGAGCATTCCCCTTAGTTGAGTCCCTAAATTCTAACCCATAGAACCTACTCATCTCCCGCAATTCACAAACTTCCTAACCTATTTCTTCTGCCAAATAACATCCCCGGAATTGACATCTGATAGCTTTACCATAACACCATCATAATATCCGTGGTTAAAGCCTGCATTTAGGGTGACTTCTAGACCAAACTTCTCTTCTTTTGAAAAGATGAACAGCGTAAGTTCTCCTGTTTCTGGGTCTTTTTTTCCAACTTCCATATACTCATCCAGGTATTGCGTTTTCTTACTATCGGAATATGGCAGACGAACGGAGAAACGCTCATATGACTCTCCCAAAAAGGCCGCCATGATATTTTTGAGTTTTCAAATAGATGTGTAGTGTCAGAAGAGTTTTGATCCTCATGTAAAATTACACAGCTAGAGAATACCGACATGTGCCGATCGGTGGGAATTTTCCTGGAAGCTTCATCCACTAAGATCGCAGGATATCTGAATAATTCTCAGAATTCTCAGACTATGCCGCAAGAAAGACTTGCTTTGTTTCAAGTGTGCAAGATGAACCTGTGTACTATCTAGATCTCATGTGTGTTGGAAGGCTGAAAAACGCCAAGGATGGTAAAACCTCTTATAGAATTGGGAGTTTATGATTCAAAAGGAATCAAACGTAAGAGGGGTGCATTTGCAAGATTTTGCAAAAGTTAGTAGATGTATTGTAGAGATGAAGTAAGGAAGTGGGCGAGAAAGAGAAATAAATTATAACCTTGGTGGTAGAATTAATCAGGTTATGGGAAAGTGAACGAAGTGATATCCGCACGATCGTGAGCAATAGTAGATTCAGTGTATCTTGACCACAAGCAACGTAACATAACCCTGCGCAAGAATTCATGTGCGATGCAAAGATGGATCCAAGATATCCTTGTTTGATGATGTTCAAACAAGTTACATTATCTCTCAATTGCTCAACGCCATTTTACGAACATCTTCTATCCTCGCGACCACTTCTGAGGGATTTCCAAATACCTCAATTGAAGACTTATACCTCTCATTGATATCACGTGCGCGAATACTTCTCGGACACATCCGATATTTGCTAATCAATCACCCACAACCGGGGTTGAGGATATTTAGATTCCGAATCTGTACGGCGCTAAACTTTATAACATGATGTTTCTTAAGGCACAATAAAGAAGTGTTGAAGATTCATAGTAATAATGTGCGCTACTAAACTCATCACTCTTAAGCTGATGCATTAATACTTGCTTGAATGCTTAGTTAAGTTAATTTGGATATAGTCACCTCAATAAAGTTTGCGCGAAATTGATCATTCGAATAAACTCAACAATTTTAATAAATAATTAAAAATCATCAATTCTATATATCTCTTTTAAAATCTAAAATTGTATAAACAATTGATCAAATGATATAATATAAAAGTTTTTATAATATTACAAGATAATTTAGTAAAATTATCTCTAATTATATTATAAAATGAAGATACTAATATTCTAATTTCAATCAAATATTAATTTTTATATATTAAATACTTTATAATAAATTTTATATTTATAGAATTAAAATTAAACAAATTTTTTTGTTATAATTTTATAATTCTAGATTCTTTAATTGATATTATATATAAATTTGAAATAAAATAATTTTTGGAAATCAATTTATATATCAAAATTAAGCGAATTTTATAACTTTTTTAGAGATTTCAAATTCAAAATTTTTTTCAATTGAAACAAAAATTAAGAAAAATAATTTATTTATTTTTTATTAATATTATAATGAATTTCTATAGAATCTTTAGATTTTTCATAATCAAAACGAAGGATTGATTTTTGATATTATTTTGAATAAAATGAGTTTTGGTGGAAAAAGGCCTTTCGCGCAAACTTAATGTCTAGTACTGTATGGTGGAACTATGAGAGAATAATCACCTGTACAGTTGATAAGTTCTTATTTGGAATTTTATAATTGGAGATTGACTTTACTTCTGGAGCTTTGAGTTTGATTTCGCTTCACACTTTTGTTGCAAAAGAAATTGATTGAAATGACCACGTAGATTTGAAAGATATCGCTTAATATCAATTCTGGACGCATTCTCTCCTATAACAATCAATCTCTTCACTACCAGGCTCTCCTATCTTTATCTTATGATGCCAACCTCTTGAGGACCCAGGTCTTTCTTCCTGTAGATCAACGCCAAATCCTTATTGGGATTCTCGTGCCACTTGATATTCTCCAGCAAATCCTTTAGTCGCGCCTCCAACCCATTATCCCCCAGAAGCATATCTTCAAGTTTGAATCCAACAGTGTCGTACTTTTTTAAGAAGTACTCATCCTGATGAGACCACTCAGACCAGTGCCCTTTGTAAGGCTTTTCTTGCGAAATACTTCTTATACTTACTCCTCGTCTGACTTCCTCAGCTCGTCTTTCTTGCTCCTTTTTCATTTTCTCTTCTTCAATCTCTTCTTTAACCATTTCTTCCAAACCATTTCTGCGTCATCCTTTCCACCTCCGCAGTCCCTCTTAAACGAGTCTAGCTGGTCTATTCGACGCTTCTTTCGTGCCGTAAGCTTACTTATCTCTTCAGCCTTATCTGCAAAAGCTTTCGATGCCTTCAGCAGATTTTCCATGGCATCTCGGAAATTATTTTCACGCGCTTTGAGGCTTGTGTCTCCATGGTGATATCCCAATTTGAGGGAAGAGTCAAATTTTTTCAGATCTTTGACAAGTTTGTCGAATCCCGGATATGCTGTCAGGAGCTTCACTGAGCCTGCTTCTGATCCGCTCGAAGATTTCTTGTCGTCAGAAGACCCCCGTTTTGATTTGTGTTTAGATGATGGATTCAGTGACATGATGACAAACGATTATATGAGATTTGATCGTGAATGGAGATGAGTTATCGTTTTGTATCTCGATTAGTGGATGAAGATGATGGAAAGTAGTTGGTTTTGGTGCTTAAAACATGAAATTTCAATCTTATATGTCTCAAGTAATGACCTGTTTACGCTAAATACTGTTGGTATTCATCATCTCTCAACAGGCCTATCCAATGGTTTCAATGCAACAAGAATACAAGCTTAAGCTCCCAGCATAGGTCTTATATGGTGATGAAATGATATACTGGAACATTCATACGCCGGCAAGGCCTGGGAGTACTTCGTCGGGCGGCCTGTAGCCATCTTGCTCCTATCCAAATTTCATGTTTGAAGCGGCAATGCAATTGTGCTTTCATCCTTCATTCAAGTCTTGAAATTATCTATGTTAATGCTTGTTACAAAAGAGAGGTTGGTGAATAATGTTCTGTGAGACCGAACCATACACAGTCAATTTGAGCTGCTAAGTTGAATCCGGGTCGATATGGCCAACTAACTATAATTATGCCAATTGCAGTGATACCAGATTGATTTGCATCAAGTCTATTTCGTACAATGTAGCTAAAAACTCTGGCAAAATATTTGCACGTGGTGGGTGGAACTTTCTCCTTTCACTACGTACACAAGGTCTGGATGTGGGATATCTGATCACAGCAGTCAGTTGGTGGTGTTGCTAATTGATCGTTGATAGACAGGTTGCAAAATTCAACATCTTGCCACATCCTGTAACGTCTGAGTGCACTCCAGAACTACTCATACCTCACAAGATAGAATTGAAGAATAATATTGATAAGTTCACTGGTATGGTGTAGAATATTCGTTGAAGATTCTGAAATCACGGCGCGGAAATATTATTTCGCGAACCGTAACCTTAACCTTACCGACGTTCTGGCCGAATCACAGCAAAAGTATCATCCCCTTCAGTAAGCTACTCAATTACATAACAATCCTCTGCAACCTCATCAACTCACCACTCATACTCTCTCTACATTTGCGATTACAGAATATACACTCACTCTCGCAAATTATCTATCCCAAGGTAATTCTAAACAATTTACTTATTCTTATACAATCCTTGCAATCACCACATCGACTCAACTCTCCATCCTCCTTGCGCAAACCAAAACAAGTCACACTGAATCACTCGTACCTTGGCCTGCTACTAGCATAAAAATGTCCTTCGAATCGCCTCTTCCACCCTACAATGCCTCCGATCCCACGGCCACCTTCCTCAATTCCTCTTGTTTGGACCTCCTCCTTATCGAACTCGTCCCTCTGGCTTACCGTACTGTACACGCACTCGATGCGCCTTCTTCACCCTCTTCATCCTCTCCAAATTCATCTGCGCCTCCAAAAATGGAGGAAGAAGAAGAACGCGAACGAGTATTTTACCGTCTGGAAAGTCTCGGATATCGTGTCGGATTGGGTCTCGTGGAGCGATTTAGTAAAGATCGACCTCGGTTTACAGATACATTGGATGTTATTAAGTTTCTGTGTAAGGATTTGTGGATGTTGGTTTTTAGGAAACAGATTGATAATCTGAAAACGAATCATAGGGTATTTCTCCTCTTTTTTTGGGTGCAACGGATAGTTGTTTGGTTGGCACAAATGAATTGATACTGACATGGGGAATAGGGAGTCTACGTCCTGACAGACCATTCATTCCGGCCTTTTGCGCGCATGAGTACAGAGCCTGGCGGAAATGCAGTTATACGCGCTCAGCCTGTTAGTATCTCTTGCTTGTTCACACATGCCTCCGAAATTCGCAAGGCAATGAGCTAACACTTAATCATTCAGTTCTTATACTTCCCCTGCGGCATAATTCGTGGGGCTCTCGCTTCAATGGGTATAAATGCTACTGTTCAAGCGGAAACAACTGAATTACCGGGTGCTACATTCCAGATTAAGAGTATTGTTAATACTACCACGGGGAAATAATGATTATACTTGGATTACTGGAAATAACACAATAAACTCTGCTATTGCCGTCAAAACCACACAATAGGCCGGCCAGCTGTAATATGAAGAAGTAATGGGCTTTAGAGAATCCCTCATATACGCAACTACCCAGAGTCGAATGCCAAGAGAGGGCGAGAAAAATAGAGATATACCATACCACAAGGTACATCATAGTACAATAATATTTGCGACTTAGCGATTTGCGATTTAGCGAGATGGTATGGCAAGGTATGGACCCGGATCAGATGATGATCAGCAAGGAGTCATAGGAAAGGGCTGATGAAGCCAGGAAACTTCAGGGTTATGGAAGTAGACATATTCTGCCGCCGATATTGTCGTCGCGATCTCAGGCAATGGCGATGATAGATTGTCCAGAAGAACCCACGTTATCAACGTAGTGGGGTTTTGCTATGGGGGAATAGCAAGAGAGATGGCCCCTAAAGCAGGCACTATATAGCCAGAATGCAATCAGGAGAACTCACGTACGTTGAATAACATATGCTTACAGAGCGTCATGTTGCATTGCTCCCTAGTGAAAGCAAAGTCAATTGCTACCTGCACTCATATCCTCATTTCCATTCACCATATCTCATGGTATCTTCCCTTTCTCCACACTCCAGATGTACGAGGGAAAGGAAGCGAGGACGAGTAGAAATATAAAAACTCCAGGTTCCTCTCAAACCTCTGAAGTAGATAGCCTCCACAAACCAAATAATCCCATGATTTTTTCTCTCCTGGTTCCTCCCCTCCACCCCCGCGCTTGAGGCCCTCCAGTTCATTTCACGAATCCTATCTTCAGTGATCAAATCAATCATAAGAATAAGAACAACAGCCCTTGGTTCAATTTCAATTTCAGAGATGCAACAAAACCACACGTTCAGCACTTTATCACACTTCTAAGCACACGGGAAATATTGAGTACTGGTTAATTATAAAAAAAATAACCAGCTGTTTTTCTGAGATGTGTAACAGAACGCTACTTTCCTCTACCAAGAGTATGTGTACTGTAGAGTACTGAACCCTCTGTATAGCCATAAAAATAACAAACTGTGTCTCTCAGATATGCAGCAAAAGACTAGTGTTGGTACTATCTATCCCTTTGCTATTGAATATCCAATAGTCATAAAAATAACAAACCATCCCCCTCAGATATGCAACATGAGATCACCACCTAGTCCTACGCTATACAATAACCATAAAAATAATACTCTGATTCCTTAGACATGCAACAAAAGACTTCTACTACCACCACCACTACTTACCCCTCTATCGTTGAATCTTCAATAACTATAAAAATAACAAACCATCCCCTCAGATATGCAACAAGAGTGATCAAAAGCTCAATCCACTCCTCTCTTTCACGTCTCCTCGTAATACCCAACTCAGCCAGGTTATGGATATTAGATTTTGAAGTGGAGTGGATAGCACGGCCCGCTATGTATTATGCTCTCTAATCTCCAATATCGTGGGATATTGTTTTGGGTCTTGCAAATGCTCGATATTCACAACTCACTTTGATCAAGATCTTCTCGCTTTCGGATCTAAAATGCATGTTGTTGAATACCTAGAGTAACATGTAAAGATGATGGAACAACTTCTTTTACCTATAATAATGTACACGCAAATGGATATTATAACCCTCTTCCTCTTTCAAATAATAATTTCGACATTGACAAATGAAATAAGGAAAAAAAGAAAAAAATTAACGAAAGAAAGTACTGTAGGAGTGAAAAAGAAATGTGCCTTCGTACTGGCACGTAGGGATTCCCGGACAACTATGATGCCGGATTCGAAACCTCAAAACGCCATTTTCACTTGCTTGATGACATCCAGTACCAAGTCAAGCCCGTCGCTAAAAAAAATCAAACACTTTCCGTGCCTCCCAGATCCTATCTCCGTCCAAGTCCTTTCCGGTCTGTCCTGCTCGTCCATCCTGGGTATATCTCCGATCCGTATTCCAATCCAATTCCCTGTCCTCCCTCTTTCTTCATCTCTCTCCCAATTTCCAGCTCTTGCAGAATTTGGGAGTTTAGCCATATTGGATAAAAACCCTCAATAAGATAGTTCTTCGCATCATATCGTTTGGCCAAACGAGCTTGTTCATCGAAGAATGTATATCCATATCTGCTCTCCTCTCATTCTTCACGAAAAGCTTACAAACTTTGGATCCCTCGGCTTCCCATCCGGTCCAATATTTTCTCTCTTGAAACTTTCCTGCATCCACAATCTCCTAGCCTCGTCAAAATTGACCTTCTTTTTCTTCATGATTGACTGGATTTCTCTTTTTCCGTTATCTGAAAGTCCATTTCGTGGATCCGAATCTAGGAGATTTTGAGAGAGATTGAAGTTTGAAGAGGTCAAACCAGATTCGATGTCGTTTTCGAATGAATGGGGAAGTGCGTGATAGGGCGTGTACATAAATCGGGGAAGACGCTCGAGGTAATGTTCGGGGATGTATGGAGACCAGCGATCGCGGGTTATAAAGGCGACTGGAATGGTGTTAGTAATGTGACTGTTTCAAATAGTTTATCTTGGGGGGAGTAAAACTTACTAGTAGAGATAACAAGGAAAATGAAGACGGTTGTATAGAGTAAATATGCCATCTTGACCTTTGATGTCGCCGGAGCCTTTCAAATCTCATGCGCAGTTGGTCAACAGTTGTAGAATCCTTGATCTCTAGATCTCTTTTCAACAAGTCGTTTTCGTAGTCGCAAAGGTGTTGGGTGTTGGGTGATGGGTGATAGGTGATAGGAAAAAGGAAAAAGGAATATTAATTTAAATAGAATAGGTAGTCATGAAGAGAAAGAAAGAAAAAAGATCTGGCGATAACCTCGCTTTTAGAAACAAGACGTCAGCTCATCAGTTGATGCCCGCCTCATCCGAATAATTTGAATTTCTCTAACCGTCCAAACCTCACAGCCACCTTTCCGCATGCGAGTGAATCTTGGCTCGAGCTTGGAAAAGTGACGAATGCCTTTCAACATGCCTTATTCATGCAGTCGTGTGATGAGTCAGCTGTAAGGCATCAATAATCCACCACAGGCCAAAAGACAGAAGACTAAAATAGGATAAGCGAGACGAAATCTGATTGGACGCACAAATTCAGTGATTCGTGAATTTTAACGATTTTGCGACAAGATCTTGATACTCAGACATAATTTCGACTACCGCCAACGACCAAAAGAATTTCCTCAATTCACACTCACCAACCCGTCAAGATGTCTCAATACGTTTCCGCTGATTTGATCTGGGAGGTTACCAGTACGTTTACCTGTTTTTATTGTTGGAATGCTGAGTGATGGAATTGGAATCTGGGGTCGAAGGCTGGAGGGACTTGAGGAGAGTTGAAACGACTGAAGAGGGAAACGTTGGATTGCAGTCTCGAACATTGAGAGGATACGAAGACAGGAGGAGAATCGAATAGAGATGGATAATTACTGATGGTTATGGAATTTTCTAGGATCCCAGAACGCTTACTTGGTCAAGCGCTCAACTGGTGGTGGAAGCACCTTCTCCAGAGACCCCTTGAACTTGACCAACAAGCACTCCAGAAAGGTATGGAATCATCGGGACGATTACAGCAATCTCAACCGCAAAATCTCCAATAAGAGTAAAGGCTAATCGAATTGCAGTATGCTGGTTTCGTCAACGACAAGGTACGATACGAATATGATCCCCCAACGACGAAGATAACAGAGGAATGGAAATGGAATGAGTGGTACTAATTAAGTTTATGGATAGGCCGTTGGTGTTGTCCCATCTGAGAAGGGTGTTACTTTGATCACCAAGAAGACCTCTGCCAGCCAAAAGCCAGCATCCAGCTTGAACAAGACCACCTACAGCAAGTCCGGCAGAAAGTAAGTTTGATCCAATTATGGA
This sequence comes from Botrytis byssoidea, assembly GCF_014898295.1. Taxonomy (NCBI): domain Eukaryota; kingdom Fungi; phylum Ascomycota; class Leotiomycetes; order Helotiales; family Sclerotiniaceae; genus Botrytis; species Botrytis byssoidea. Next base: position 858,529 of record NW_024065858.1, on the reverse strand, counting down.
ACCTCGTCGAACCCAGCAATGACAATCAATACTAATAAAACTTTCCTAAAAATAGGACCTTCGCTGGTGTCGCAAAGACCGTCGCCCAAGGTGGATACAGATCTGACCTCCGTGCTGAAGCCGTCGCCCGTTCCTCCGCTATCCTCGAATCCCAAACCCCTAAGAAAGATGCCCCAGCACCAAAGCTTAGAGGATCCAAGGCCGCCAAGGCTGCTGAGAAGGAAGAGTAAAGGATACCAATTTGATATGGTTGGGGAATGGGGGAATTGATTATTGTTCAATTGGTAGGGTCTAGTCTGGTTCCTCAGGTACTCTTAATGAGTGGAGTGGTCTATTTTATGACATTTGAGACAGACATACAAACTAGTTTTCAATGAATCGGTTACATCATGACGGCTTTTGGAAATCTGGATGGAGTTCAAAGTGATGGTTGTGAAGTGATTGTGAGACTAGATGGTGGAGTTCATAGATCGTTTACAAACGGAAGGAAAGCTCACGCAATCGGCATCACAATCCACAACGGAAGAGTACTCATCCCATTCCAGAGCTCAATTTGCGATATACGGACATGTGAATGTGATGACCGGAACAACTCGTAGAGCTTTCTCCCCTAATAATGCACATGTCTTTTGCAAGAACGATAGACGCGTCCGTAGATTTCCGAAGCGAAGGGAATTATGCCTCGGTCAGTAAACAATTAGATAGCCGTTTCCCCAGACTTACCCAAGGTTACGTATTGATGGGTAGATTTCGGAGGAGATGGCACTTTTATATAAACGATCAATCATCCTCGATTTGAAATTGATGTGATATATCTTCATTACCGGTACTTTACACGTGTTTATCACTTACCCTTACCATCTATCCACTCAGCTCAGTTATCCTACCAGTACCAACCTACCAATACCAAGAAGTCCCAAGAAACGCACAACTGCCCAGGTGTAACAAGGTAAGACCCGAGTTCCTTATTGCGGTCCCAAAGTATCCCAAAGTATCCAATTGGAAAGGGACATTGGAAGAATTTCCCCACTATAGCAAGCACCCTTCGACTTTTTTACCCCTCCAGCCAACCAAATCAGAACCAACCAAATCACCCATTCTGTTTGAGCTTCTGACCCTTTTTAAGCTCTCCACTTCACCGACTTCAAATTGGAGAATAAAGACTGACTGATTCGCTGTTTTCTCTTTGGAAAAGATAAATCAAAAGAAAATCAGAAAGAATTGATATTAAATTTAATTACTTGAGGTATGTACGAATATACATTTTCATTTGAGTGAGAGCGAGCGAGGAAGGGTTAAGAGAGGATTAATAAGCAAGGAAGTGAGGGGTGAATTGATAGTAATAGTAATAGAGCAGAAGATTGGATGAGTGGATGGGTGGATGGGTGGATGGATTTGAGTTGTTGAGGGGTCCAATTTGTTGGATGGGCGAGGCGATGCGGGGTATTGGCGCGAAGTAAGGTTACTAATAATTCTCGACGGGACAGAACTTACAACTCACACTCTCTCATTATCTCAATACAAAATCACACATACACATACCTCTACATACATTCACACATCTCAAAATGGGTTTCAAAGCTGGTAGGTATATTTATTACACGAAATTGAGATGGCAAAGGTACTGATTTGAGGCATAGTCGTCGCTGGTGCTTCCGGAGGAATCGGACAGGTGAGTTTTGTTTACTTGATTTGGATCTTCTGGATGAAATACAGAAGAGGTGCACTTATTAGATAGATTGCTAATTTGTTATCGTGTTGCCTATAGCCATTGTCTCTTCTCCTCAAGACTTCTCCTCTCATCACCGAGTTGGCACTTTACGATGTTGTCAACACTCCTGGTGTTGCCGCTGATCTTTCGCACATCTCGAGCCCAGCTGTACGTGTACAATCCGAAGAAATGGGATGAGTCTCAGAAGTGTTGGGAAGGAAAACATATCACAGGGGCTAATCTATGCCACCTACACAGAAAATCACCGGATACTTGCCAAAGGATGATGGTGCCAAGTTGGCGTTCAAGAACGCCGATCTCATCGTCATCCCAGCTGGAATTCCCCGTAAGCCAGGAATGACTCGTGATGATCTCTTCAATATCAATGCTGGTATCGTCAAGGGTCTCATTGAGATCATTGCCGACGTCGCTCCAAAAGCTTATATCCTTATCATCTCCAACCCAGTTAACTCTACTGTCCCAATTGCCGCTGAGGTTCTCAAGGCTAAGGGAGTCTTTGATGCTCAACGTCTTTTCGGTGTCACTACCCTTGATGTTGTTAGAGCTGAGACCTTCGTTGCTGAAATTGTCGGAAAGGCAAACCCACAAGAATTGACTATCCCAGTTATTGGTGGTCACTCTGGAGAGACCATTGTCCCACTTTTCAGCCAAGCTGAGCCAAAAGTTGACATCCCAGCTGACAAATTGGATGCTCTGGTTAACAGAGTTCAATTTGGTGGTGATGAAGTTGTCAAGGCTAAGGATGGTGCTGGATCAGCTACTCTTTCTATGGCTTACGCTGGTTTCCGGTATGTTTTAAAATCTAAAACTAAAAAGATCTTATTGACCAGATGATAGTTTCGCTGAGAAGGTTCTCAAGGCCTTGAATGGTGAGAAGGGTATTGTCGAGCCAACTTTCGTCTACCTTCCAGGTGTTCCAGGTGGTGAGGCTATTGCCAAGGAGACTGGCCTCGATTTCTTCTCTGTTCCTGTTGAACTTGGCGTGAGTCTATTTCCACTTTTAATTGAAGTCGAGATTGAGGAAGCTAACTATCATATAGACAAACGGTGCCGAAAAGGCTCAAAACCCTCTCTCCAAGATCAACGACGCCGAAAAGAAACTTTTGGCCGCCTGCGTCGAAGGTCTTAAGGGTAACATTTCTAAGGGTGTTACCTTTGCTAATGCTCCTCCTCAACAAAAGTAGTTTCCCTGTTTTGATCCCTTACCTCTCTTCTTCTTCTTCCTACTTTTCAGATTCCTTCTCCTTCTCTTTTCATATCCACGTCAGGCACTTGAAAAGAATAAAGTTGATTGTGATGGAAACCTAGCCTGTAGCAAAAAAAAACATTCCCTTGTTCCTTGACTGATCGTTGGCGTCTTGCTTAGATAGATTGTGAGAAGTTCTTTCGGTTTTTCGATGAGGGATTTGGAGGCTTTTCTTTTCCTGACTTCACTTCATTTCTTATTCTTCTTGGGCAATGTTTCGAGAGTGGTAGTCATGAAAAGATGGAGATGGGATGGAGAAGAGGTCTAAGGAGAGGTTGAAGGGTGGGAGGAGAGCAGAGGATGATATAAATGAAGTAATGAAATAATCAAAAATAGATATTGGATCCACGGGATGGGATTGAGAGGATAGGAATGAATTGAGTGAGTTCATGTCGGATCCGAGCCATAGAATCAATGAGTTCATGGAATAGGGAATGGGATAGGGTTGATCATGGAATTGATAGCAAGAAATGAAATGAAGTTGATTTTTAAAAACTGAAAGTTGTCTATGGATTGTCTTTGAATGAACCCGATTAGAGATTTCAGTAATCTGGACTGTTTTAAATGTTGGAGTGAGTTTACATGAGGCTCAAAATGTTTCCTCCCTTTATTCCTATTCTTCCTCTTCTTATATCCTTCGTTCCGCTGCTCTTAGTTTCTGAATCTCGGGGTGTTTGTGTTGCATTTGGTCCATTGGGGTTTACAATTTGTAGACAATAGTAGGTTTCGGATTTCGGACATTGGATGTTCAAGAGTATATGATGAGTACGTCAAATGAAGATTGATAATCGACACTTGGCAGTTGAGAATTTGAAAAGTTGAGGAGTTGACAGGATCACTAGCTATCATAGTTGAGAGAGAATTTTCTATTTGTAGGTACCTAGGTAGGTAGGTAGTAGTTGTCAAGATTGTATCTATGTATGTATCTAATGGGAGACAAAACCAAATTTGATGTATTTTATTGTACTATATATGAAATGAGAAGATCTCGTATTGTACTGTGGGTTTGAAGAGAGGAGGTGAGGGGATGAATGGAAGATAGTAGAGAGGGAGAAAAGAAGGAAAGAAATCATCAAAACCGCATGCAATCCAATCCGAGCCGAGCCGAGCCGATCCAGTCCAATCCGATCTAAACCCATCAAAATTTCGGGGGAAAAAAATAACTATCGCCTAAACTCCTCATCTCTCGTGCCACATATCAAAACCCGGAGCCAGTCCTAATTCCAATCCTAGTCCCAATCCCAATCCCAATCCCAGTTCCGATTTCTAATACTACATACAGCATACGTTACTCTCATATGGTGCTCATTTTCCCACCTTCCCATTCCGAATTCCCAATGCCTAAATGCCCTTCTTCCCCTCCACACTCCCCTCAAACCTATACTCCCGCCCCCTACACACCCTATCTACACGCTCCCTAACCTCAGGATACACATCCCTATACGCCTCCCTACCCATCCAACAATCCAAATGTCCATACCCTCTAATCTCGGTCCGTTCATACATTTCAAACTCTGTCCCTCCGCCATTTTCGTCCCTCAGAATTTCGAGCGTCTTTGTGGTGCTTTCTGGGTTCAGGACTTTGTTGTCCGAGCCGGAGAAGAGGAAGAAGGGGATGCCTTTGAGACGACGGATGTTTTTGGACGAGGTGAGCGGGTGGAAGAGTGGCGCGTTGCCGGTGACGTGTCCGATGGTGCCCATTTTCATAAGGAGATGGAGACAGGTCATGTTGACGCCGGAGAAGAAACGGTTGATTTGACGATGGGTGGCTTCGTTGAGGTTGTTATGGTTCCAGAGACTAGGGTGTATTTTGATTAGCGTCATTGAAGAGGAAGAGAGAAAGTAGAGGTATAGGACAGGGACAGGAAAAATACATACCGACCGAAAATCAACGAACAGCGATGACATGAAACATTATTACAAATCTCACACCTCTTATCAGGATAGAATCTCAGCAGCTGATTGACTGCTTGTTGGAAGTACGAATCTTCCTTCGTACTACTACAACTGAACCAATTGCCCCCAAAGAATTTATACAACTTGTCAAAGGGAATGGGACCCGCGAGTGCTTTTGCCAGATTCAAAGTTGCCCAAATTGGGTTCATAAAGACCTGCGAACAAGTGACTCCTAGGATCCAATTCGCGGGAATGGTACCATCTAGAAGTCCGGACGAAAATGCCACAGACCCCATACAATGAGCGATTGTATAGATAGGGTCATGGCCATGTTCTTTGCGAATCCATTGAAGCGAGGCTTTGATATCGAGACGCGCGTCGAAGGTGGTCCAGTTATTTTCCGCGACCGCGAGTTGACAGATACGATGGACGACGACGAAGCAACGATAACCAGCGCGGGTGAAATAATTAATAGCGTTTACTTCAATGGTTGGAAGCGCGAAGATTTGATGATCGACCGAGGCACCGGGGATGAAGAAGAGATTTTTGGTTTCGATGTTAGGGCTTTGGGGTTCCCAGACGTGGAGAAGGGTCTTGACGTTGTCGGAGGCAACGATTTGAATGGTATCGTCGGGAGGAGTGTCATTTATGTAGCCGGTATAGGTGACGGATGGATATTGAAGATACGTGAATGGAGCGAAGAAGAGATTGGCTGATTGTTTTGCGAAGAAAGTCATAAAGCTTGTGGTGGATTGAAGTCTAGACCAGAAGTTACGACCAAAAGCCTGGAGTGTGAAAATTTGCGATAGGAAATCTTTGGGTTGAATATGCATCATTCCTCTTCCTAGCACGGTCTTGTTGGAATCTTTCTCCGTGATGGTAACGTATAATGTTGATGCGGCGGTCCAGAATTTTAATGGTCCAAGAGCAACTGATGAATCAACGATTTTGAATCCATGGAAGTGTAATTGTTTTCCATCAGTAGAGGTCATATCGAAATCATATGTGAGATTTCGAGTCCCAGGAGCTTGATGATCGACGTTGAAGAGTTGGAAGTCTCCACGTTGAACCATGAAAGGACTACCGGGCAATGAAGCACAAACGAATGTGCCAGTTAACATAGCCGAATGATCTGCTCGGTAAACAACTATTGAAGCGACGTCAGTAATGGTATGAAATTTCAATAGGGAAAAGTACATACTTTTACGTGTATCAAAAGTTTTGACACTTAAAAAGAACCTTGAAGCCTCGCAAAGTCCCCTGGCAGTCTTGGCAGCAATTTCATAATCCTCACGATGGTCACCCTTCAAATTCTCTCCAATATGAACGAATCCTTCCATCACCTCAGTGAACCCAAACCCGCTTGTCTTGGAATTTTCAGACTCATCAATCATCTTAGTAGCTTCTTCGACTTCAAAGTTTTGTGTGCTATAACTTTGCAATTGCATGGGAGCATGCTTGGGCTCGCCGAACAAATCCAACAAACCATTGCTGGTATCATAATCAATGCTAAGATTAAGGTTCTTTGCAGCATGAACAACTGAGCGTTCAGCCAAAGCGGTAATTGTTGCGAATGGATTGACACCTAGTGCGCAGGGAATAACAGCAGCATCGGAAACTATGAGACCAGGATATGTCTCAGTACCATTACCAGTGAGGAGTTCTCCAAAATGATTGGTAACTCCATATTGCGCGGTGTTATCCGAACTCATACAAGCACCTCCGATAGGATGAACGGTGATTTCTTGCTGGCCTAGTGTTGAATAAAATGGATTATTAACGAATGTTCCACCGACAGCTTCTGTGGCTTCTTTGAGAACGTTGTTGATTTTTCTGACGTGATCACTTCGACCCACACCAAGAAACTCAAGACACGGTTTATCATCTTTGAGAGTGAGGATAGCTTGATTGGTATCGTGACTCATAACAAGATATGTTTGTGTTCTCTCAATACTACCTTTTTTGTAGTATGGACCCAAGAAACGACTTCCTGCAGATGATAGTGTGTGCCTCAATCGCTCGAGAGTTGTCAAATCTGCCGGTGCTTCAGAGCCTGGAAGTTTCTCAAGCATGAATTGAAATAGTGGAGCAAGTGCTTTTGGAATCGCACCTTCTTCGATAACATAACCATCCAAAACATTTGCATGGCCCTCTCGATTGTCGATGATGCCTGTAATAGTAGGACCAACAGGATTATCTGCTGCGGGGGATGCACGACCAATTGCATTAACGTCCTCATCGGTGTTGTAGCCAAAAGCTAACATATCACCATTGCCACTCATGGATTTGCCTACTCTGTCGCTCATGCTCATTCCCAAGCTCCTACTTCGAAGAAGAATTTCTGTTGAGCCAATGGATCCGGCTCCCAGGAAGACGCACTTCTTTGCATGTACCCACAGAAGATCTTCGTAAATGTTGGTCTTGAAAGATCCACGATTGCTTCCATGCCATGCAAAGCATACGAGATAACCTTCCTGTTTAGGGTCTGGATGTTTTTTAACATATCTAACTTCGCATTCACAGAACATTTCTGCTCCCCAGTTCCATGCATCCGAGAGATAGTTTACCAAAGTACTGCTTTTGCTTCCATCATTGACACCAGTGCAATCCATACCCGTCAAAGCAGATGGGTACATCTCAACGCCAGTACTGTTTGGTCCTCCAAGGAATCGAGTAGTTTGTGGTGGGCGATAGAATTTCTCATGCATACCTAGGATTTTAGCCTGCTTCTCCAGCAACGTCAACTTGGGGAGCGCAGGCCAGTCTTCTGGATAACTTTGAGGTTGTAGAACAGATGCAGCTCGGTCGTAGTATTCTTTCAGTGCTTTCTCCTCTCTCAATTCCTTTGGCCAACAATCCATAGCCAGAGTGTCTTTGTCGGCTTCGAGAAATACATTGGCGTTCAAGAGACTTGTTCCACCCAAGCCATTGGCTACGAAGGCATTTTGACCCTTTCCGAATATGAGATGATAGAGACCCGTAGGATCTCCCTCTTCTACCATCATTCCCGGTAAAATTCCTGGGGCAAAATTTCCTGATACATGAAGTTCCTCCATCGCATGCTTGGTACCACTGGGATACTCCCCCGGCCATTTTTCCTTCCCTCTTTCCAAGAGACACACTGATTGTCCAGCTCTTGCCATACGACTCGCAGCAACTGATCCACCATAACCTGATCCAATCACCACTACGTCATAAGCATTCCTCAGAAGCTCTACAGGCTTCGATATCCGAGGAAAGACTCTACTGTCAGGATCATCGGTATATGTCCGGATCTTAGAATGTTGTCTCGCTTGACCCCCTGATGCTGTAGTACGAGCACCAAAAGATTCAATTCGATGTGATTTATCAATATGTCGATGTTCGTCATCGCTTGAACAATGCCCATTTGATTGTGTGTGACCATCGATATTTTTAAGGACGTCAAAAGATTCATCCAGTCCACTATCTTCATGATAATGACCGTTTTGATCGCTACTTGAATCAGTGCCATTGGCACCATTTGATTTGTGTTCTTTCCCATTGGCGTTAATCCCATTGCGCCGCTGTTTACCGTTCGGCATATTGGGAAACTCTAGAGGCTCAGATGTCGCCATGATGAGATTTGTACCAGTCTTGGTACACCAGTGGAAATGTGTAACACTTGAAACTTCAATTGAGGTATTGACAGCTCAATAGTGATACCAAAGTTTTAGATCCGAATGTCGATACACTCGCGCAGCAGGGGTCTCTGGTGATCGACCGAGATCTTCAATGGATAACGCTAGCTTTGAAGATATATATATGACTCGGCAAAGAGGAATTAAAAAGTAATTTTTTGAAACAAAAGTGAACAATAGCCTTTGTGGAATGAGTAGTATTTAAAGAAAGGATATGGGCAATATGGAGAAACATCTTCGTTAATATGTTAGGAGGTTTCCAAGGCTGAGTAACCTCGAGCTGAAAGGAATGTGGAATTGAGATATGATTCCAGCCACCAGGTCCCATGTCTCGTCTGAGCCGAATATTGTACCTCTTTTCCCCCGGGGCGTACATGACGACAAGCATTCATCAGGCTACTACTGAGGAACTGAGGAAGTACTCGCAAATTGACCAATGAAAACGTAAGATTCGAAAATGTACTATGAACCTTTTTCATACTTCAGTCAATTTAATGACCCGATACCAAGAAATATAGACTAGACAGACCAAACCTATTTTAGTTAATCGGCTGAAGTGTGGGGGCCAGTCACTCCATTTGATTGATGATAAAAATTATTTATATGTAAAATCATTTTTCAATCAGCCGCGGATGTAAGCATCGAAGAAATCACATCAGTAAGACGACCTGCTTTGTGGTTATTGGGGTTGTGAGATTGGCTCGATTGGTTGATGAAGGAGAAGTAGTGTGTAAGACGATCAGCCCTCAATTCTGCCGTTTCTTTCGAAGGTGCTATGACAGCAATTGGGGAAACATATTCGAGCATCCTTACCAGATCGCTCTTCCCTCTATTTCCTTATTTTCTTCATCTGCTTTCCCATAATAGACAAGATAGATAAAAAGGGTGCCAATAATTGACGATAGCATCCCTCCATCATATCTCGGGAAGAGCGATGTGGCTTACAGCATGCAGCTAACGATGTGATAACTCTCATTGTCACCACATTAGGAACTCTGGCTTCTTTTTGATATGCTTTAGTTATGCAATCGGAGTGATTGAACGCCGCTGGTGCACATCAATCGCGGCACATTTTCATCCCATGTACCAAGGTCTCTTGAGCGAAATACGAGATATGACGGCTAGAAATATTTGTGAAGGAAATCCCATCCTGATTGATATCAATGCCTAGAAATCATCTTGTCAACCATCTACTCTGTACCGTTAACCGTTCTGTATCCGAATAAGTCACAATGACACCTTGTAGCCATGAAAGTGGAGAGTCAGCTTACGTGAATTTAAGCTTGCTCTGCCTCAATATATGAGTCTCATCTCATACTTTGTAGAATTGTTAGAGAAAAGGCCCATGCTTGCAGTTAGATAACGGAAGGTTCAACCCGTTTTGAACAATGTCTCCGTTTGGTGGTGGAACATAGCCCTACCCGCCCAGATGATTCCCGATAAAAATATTCTTTCTACACAGTCAGCACCCAGATATGAATGTCGGTAAGATTTGCACGTTTATTCTTGCTCTCCCATTGCTCGCAGTGGTTCGTGTTTTGATGAATGAGTGAGGCGGGAACAAGGTCCTGCAAGGGTTGATCTATTTTCGTAAGCAGAATCATGTGATTTGAAATCTATCAAGATATAGCATTCCCGTGAGATGACTCGACCCCCTTTCCGGGACTATACTGCTTTTGTATATTCAGCACCGAGATTGTTTCCTTCTTGACCCCAATCATGTCTTTTGAAAGGTCAGAGATATCTGTTTTCTGTGCCTCTTGTCTCTGTGTCTCGATCTGGCATCTTCCACGCCCTAATTCCGGGTGAGAATTAGGAGAAGCTTATAAGCCAAGAAACGTGGTTTACTGGTGAGGAATCCTTCGATCGTAGCGTTGCGTAGAACTTGAAGCGGCTCAATGTGGATACGAGTACCTAGCATTTGAGGTGCTGTATGTCAATGTGGGTCACAAAACGACTTGCTCATCTCGAGCGCGTTTCTCTCGTCCTCCGGTCTGCGTCTGCGCCTCCTCCATCTTTGACCACCTTCCATTGTCGAGTCCTAGTACATTCCATATGCCATTCCATATGCCCTACCACCCCACTTACATGATGATATGTGTGTGCCTGTCAGAGTGAGGCTTAGGCTTGTTGCCGTTTTTTGTCTCTCCCACCGCATAGTGCCCTACTTGGCCTTCCTTCACCATCTGATCGCTCGCCATAATGAGCCATATTTCAAGTGAACTTATTCTGCGGCACAAATCAGGCTACTGATATCGGTGAATGCAAGGCAGAAAGTCAATTCTTGATCTTCGAACTTTTGTCGTCATCGACTTGACGGGTTACTGCTAGTGCCGTAAACCCGGTGGGAAACAAGGTAAACGACATCCATAGCGTAGCATAACATAGCATCCGTTTCCTACAACATGATTTGCCAGTATTTGGGAGAATGTTTTGCTTGTATGAAGCATAGCAATGAAGTTACATTCGTCTCTCCTCCGAATTTGCAAATACCGTTAATGTATTGGCTTACATACGGGAACAATACAAATATTACCAACAATAAGCTTACTATAATCCCCGCCAAAACCAGTGACGAGCCGAACCACCGGTACAAACATTACTTGTTGGTATGACTGTTATGCTCATTGCAACCACACATTGGCATCTTGGATATGCAGATATGCAAACCTTATGCAATATGTATCCTTCATTATCAAGACTCAATACTTGGTGATTGTCTTCTTTTGATCACATGCCTGCGATCTAAACATCCGATTCCTCTGCAAGGCGTACGTTCAGAAATTCCCTCGCCAGACGTGCATTTTGCGAATATTAGTATATATGATTTGTATCTCTGGGATTCTTGACAGCAGCGCTCTTTCTCAGTTTTCAAGCAATTACGGGTACGGAGAATGGAGACATTGGGTATATGAACAGTTTGTGACATCTATTTAAAAGGGTAGATACCTACTAAAGAGACTATGGTCAATTGATACAGGCATTGGCAATAGCTCTTGCGTTGTTGCTGATACATTATGGCCATGGAGATAGACTTCCAGGAGTTTAATTGAATTCTTGAGGGGGCATTTAGGAAGGTTTTAGAAGATAGTATGGTATCATGATATACTAACAGCAAAAATCCTGCGAATTGAAGAAAGAAAGAAGAGATACCAAACTTTAGCAACATTTTCAAACCCTAAGAAGCAATGCAATTTTAAACCCAGAGATTTTCTACCTCGCGAGTACCGAATCAACCTTCCAATTGTCTACAGTACGAGAAATATTCGCACAGGGTAAGTAAAGTACGACAATAACCTCTAAACATATGACAAAGTTTACTTATTCTATACCAAATTCCTGCAATACAACCCAGTAAACAGAGGGCTATATAATATCTCCTACGTACATTCCGTCTAGCCATGAATTGAGCAACAAACCAAAACAGTTCTTGTTCTAAGGTTGTAGTCGATATCACTTTAACAATGCCAGTTGAAGCTTTAAATAATCGTGAATCATACAATGGACATAGGAAGGTCAGCACTGAGAGCCACGAACACCATCGATCCACTGTTCTATTGTCGATGGTACTTCGCTGGCAGCGAAAAAAAAGTACAGCACCAAACACATCGATCAAGCAAATACAGATCGTAAAAAATAAACGGCAGCAGAAAAGATGAAACGCGCCTATGTAGCTACATTCTCCATAATCGTCAAATGATGCACATATAAATAATCGGCTCTTACGAACCCAACGCCTCAGTCGTTTAACTCAAAAGGAAAGATACCCAAAAGTAAGCCATTCATAACATTCATTACAGGTCTCTCTCTTCATCTAACCCTCTATAATCTACGCTAAAAGTCCATATAAGAGATTGCACCTCTTCCAATACTCTGCCGCGCCATTAACCACACGTTTCTTTTCTCTCCCCTCAAGGTCTAGCTTTGCATCCACCTCATGTGCCAAGTTCTTAAGCTTGTTCTCCTTTTCATCAGATTGTGATGCGAAAGCTTGCTGCAAGACAAAGATATCAAATAGTGATTGTTTTAGTAAATCCTTCTGCTTTTCTTCATCTACTTCTACAACAGAAGTAGGAGTAAGAGTAGGAGCAGGAGAATCTCCTTCTTTTTCCTCGGCGTCTGCTTGGGGAGCTATGGTAGGAGAATCAGTCGTTCCATTACTAGCCTCCCCTTCTTTTTCTTTCAGAGCCATACTCCATTGGTCTCCCACCTGGGAGTCTAGATGCGCTTTCAACACTTTAACAGCAACAGGACTCCATAGATCGGCCCCAGCATCAGCCATAGCAGTCGATAAACCTCTCAGAAATTTGAATGTAGCTGGGGAGGGCTGGACAGGAAGTTCTGGGGTACCTTCCCATAATGCTCTACCTGCGACCTTCTTTGTCTTGAGAGATTTTGCAAAACTCAAGACTGGTTCTTCTGAGACCATACCTGCGAGATTTTCGTGCAGCGATGAGACAAGAGAGATTCCAAACTTTTGTAGTGCGGGAATACTAGGTAACTCTGCTCTGATATCTCGTAGAATACGGAGGATGTATACCGATATTTTCCCGACAGATTTGTTATCTTTATGCTGGTCCACGAGTGATGTGATCTTGGTGTGTAATTCCTGGAATGATTTTTCTAAGCTCGAATTGAGATGATCTTGTAGCATTTGGGGATCTTCCTTGCTAAGAAGGTTTTGCCGTGATTCGAGACTTTCATCATCTTCCATATCTTCCAAATCATCATCCCATCTTTGTTTTTTCAGTTGATCAATATAAGTACCAATTTCCTCAATAAGATGTCTCCAAGTGTGAAAACTGTTAACAACTCTTGAAACAGCATCGTTGCGTCCAAACGTGCGAGCAAGTATGTCTTGTTTGAAGATATTACCACCATTGCTGAGCTCGGTTGCCATCATATCTTCATCCCAGAGACTTGGTTGTAGATCAGTGATTCCTTCTTTCCATGTTGCCAATGTGGACTCTATCTCTGTCCCCACTAGATGAAGTTTATCAACTCCAGCTTCCAATAACTCTACGAGTCGTTTGTTTATAACGTCTCGCAAGCCATCTAGAAGTATAGAGGGATCGAATCCGTTTGCTTTGCCTCCATCTCTAATCCACACCTCCAGTATCTTCGTTCGTAGTTCGACAACCACTTTGAAGTCCAAGCCCCCTTGAAGAGTCTTCGAAAAGCCTTCCAGTAACACTTCTGACGCTTTCTTCGCCCAACCTTTTAGTGTTTCAACTGCTAACGACCCTTCCAAATCATCATGCCGAACATAAGGTGTGAAGTAAAGAATTTCGTCACCAAACCTCCGTTCACACACATCTAACCTCAATCCCTCCAACTCTCGAATGCTGTCATCTTTCAGTAAAGGTTTCGTCTTCAGTGCAGCTAAGGCTTCACTCAGCCTCCTTGGCACTAAAGCTTGTACATCTAGTAAAGTTCTCGTATATATTTCCAGAGCTCGTAGAATACCTGAGGTCTGTTTGTTCGACTCCTCTTCGTCGTCGAACGCTAAAGCCATTGCCTCACCACGAACATTTAAGAAATGTCGCAAAACGTCTTTCGCCCCGGAGCTGGTAGCTAGACTGTATGCGCAGAGTGCCTGTACCAGATCATCTCTATCTTTAGAATCTTTGAGGGAAACCAATGTCTTTTCAACTGCACGTAACAATCGCTTCGTCAAAACCGACCTCTTCTTCTTCGCTTCCTCGACGAATTGCTTATCTTCCGTATTTTCCAAACTCTTCGCCAACAATCGACTTAGAACTAAAACTTTTGCAGCAACGACTAGCCCCTTCCCTCTCCCACCATCCCCATCTATTCTTCCTTGTCTCCTCAAGAGCTTCCCAACTACAATCCCACACATTTCCAATACCTTCATCCTAGCCACAACCCGCATTTCCTCGCTCTTCTTCCCATTCTTCGTTTCGCCCTGTAGTTTTCCCAATCCACAAACCATTCCAACCAACACATTTCTCCCACATCCTTCTCCTACTTTGCCTAACTTTTCCTCTACTCCGCTAATATCCTGTCGCATCTGTAAGATTTGCTCGGCGGTCCCAAGTAGTTGTCTATAACTACCCCCGACCAGTGTCCGCAGACGTGCATTTTTCTCGTCAAGCTCCGTAGTGAGATCACGATGGAATTGGCGAATCTGGGGAAGCGGATATTTGAATGCTTCTGAGGAGGTCAAGCATGTTGTAGTGGAGAGGGGAATAGTAGCTGCCATTTTGGCGTTAGACAATGTTTGTAGTTCGTATTATATCTGGTTATTCATGAATTGCGGATTAATATTTGTTGGGTATTCATAGAGTTGATAGTCTCGTTCGTATCATTATTCGAGGTTCTAGACTTCGCATATCGCATGTGTCAAGGCTGTCAATGAAGCTCTGGTCTGCATACTTGTTCTCGACGTAAAGTCCGTGCGTCAGCCTTCCTGCAGGGCTGACAGTATTAAAGCCTTACCTTCTGTATCTTTTTCCTCTGTCATCATGAATTTCCAAAATTTAGACCACGCACAACGATAATGTTTCCACGCAAGTTGAGTCTCCTTAAATAAGAAACTCTTCAAAGCCAAGAAAACAAGCCATTGAACTATCACCCCTTTTGAATCCCCCGCAAAAATGAACACATTAACCCCAAACCCACACCATGCATCGCTTCTTTCACTCACTCACCTCCTTCACCTCACACACCACCGCAATAAAAACCAACACCGTCTCTCAAAATGGTACATATCCTTTGGAATCCTCCGCCGCCAAGTATCTCGTCTTCTATCCATCATCCCAGAACATGTGATGGAGTCATCACGTGGGAAAGTGAAAGGTAAAGCTCGGGAACGAAAAGAGAGGGAAGAGAGGGAATTACAGAGTTTGGTTAGATTTATCCAAGAGGATGTGGTACCAGGATGTTATCTGTAAGTTATTTTCGTTCGTGGTTAGATTGGAGAAGTAGGGAAAGTAAGGGATTTTTGAGGATAAATTTCTAATGTGTGTGAGAAATAGGACATTCAGTCAGTTAGTAGCCAATAATCAATATGCTACTTTAGGATTGATGTTAATGGGATGTTTGGCGCGATTGTATAAAGTTCTCGGTGCATTGAGAGTTTTTACTGCAGAGGAAATTGCCGAACAAGCAGGAGTCGTGAAAGAGACGCCACAATTGAATGAGGCAGAGATAGAAGAGGATATGGGGGAGAAGATCGTGAGAGATGTTCCAGTTTCAGAAATGGAAGATAGCCAGAAAGTGGAACGAAAAGAGGAAGACAACACTGATATTCAGAAAGCAAAGCCAAAAAAGAGGAAACAGGATGGTGAAGTGGTGGAGCCGAAGACTTCCAAATTAGCTTCCTCAGATTCGACGCCGGCAAAGCCTCCGAAGAAGAAGAGAAAAAAGAAGGGTGGGGACGCCATTGAAGATTTGTTTGCTGGGTTGATCTAATTCTAGGAATAATTAAAAAATTTGATGCCCCTATCGAGCAATAATACAAGCGAGACAATTTTGATTCACGTTGAGAATTTTGAGATTCTTATGAGATTCATGTCATAATATCAATAACTGATATCAAGTATCAAAAAAGTTCCAAACACTTTCAAGCTCTATTACCGATTCATTAGGTTTTGACGAAAAGTTGGCTTGCTTCTATTTTGATAATAGTCTTCAACGTTCTTCCCCGCCGATCCTTAGAGAATAAAAATTCTCAACATTCCTTTTCTATAACACTATTCCTACAATTCTACTACCTTCCCTTAACTCAGCATCCTCCCCAAAGACCACAATCCTCCACCAACTAACACATTTCCTCCCAAATGCATCCCCGCACTCCAAGCCATGGTATACAAAAATTTGGGACTAAAAACTGTCCAAATAAAAAGATGCGTTCTCAATACCGTACAGGCTGTCATCGTCGCCGTCAAGCTACTCGCTATGAATACTGTTAAGAAGGTTATATGATTACTCCAAACACTCTTTCGCTTCACTCCGCCCTTTTCCCATAACTTCAATAGTAGGAGATTACCAGCTGATGTGAAGTAAAGAGGGCCAGCCCAATTAGAGACGAAGATCAAGACGCCGACTGCGAAGACGTTGTAGGAATCAACGCCGTTATAGGCAGATGAGAGGTCGATTGATGAAATCGCGTTTGAGTTTCCGAGAGCAAAGAAGGAAGTTTGTTGTAGGAGGAGGGTGGTAGTTGTGATCTCTATGAGGGAGAGATCAAGGGTTGAGAGAAGTGAGTATTGAAGTTCAAAGACTAGAATCAGGGGGATGTTGGTTGCGCGAGTTTGAGTGATTAAAAGCAGAACTATGAGGTCATGAATCGTGCGCATGGGAACTTGAGTTTGGTTAGTTTCGAGAGCACTTGCAGTGGCAGCAAAGAAAAGGAACTTACCATTCTGGCGTTTAACTGATAGGCTAAAACTAGATAATAAGGTGTATACCAGACAAGATGCAATCCCAATGAAGACCAATCTTGCCCGGAGAACAAGCGGGATACCAGTATCATTGTCTGCCATAGTCTTCGCTATACCTGCAAGAAGTTCAGGTGAATCTTCATTTGTAAATGCAAGTTTGAATGTAATTGCTGCGGTCGCCAAAAGTGTTGAGATGACACCAGCAAGGATTTGTGGGAAACGAGAAAATCCTTTACTGGCGAGTGATTGAAGGTTCCAAAGATATGTAGCGCCTACAAGTGTCCATAGAGTCAATCGATGTTGAGAGAAAAATGTTCGAGCGATATCAGGATCGCCAGCGAATTTCTGGCCTGTTTGATTCCAGCGTCTAGAAATTCTGGTGGCGACGAGAATCATTACAGAGCTGATGCTCAATAGCCAAAGTCCATGAAATTGGCGACGTATACTAGGAGTTTATTAATTTTGAATTCAAGGGCAAAATTAAAAGAACCATACTTCTTGATCGATAAGAGAAACAACCACCCTGTAGTCGTCCAATACCAGAAATGCTGTTCCTCTTCCACATAACTACTAGCAAACATCATAATACCGTAGGACAAGCAGGTAGCTATAAATGGAATGCTGGCTTTAAGATTGTTCAGAATGAATGGCCTTGCCGCCACCCCTGCCATAACTGAAGCCAGAGCAGCAATAACTTGACCAGTAATCAACTTTTTGACATCATAATTACTAGCAGTGCCACTCATCAGCTCTTGAGCTTCCTTCAACCACTAAAACTTTGTTAGATATTGAACATGATCATGAAGTAAGACCTACCTTTGTTACGGCCGCGACCCATACAGCGTGATCTTGCTGGTTAGCTTGAAGACCAACCAGGCCTTTGGTAATGCTTCTCCATTGGCATGCCAAGTCATCAACACTACTTGATAGTTGGTGGCAGTTCTCGGAAGGCCCTTCGTTTTCAAACGATGGAAATGTTGCAGTGACAACGCTGAGAATCTGTCTAGCATTTCTCAATAAAATTTGAACACGGTCGTTTCCTGCTCAAAATTAGCGAACGAGCTTGACTGTGAATAGACAAACATACTTTCAGGCCAGAATAGTAAGAAATCATCAATGAATGCTCCTAAATTATTTTTTGGTATAGGCAATCCAAGTAGAGCCCCAAGTGTAGGAGCAATATCAGACTGTTCAACAGTTTTATAATACTGGAATTCCTCTTCAAATGGAGCAGGTACCTCGAGCCGCTGACGCTCATGCCTGAGGTCCTCAAATTTTGGCGACATGAAGACGAGAGCTGGGGAGGTTTCTCCTGGAGCAGATCCACCATGATTACCAGCATCATTCATTCCGTGATCACCACACAACACCAAAAGGGTCGAGCTCAAGTAATCTTGAGCTTCCATATTCTCATAGATCAACCGGACAATACCATCCATCTCTTGCTGTTTGGGAATCATATTCGGGCTAGTCAAGGGATTAGTCTCCCGTGTAAAAATCTCACCATAGGAAATCTCACCTCCGTGGACCTGCTTTATGACCGATATGATCTAGTCCAAGGTAGTGGAGAACCATGGTATTCCAATCATCCTTCATCAACTCCTCCGGAACATGTCTGGTCACATTATTGTCCACTTCAGTGAAATCCTAACAGAAATTTATATTCAGCTACATTCATTCTATGTACATTCTCAGCCACTGGATCACTGACCGAAACAAAGAAGCTTGAAGTTCCATCTGCTCTGTCAAAAGTTTCTGGGAACAGCTTCAACCAAGTATCATCTCCATACATGATCATCTTTCCTCCTCCTTTTGCTTTCATTTGCGCCAGCCATGTATCTTGAGTCGCCAGAGAAGAAGATGTATCGGATTCAGCAAAATTCAGAATCACGTCGAGAAATGAAGGTATAGAACCCGTTGTTATGGCTTTTATTCTGGGCATAGTAATGGTAGGAGATGTCGCATGAGCTGTGAATGGAAGAGCTGCGCCATTTGAAATGAGACTGTGGAAAGAGTTAGTACGGTTTAAACAAGGTTGCAAATATGCGATCAACCTTTGAGTAAATTGGAACCCTGAATTGTTTGAAAATACAAAGTCGCTGTTAAGGTTAGCTTTGATGCCAAACTCTGCTTCAGAGCTTCTACCTTCTCAGCGCATCAACAACCATGAAGATGACCTTATCGAATGGAGCTTCTGGGGGAGTACCATATTCCAGAGACTCATACTGTGCCAATCCAGATAGAAAGGGCTTGTAAGGAAAGAAACCACTAGCAAATATCAATATAGCAATTGGAATGAGAACATTTGCTACTACGAGCAAAGAGTTTCGTATTCTTGAGGCCATCTTGTGCCTTTTAGTCCTGACCCATTGATTGCTTGTGTGGAATCAATGATATGTTAGCTTAAGAATAAGACAACTATGTAGTTCAAACGATTCTCTGCCATTTGTATTTATGTAAGAGAATAATTTAAGAAGTTCGTATTGAGAGAAGCTAGGTGTCAGGTTGGCGAACGCGTTTTGGCGTCTTGGATAAGAAATCCTTATCAGTTGACATGGATAATAAATCAGATATTTTTTGTGCAATGCATGTGTGAGGGGAAGGGTCTTTTGTATACTGGAGACGGCGGAAAGGTTGAAACTTTCGAATTCTTGGTATAATCTAACATCTCGAAGTCTTTAGAACTACTCCTCAATTTTTATCTGCCAGAAGGTGTAACAAACCCCTCACCATGAACTCCATGCCCCCCAAAACCAATAGTCCGATGCGCCTATAAATTATAATTGATTTTCGACTTTCAGCATCTCAATGCACCTCAATAGATCTTTTGCTTTCTGCCTCCTCCTACTTTCTTGCCGTTCTTGTAGGTAGTGAAAGTCATCTGGGATTTGCGACTGCTAACTCTTCTCTTCGAAATGCGGTTCTTTGACTTGGAGCCAACCTTGCTGATGGCATCTACCTCCATTTCTGCAGTTTCATATGTCAGTCAAAGATTCGAGTAGGCGGTAGATTGTGAAGTCTTAAAATACCTTCGGATGGCTTCTCTTGAGCGGCGGCGGTGGCTTTCGAGGTGTCTTTTGCAGATGCTAAATAGAAGATTAGAGAACAAATCCTTCGAAAGGAATGTTTATTTCATACCCTCTTCGTCCTTTCCCTCTTTTACTTCCATGCTCACATCTTCTGTCTTCGCTGATGGCTTTGGTTGTGAGATCAATTCCATAAGTTTCGCATTCAATCTCTCTGCTCGTGCATTCTCGACCGGACCAAAGACTTTGGCTTTTAAGGCGGAATTATTTGCCTTGATAGAACTTGAGCGCGCACCCTTAGCCATTTTTGTGTTTGAATATGATAAGATATTGTAGAGTATTGTTGAATGTTGTGGCAGATTGTAGAAAAATCAATGTAAACTTCTTCTTCTCCAAATAGCGCAATGAATGATTTTGATAGATTTCCATTCACTCACTCGATTAATCTTTTATCTTAGCGGCAAAATCTAAATCCAGTAAATTTATTCTGCCACGTACTCATCATTTACCGCCTGCCTAATCCAGCTTCGTGATCTCCTTCTATTACGACTCGGAGTTGAACATTGAATTTCACAATTTATTCTACGACAAGAAAGGCGAAAGAGCAAAGGAGTATTTGGAAGAACAAAAACAAAGATCAATTTGTTGCCATCGTCAATACCGTAAGGAAAATCGACATCTCACTCTTTACAATTTCACATCTATTCACCATTTCTAAGACTTTCAAAACTCCTCAAAAACTAATTGTTTAGCTTGTTCAGCACCATCCAAGGATAGGAAATGGCCTCGATGGGGGGTGGTAGTTTCCTCGACCCAGAACCATATGTACGAAAGGTGAAAAATGGTGGCATGCTCAACCAAACACTGAAGAACATATGTTTAGCTGAGGATATGAAAGTAAATGGCGTCAAGGCAGAATTACAGACGAGAATTGTTGATAGTAAGTCGTTTGCATCTTGAAGGAGTTGATAATCGCATCGCGAATTGCCGCACTGCGTAGTCTCAAACTACAGTCTACCGGCGCAAGATTCTACAACAGCTGGTAAGGAGAGAGAATAAAGCTGACGATTTACTTCTTTCGCTATAGGAATCAGACTCTATGCGAATGCGCCAGACCAAATCAAATTCAATCGGCTAGGGCGTATTATAGATCATCCAGAGATTGTAGCTGCTGGAGTGCACTCACGTCCATATCAAGGATCAGCTTCTCCAGCTGCCAATTCGATTCCCAACGGCGCAACAAATTATTCTGCACCTAGAGCAGCTATGCAGCCTTATAAGCCGATGGGTTATGGAA
Source organism: Botrytis byssoidea (assembly GCF_014898295.1). Taxonomy (NCBI): domain Eukaryota; kingdom Fungi; phylum Ascomycota; class Leotiomycetes; order Helotiales; family Sclerotiniaceae; genus Botrytis; species Botrytis byssoidea. The sequence continues at coordinate 837,268 of NW_024065858.1, read as the reverse complement.
TGAGTATATGAGCCCACGATATTAGGATTATGCGCCCGATCTAATTATGCATAGAGCTTGAATTCAAACCAAGTCCATTTTACGACATCGTCGAGCAAATTGGAGAGGTCAAATTGTGTGATGGTAGATACGGTCCTTTCCTAGGTTTTATCTAAACTATGCTAATAATGATTAAATAGCCATGAATCAACATCGCCATACCGTCAACATACCAGTCAAAGCTCAGAACCATCCGATCTTGTCAAAGGCCCAAAACGACCCCACGTTGAGAGTAATGATATTCTGTGCGAGCGAAGGCAATGGGAGACATGATATTGCTTTCCCTCATCAATCAGAGGTCAAAGTGAATGGAGGAGACGTAAAGGCAAACTTGAGAGGATTGAAAAACAAGCCTGGATCAACTCGACCGGTGGATATCACCAAGGAACTGAGGTTGAAGGTTCTTGGATATCAAAACACCGTCGAGATGACCTATGCGTTGACTACAAAGGCAGGTCTCAATGCAGCTTTCGTAGCATCAGAGGTGAATAAACACCATGCAATCCTACCATGTTTTTCTCCAGGATTTACAATGTGTTTATTAACTTTTGTTCCGCTAAATTGCAGTGCTAACAAAAATTTCAGAAATTCTATTTGGTTTTATATGTGGTCAAGTTAATTCCTGTCCCAGACTTGGTGAAACGATTACAGGCTGGCAAGAAAATTACAAGGGAATCTGTGATCAACGATAGTAAGATGTCCTTCCCTCAAAATTTGTGTTCTAGAACCTAATTTTACACAAGTGATCAATAAATCACGAGATGCGGACATTGTGGCCACTGCTTCAGTTCTATCATTGAAGTGTCCATTGTCAACTTTAAGAATTGATTTGCCTATTCGATCAGTATCGTGTAGGCATAACCAATGTTTTGATGCTACTTCCTATCTTCAATTACAAGAACAAGGACCAACTTGGCTATGTCCAATATGCAATAATTCTGCACCTTTTGATACATTAGTCGTTGATGAGTAAGTTAATTGTCCTTTCATAGGCTGGATCACGTTTGCTGACAGATTTCAAAGATACGTCAAGGATATATTACAAAACACATCAAGATCCGTTGATCAAGTCACAGTTGAACCAGAAGGACAGTGGAAACTCTACAACAGACCCGATGCCATGTCATCACGACCCGGTGTAGCTTCAAGCGATTTCTCCGATGACGATGATGACTTGATCGAAGTCTCCCCAGGTGGAAGGAAGGCCAGTACACCAATTGCCAAGAATGGAACCTCAAACGGCACTTTGAATCAAGCACAAAGTAGTCGCGACTCTTTATCGGCAGCACCATCCAATCGATCTAATCCATTAAACTTATCAGCAGGTGGTAAAAGACCCATCTCGGAAGTTATTGATCTATGCAGTAGTGATGAAGAAGAAGAATCGCCTGCAAGGCCTCCACCGAAAAGGCAAATGACTTCGTCATTCTCTGGACCAAGTTATTTAAGCGGTGTAGCACCTGTTCCTAGACCGAGTTACCTGGATTCTTGACTGGAACAGGTGTTAGCTAGGGAAGAGTAGATTCACAATATTTTTGCTTTTTAGCATCCGTGATTTCTTTTCGAACCTGTTTTCCCTAGCTACCTAATTCCTTGTACGATATTTCTTTTAATTCTTGAACATGGTTGGTATGATACGAGATGGGCGTTTTGGAGGCTATGATGACTTTTTCTGGAATAAATTTGCTTCGGTCTGCATCTGGCTGGGATGGATAGGTTGGATTACCAATGATTTGCTTGGCAAGCCATGGGAAATGCAGCGAATGGAGTTTTATGGTAGGATGGATCTGGGACGATGAGGTCAAAGATATAATTTGCAGCTTGCTAGTCGCTGATTTATGAATTGGCTACCTAGTTTCTTCTGGAATCAACGGATGTATGAGATGCCGGCCATGAGTTGTGGGCTTTGAGTAGTAGATTAGGGGGAAGAAGTGCATATCTACATAGGTATCTTCGAGGACTCTCGTGAAATATGAAATATACCTTAAAGGATGGGACTCTCCCTTCAGGATGAGTAATAATGTGATATAATTCCTATCATTGACACGACGAATATAGTACATGTTCCGAATCACACAGAGATTAAAACTTCTTGTAACATATGCCTCTGTCACTCAATCGCTGGTCTGAATGAATAGGTGTGCCGTACGGATCTACCCATTTTCCTGAAAGAGAACAAGTGACCACTTTTAAATTCGAAATTTCATTGTCGATGGCAAAACTTTTGTAAATATAATACAGATACTTTGTTCATATCGAACATTTCATGTCCTTCCAACCAACGATCTCGCGCCCACCTACCTTTAAAATACTTTTACTTCCTCTGGGCAAATTCATGAATCCACGCTGCCAACTTCTCCGCTCCCTCCAAGGTAATAGTATTATAATTACTGGCTCTAATACCACCTACACTTCTGTGACCTTTCAGACCCGTCAAACCTCTCTCGGTGGCACCTGCTAAGAATGACTTTTCGGCTTCAGAGATATCTTCCGATGCGGTGACGCGGAAACAGATGTTCATTCTTGAGCGGACAGAGACGTCGGGGACGACTTTGTAGATGGAGGGGTGGGCGTCGAGGGCGGTGTAGATGAGGGTGGATTTTTTGTTGGAGAGGGCTTCTTGCCCGGCGATGCCGTCGGGGTAGGTGGCGAGGAGTTTTTGGAGGACGAGTCCGGCGATGTAGACGCTGGGTGGGGTGTTAGTGGGAGGTTGGGTAGGGTAAGATAGGGTGGGCATGGGAAAGGGGGGGGGATAGAGATGGAGAGACTTACTCGAATATGCTCAAGGTGTTGTAGAGACTGTTGTTCTTGGCGATTGTTTCGTAGGAGAGAACAATGGGACCAATTGGTAATCCAAGTTTACGTAGGAGAGTTGGAGCCGGTGTTGCGACGACCGGGGGAAGGAGATTCTTTTTGATGATCACCACGGTGACTCCTGTACATCCCAAATTCTTCTGTGCACCGAAAAAGACGACAGAGAAATTCTTGACGGGAACTCGTCGCGAGAGGATATTGGAAGACATATCTGCTACTACGATGGGTTCGTCTTCTTCTCCATTTGGCTCTAGAGATTTTGGGAAGCCGGGGAACTCGACACCATCGACCGTTTCGTTGTCGCAATAGTATACCATTGCTGGATTCTTCGAGAGTTTCCAATCTTTCTCCTCGGGGATTTTTCCAAATTTCCCATCATTGATCTTTCGTCCATCTGCAACAATATTGACATGTTCCGCGCCTACTAATCTCGCTGCCTCCTGACTAGCTTTGAGAGACCATGATCCCGTAACCAAATAATCGATTTTAAGCTCCTCATCTACCGCCTTCTGAAGTTCCTTTACCAGCGCATCTTCTGGAATGTCCTTATCTGATGCAATGCCCAAACCCTTTAGAATCTTTTGTTTTCTCTTCTCGACCCAGACTCCAACTAAATTGTATATCGTTGCGGAAAACTCTCCACTGCCACCTCCTTGCATGAAGAGGATTTCATAATCGTCTGGAACCTCTAAGTATTTTGCCAAATCTGCTTTCGCGGTATTCAATACATTGGCGGCGAGCTCAGATCGATGCGAATGCTCTGCTAAACCAAGACCAGTACCGTTGTAATCTACGAGGGCTGCGGCTGCGGTTTCAAGGACATCGGTGGGGAGGAGTGCGGGACCAGCGCCGAAATAAGTGATTTCTGAGCGGGATGGCATTGTTGATTGAGTTGGCAAAAGGGATGAATGTGCTTGTGATTATGAGTTATATAGTTTATTCCAGATAATTGAATTGCGGTGAATGTTTTGAGACTTTGAGATTATTTCAATTGAATGGTTTTAAAGAAATGGAGTCAAATAATGACTCTTCAACTTTTGGGATGTATTAATGCTCGAATGATTCATATGGGTGGTGGGGTACTGTAGTGCCGCACTAATTCAGACTTAGATAACCTTAGTAATGGACCTCTCGCTTGGTGGGTTGGTACAGTAGTAGTGTACTCAGTAGTTCTTCAAGAGTTTCGATCGTTTCTCTGGTGCGAAAAAAAAAAAAGGTATAAATACTTTTGAACAGATTTCTTTTCCTTTCTTATTCATTACACAAAATCCTAATCACACAATTTTTAATTTTTAATTTTTAATCAAAAACCATTCTATGGTGAAAATTACACAGATTCTTCGATATCAACTCTACACCGAAAGATTACTTCTCCTATTCTCACAACCGAAAGAAAATTGTGCCAGTAGCAGTACATATTGAACATAAACTCCACTCCACTTCAGTCAAAAATCCACACACACGGACGTAAAAATGCGTGGTCACTACAATCCAATTCGATCTCTCATAACACATCCATGTCGTTCTCTCCCACCTATCCAGCCGAGATCTCGCGTCATTCAACCCCGCCATCTAGATTCCTCCCCCACAATTACACCTCAAACGAGAATTTATGAATGGTGGGCTAAGAAAATAAAGGGGGAGAAGTTTGCTTTCGGAAAGAGAATTCCTATTGCATTGGCTGTAGGAGGGCTTATTGGGGTTGTAGCAGATGAAAAGATTAGGGACAAATTGTTGAGAAGAGGAAAGGGGGGTGAAGGAGGAGATGGAGATGGAGGTGATGTAAATGGTATGCTGGCACCCATCATTGGACCTCGAAATAAGAGATGGTGGGATGATATTGTTTTTCAACTCGATGATGCTGTCGGATTTATCTAAGGATTGATTTTCTCCGATGGAATTTCGATTTTTAGAATCGAAGGAGGGAGGAATTTTTTGTCGCTTGTTTCTCGTCTATCGTCTGCCATTTACAGTATCATCCACCGTTCATTACCTACCATCTATCATCCAGAATCTACGAATTGCAAAAAAACACCAAAACTGAATCGATCGATCAATCATCCAGCAATTCAGAGACTAAAACTGCAAATTTTAATCGAATAGTTCTCCGTACTTGCCCTAAGATCTTAGTGCCGGCACGGCAAGAAACTTTTCCGGGACTGGTTTCTCTTTCAATATATCTTTTTCTTCTTCTTCTTCTTCTTCTTCGTTATTGAATAAGGAGTATTACTACACCACGTCGATCACTACTATCACACCTACTACTTCGAGTTCTTCAATAGTCAGACTACTACTTCAAATTGTATCGAGATTGTTATATGATGACAATCTCCGACACCAACACTCCAACATTATATCGCATACACTACACACACACACTATACATACACATATATACACCATATATATACTATACATACACACTACACATATATACTATACATACACACTATATATACACACATCATATTCATCAACCTATCTCAACCTATCCTACTCCTTTAGAAAATATCTATACACATAAAAGAAATGCCACCCTCACTCTTCCTTTGCAAAACAATCAAAACCCTCATTCGTCTCGACCGAGCTCTCTTTCCTCGTCCACCACCTTCATCCCATCTCGCTCATCTAGCTATCTGTTCATCATTGACAAATCCAATGAACAGAATGAGATTATGGTATTGGAAGAAAACACATATGCAGAGAAATTCAGCTGTGATTGATATTCCATTGCTTTTGGGAGTGAGCTTATTGGTGGGTGTTGAGGTGAGAGATATTTGGAGAGTGTCGAGGATGTCGAAGGTGTTGGAAATAGGATATGGGAGAGTGATAGAGGAATGGAGACAGAGAAGGAGGACTTGGATGAGGTTGAGTAATTATTTGGAGGGGAGAGTAAAGGGAAGGTGGAAGGAGTGTGCAATCAGCTGGGCCTATTCGTACATATGGTTGAAAGACTCATGTGGTGGTCAGCATGCCCACATCGTCACATTATCTAAGTATCTGTATACTATGGGTCAGGACGTATGAGATCCTCAACAATACCTATCCCACTCATCTCAAAACCTAGAAGTCAAAAGAACGATTTCAAGTTTCCACAGTTAGAAAAGTTAGATGGTATGAAATGGGCTGAAGTCGGAGTTGGTATTTAGACATCATGTGCTACACATGGCTATATCTATATTTTATAAAGGCATGAGGAGTTTTGGAATTTTTGGACTGCTACTGGTATACGGATGAGGCTGGGAGTTCTATTTTATAGATTGTGAATCATTGGATTGAAGTCTAGAATAGAAGTATTAAGTAGGATACTAGAAATTAATATATTTTTATCTCCTGCACACATATAGATGTACATACGTATAAGTTTTCATTTCCATTTGCACATATCTTCTATCTATCTACTGACTCACTACCTATAAATTCAACCCCCTGAGTAATAAGACTATGAAAATAACTGATATATATATAGATATTTCCTCTGTCTTGATTCATTGTTTTGAGGTTTATCTTTCATTATGCTCTAGATGTGTGTGAATGGATGGAAGTCTTTTTTTCAAGAGCTTTTACTATCTCATCATCTCACTATCTCATCTCATCCCTCTCATCCCTCTCATCCCTCTCATCCCTCTCATCCCTCTCATCCCTCAAACCCATTAACCCATTATCACATTAGACTACCTGCCTACCTATCCACCCACCCACCCACCCACCTTTCACCCTATAACCACCCCTTACAAGCCCCATAAACCTCATTGACTCCCCCTCATTACCTCCCCCTCTCTCTCTTTCCCCTTCCCTCTTTCTTCATCCATAACACAATCAAAACACTTCCATCAAACTAATTTCCCTATATGTATATATTTTATATATAAAATAAATACTAGGTTATCTTCAGAATGAAGGTTGTTGAACGTCTTTATTAATTTATTGCTGTATGGTCTATATATTAACCTTCTTTGTCTCCTCTTTCCTCCCATATCTCCTCCCATATCTTCTCTCGGAAGACAGAATTAGATATCCAACAAACAAACATAGTAAAACCTCTCATCATCATCGTCATCGTCATCAATCTCACTACTCTACCCTATACTCATCTTATTCCCCTCATTCTCTTCTATCTTATAATTTTATCACTTCACTTTATATAGATATTACAATTATACATAACAAGTGATATCAAAAAAAATCAACAAATCAAACAAAGCCCTTGACATTAAATACCCGCATACAATCCAGAAAACAAAGACAAAAAACTGTCTCGTCCCCCCTCATTCTCTCTCTCGCTTATCCTCCTTTTCTTCTCCTTTCCTCCTTTTCTGCTCCTTTCCTCCTTTCCTCCTCTACTTCTTTAACCCTTCCTTTCAAACATTCTATTTCAAATATCCTATTCCAAACATCCCACTCTCTCCTTGTACCTCTTCCACCCCCTATTCTCCCAAACTCTCTCTTTTTGATCTTCTTTCCTCCCTCTTCTTTATTCTCCCTCTCCTCTTCTCCCTTCTCTTCTCTTCTCATCCTCGCCTATCCCCCATCCCCTCTTGTATTCCTTCTCCCAACCTAGGCCAACCACTGCCCCCAGTCTCAATAACTCGAAGTTTAATCAATCAATCAAGTCAAATATATTAATACCTAACATCTAAATCCCAACATCGAGCTAATAGCTAGATAATGAAGTACATTCAAAACACCCATCTATCCATTTTTTCACTCATCTATTCCAGTTATGATTCTAGTCCATCTTCATCTCCCAGCCTCCATCCTCCAGTCGCACATCGCTAGGGTTCTCTGCTATCCATATATCCATCCAGCCCATCCCATGTTCACAAACCCAATTACATTCACAAACCCACCCGTACACACAAAAACCTTATAAAATACATATACAAAAACCACACCCAAAAACCACATATAAAAACTATATATAAAAACCATATACAAAACCCTTACACAAACCCCAACCCATGAACCAACCCATGAACCAACTCATACCTAAAAACCATACCTAAAAACCATACCTAAAAACTATATACAAAAACTATATACAAATCAAATATATAAATCTCATTTTATACACAAAAACCTCATATAAACTATACGCCCCAACCACACACAATATAAAATTCAAATTATAAAATTCAAATCTGACAAAATTAAAAATAAAGTAAAGTAGAGAGTAAAATGAATTAAAATAAAGTAAAATAAAGCACACAAGTGATCTAACATCTAACGAACCGAAAGACGAGAGATGAGAGATGAGATGAGAGATGAGGTAAAGTGATACAACTAGGAAAGACACAAAATATAGTCCATATCCCTATCCCTATCCTTTTACCATCAACCTTCATCTGGCTCATCACCCATCACCCATCATCTATCCATCCACATTAATATTTCTACCGTAATGTTTTATAACATTGGAACGCCTTCATATGCAATTCATCCCATCCATCCATCCATCCATCCATTATTCTCAAACTGACATGAATCTACATCAAAAATGCCATTTCATGTCATACCATGCAATATATACAATCAATGCATCATCCCCTTCCTTTCCCTTCCTCCCACTCCAAAGGCCATTTGACATATATACATGCCTTGCCAATCTTCAAAAGTTCAAACTAATTCATCTTCTTTTCCACTCCACCATAAACTCTATCATCCTCTCCTTCCGCCTCCAAAACCTGTTTCTCCATCTCCGCAACTTGTCTCTCCCACTCCTTTTGTCCCATCTTACTTTCTCTTCTAAAAAGTTCCTCATTTGGTTTTCTATAACTACCTCCCAATCTATCCCAAAGTGTTGTGTATTGACCATAATTATAATTAAAGTAAAGATGATGCATCGTATGACAAGCGGCTCCATTCAAAATTGGACTGTTGGCCACATATTCTCCATCATGAATAAAAACTGTCCAGACTTGTACGAAGAAGAAGAGACCGAGGTATGCGAATTTCTGAAGTGGGAAGATGAAGGGAAAGACGTGGTAAGGAAGAGATTGCATCCAGCCATCTACGGGATGAAAAGCAATTGAAGCGTAAGGAGTTGGCATAATCCATTTGTGATGTGGTTTGTGAAGTGTCTTGTATACGGAAGGATGATGGAGACCGCGATGGATGAAATAGACGAAACAATCTGTGAAGAGGAGGAAAAGTGGAAATTGGAACCAATTGTACCACATACCCGGTCCTTCAGATGTGAGATCGTATAGTTTGGAATAGCCTCTAACTTCTGCGAGGAAGAAGGGAGTGGTGAGAATGGACATCAAGGGCATCGAGTTACATGCTTGAGAGATTTCCATGCGAACTTGATTTTTGAGGAATTTGGGATGTTGAAAGGTAGTTTTATCGAAGACGAATAGGTACGAGAGAGTAGAGATTGTAAAGTAAATGGCTGCACCTGCGATCCTACAATTGAATTAAAATTAGTATTTGCTCATATCCTATACATCTTGAATCGCATTGGAAGTGAAGAAACATACCAAGTAATCAGGAACAATGAGAAAGCTTGTCGAAAAATATTATCTCTATCCCATTGACTGGTGTATGCCGCGTCTGACGGTTCAAACTGAAGAAAAGAATTCGAAGGATGATATTGCCATGTTGAAGCCGTTTTCGGATCGAGTAGTGTACCATTAATTTGTTCTCCAATGGCGTTCAAGAGTATAGGTTTGGCGGGGAGGAGAGCGGAATAGAAATGATCGAAGAAGTATTTGTCGGTGACTTCTAACGCGATATCCATGGTTTCAGAATGTCTGCAATGCAGAGATCTTTTTGTGAAAAGACAATTATCGATGGGAGTAGAAGGAGAAGTATATCGACTTCTTGAAGGGCGTCGAAAAGGTGGAAAATGTAGGGAAAGAGGAAGCCAAATGAATGGATTCTATATTTCCTATCCGTTCCTTTTTCTTTCCTTTAGTTTTCTGTTGAGTGAATAGGTATTGTTGTTGTAATCACCTAGGTAGGTAAATGACACACGGATTGAAAGCTTCGAAATGCAAAAGAAAGACTTGGTGAATATATCACCAGCGAGTGATCAAAGTTATTAAAGAGCAAGAAGGAAAAGGAAAGAAAAAGGAGAGTGGCGGTATGTTTTATTAAATTGATTTCGAATGTTGATGCGACAATCGGAAGTTTTGGAGGAGAAATGAGGATGGGATATGTATGTACTGTGATATCTACTAGGTATAGATATACCATACTAGGTAGGTATGGTAGTAGGGTAGATATATTTCAACTGTTTTCTCTCTAATCGAAAGACCCTCTTTTTCTTCTTTTCTAAATAGAATATAGCTAGTTTGTAGGTAATTACTGGATATATACGAGGTAAATTATAAAATATACAATTGATCCGATCCGATGTGACTATTTTAGAAACTCGAGAATGTGGATTTTAGGATTTTCGATTTTATTACAATTGACTAATAGAATTTCTTCAATCGTAGGAAATATCAATTAGAACTACCTACCTAGCATTAGATCTCCCTCTCTCCCTACCTAGATAATAAGGGGTTTGGGGGAAAAAAAAAAGAATTAAGAAAACCCCCAACTAAAATCCAATGAAGAAGTTAAGGTATCTTCAAATATCCTCAAATATTTACTAGATACCCATCGTACTAGATAGATATTCATCAAATCCCGCACGAATCAAAAGTCATTCACGATATCCGATCTGATAAAATTAGCTTCCTTTTCGTAACCTTGTACTTACACTCGAATAGTAATAAGTCTTCTCCATAAAACCTGGAATTTCTTACGAGAATCTTTCGTTTGTGGGTTGGTTGTGGGATTGTCATTCGAGTGAGTCTACCAGCAACACAACAGCTCACATAGATCCCGCGTTCCTTGTAGCTGGTACGTATTTACTGCGAAGTATGTAGGTCCCTAGGTAGATAGTACGACGGATGTTCTTCTCCTCCACATCTAGACAAAGGGGCCAGCAAGTTAGCCATGCAAAAGATCCATATGATGTGATTATAAGATCATAACTTCCGATCTATCCATCTATCCATCTCCCCATCCCTCGTCCTAGATACCTATCCAACCCATTCCCAAGCTTCCACACCCCCATCCCACACAAAAGATACGAACAAGAACGGCATCTTTGTTTTCCGGCGCCCTGGAATCAGCTCACTCATTCTTACTTCAGAGTGATCGGCCTCGACCAGGTACTTCGTACGTACTCCGTAGCTATGTACCAGGTAATGCCTGACGCATTCGGATATTTTCTCGCGCAACTTCCTCTCATTGGTGCATCGGTATATGGGTGCAGCTTATCTCCGTCTGTATGCGATTCGATTGTACCTGCTTTTGGAGGAGGGAGAAAGTTGGGGGGTTTTCTGGGTGGTCTCGAGGTGGTCGATGGATGTAGAGTATTGGTTAGAGTGGAATGGATGGATGGGATCTAATCTTATCTTTGGTTTGTCGGTATGTTATTGTGTAGATCTACCAGTATTCATTTATGTATTTATTTATGTATTTTTGTTTTCTTGTAAATGTGCTTATGAGATGAGGTAGTCGGCTTCAAGTATAATAACATTTAAGTTGGTATCTAGCTACGATTATTCTGATCGATCGTGGTATCAAATTCTGTCGTCGCTGTTGTTTAGTGTCTATTGGTCCATGATTACTATATTCAAGTAAGTATCCTTAGGGAATAACAGCTATACCTCTTGTGTTGGAAGACCTTGGATGAAGAGGAAAGAAGATCCCACAGCACTCAATTATCAATATCATATTTCCACCCTTTCACATTTCCATCTTTCCACCTTGTCTAACATCTGGAAATAGCTTCATGCAGAGAAGCCGAAGACTTGAACTTTTCAGACGGATTAATATTTTTATTGACTTTTACATTCATTGGTACTTGAAAACAATAAGAACATACTTAAGTAGTATCCCGAAGAAAAGAAAGAAAGCCCTGTTAATGAATATCAAAAATACCTCATGTCAGTTACAGAAATCTACGCCGATCTGTCACAATTCTGTTTCTTTCCTTAAAACTTCTAGAAACACCTTCCTTTTCTATATCCCTCAAGACCAAGGCATCCAAAACTCAAACCCCTATTCTTTACCCACTTGAGCCACTCTACAGTCAATAAGTTGCCAGTCACATGACCTTTCCCGTAACCGGCATTTTCGGTTAAGCAATTGATCCGGGGCCGTCAAACATGAATGCTTTTATGGCGCGAATTATTATCCCGTCCGAAAGGTTCCAGTTACACACACATCCTTCGTCTCTCCACCCATGTTTTACTTACCGATGATTGATACAATTCCGAGTGAAGGGTTTAGGTATGCTAAGTACGGCAAACCATAAACGTGATATTGATGTACAAGATAGTCTGAAGCGTTTGAATCCAGGGTGGCTCGGGTGGATGAGGTTCCCCTCAATAAGCACACGTATGCGAAATCATCACCTTTGGTTTAAACTTCAAAAAACTTACTTGTAACGATTTCTTGCAATGATATGATGTATTGGTGTGCGCTTGTTGAAAAAGGTTGATAATGAAGTGGTAATCTGAATCGACAGTCGTAACAGTGCCAGCTATTTCTTAGTATAGTCGTTAGTTTCAAAGTCAATTTAATGGATTCTCTCTAGAACGTGGCTGTAGAGGATGTTACCTAGTATCCTCTCTAGCCTATCCGCGACGAGAAGTACAAATTTGTGACGAAACGGGCAGCATCCTCCTCTCTGCATATCTCGTACCTACAGTGGCGTCTTGCTGATTTCAAGGATAGTTTTATGCCTCATTGAGAATAACTTGTGAAAGCTAATGCCCGTACATGCATACATGGGGGAACAAGATAATTAATCCATCTGCCTAGTACTTTAGTAAATAACATGCAAGCAATTGGAAGCCTACTTCGTTCGTACTCATGGTGCGCCTCTTGGTGATATAGGAAGGGTGTTGGTTGCATGTGGCCAGCTGTGATACTACCGAGGAATAATTGATTCACCAATGAGGTTATTCATAACGAATTCGTATGAACTTGACTCCTCAGAACCGGGGATTGTCGATATTGATAGGACTTTTACATTTTTGTTGATGAAAAATTGGACATCTAGTAGGTGTATCGACCGGTAAGTATGAGATATTGTTCCGGTCCGTCCGATATGAAGCATTCGGCAATGAGGAAAGGCACATTGCATTTGATTTCGATAATGAACCGAATATTGAATAAGATGTGCTTTGTCTTTACCTGGGCCGTGAACCGCGAGTGTATAGGTAGTACTTAATCAAATGATTGATGGGAAGAATGACTGACTGTAAACTCTGACTCTAAACTCCGATTAGGTAATTCTGCCCCTTCATTGTTATTTTTGCAGCGTGCAGATACTGATGAGTAGGAAGCCGTCTTGGATTATTTTTAATCATTCTACCCACAGAGTACAGGACTGGACTGGGTAAAGCAGTATCTACCTAGTACATACCTACCTACCTGGGTATGTCTTCGCTTATTTTCGGAAGGCGCATGCTTTTTGTCAATGACCCCACTCTCTCCCCTAGTTATCATCCTTGGATTCACATTTCGCCAGGATTACTTGACGGACTAAACAAGGATCAGCAAATGTGAGACAAGGTTTAAATTGTGGCAACTGTGGGTTAGGTGAGTTTGTGGGTTTGATCACATGACATGTGACATTTCGATCGATGGAAGTGCTCTAAGCGTTTTCATTAGTTTGCGAGTTTGCTTGATGAATCTTTACGATACTGGGACTGGGTCGACTGGGTAGATCAAGAGAGAGGGAGAGAGGAGGAGAGGAGGGGAGGAGAAGAGAAAAGAAGAGAAGAAGAGAAGAAGAGAAGAAGAGAAGAAGAGAAGGGAAATACTAGAAAAGCTTGACTTCCTTTACCTTCATTCAGCCCTGACTAATAAAGTGATGAATTCAGTCTTGTATACGATATCCATAGTATTAAACTTCCTTGATCTTACCATTGTCATTGTCATTGCCATTGCCATTGCTGTCTCTCTCTCCGTTCTGACCCTGATTTGACTTTTCTATCAAAAAATCCCAAAATACTATGCGTAACGCCATTTTGTCTGTGGTTCATGGTATATTGTGTGAGCTTTGCTTTGATCTGCTTTGATCTGATCTGATCCTCCTTTTTTTTCATCTTCTCCCTCTCTTAGTACCAATACGGAGGAAAGACTGACTAAATATCTACTTACCTACCTACCTACCTACCTACCTACCTGGTACTTATTAGTAATTTCTATCTTCTCCCCTACCGGTAGCCCTTTGACTATATACCTTTTTCTCTTACTACTCTATTACATACTACACATAGTACGGTACAGAATCTGAAGTTTGAATCGACTGAAAAGATTCATTCACCTCATTCACCTCTTTCACCTCTTTCACCTCTTTTTCGACCTCCACTTCTTTCCTAATTAGTACATCCATACCATAGGTACCGGTACATACCATACAATCCATCTATCACCACCACAACCACCACCACCACCACCACCATCCATCCATCCATTCATCCATCCATCCATCACCCACCCACACAAAACCTTACCTACTACCTACACCCTTCCACCTCACATCTCACATCTCACATCTCACATCCATCCATCTCACTCCATCCTCCAACCTCAATTAGTAAAATCCACTTTCACACCCACATCCTCACCCACCCACTTCAACATCAACAACATCAATCATATTCCTTTTCTCATCCCGAACATCATCAGCGTGGATCAATCAATAACCTTACTTAATTCAATCTTTATCAATTCATCTCTTCAATAACCAAAATTATTTTTTTTCGAATTGCCGAATGCGATTAATAGCTTTTTAATTTAGTGTTCACTTGGCATCATTGGAATAGGTGGTGTTGCGACAGATTGTAAGACCTAGGTAAATAAAAAAAAGTTGCAAACGCGCATTTCCACACTTCAATCACAACGTCAATCTATAAGCAAACTGTTGCGCACAATCAAAAGTAAGTACTTTACCAATCTCATCTCCCATCATCTTCATCTCTCTCTCATCTCTGCTTTTCTCGCCTGGGCGCAGCGCACTGAAAGAGATCGTGATGGTATCTCCAGAGAAAGCTGGAACCCTCAACCTTCCAATTTGAGTTTGCTGACCATCTGAAGACATATCATCCACAACAGTTTCGAAGTCGCATCAAAGCTCGATCAATACACGATGTCTATGTACAATCATCGCGGTTTGGGCCCTGCCCCAGGTACCGCTCGATTGAATGAATTATTGGATGGCATTCGCGCCGAATTTGATACACAACAACGAGCAAGTGGGGAATATGAACATAATAGTGAGTCGCACATCACCATGGCTAGGGAGGTGATCAGGATGATGAATGGCAGGATGAGGAAGGAATTCTTGGGAATCTCCGACTTGCTGTGGTCATGATCTAATATCCGGCGCGATGCTAATATCATGTCTTCTTAGTTGCACAACAAATACAGGAGATGCAAATGGTTAGAGAGAAGGTCTATCAAATGGAACAACAACATCTCTCTTTGAAGCAAAAGTAGGGTTATGGATTCATATAAGAGAAGGTTAATTTTGCTAACATTCAAAAGATATGACGAAGAAATTGCACGCCTTCGCCACGAACTCGAGGCCAGAGGAGGCGCTTCTCGTCCACCTGCTATGGGTGGCCCTCCACAACATGCTCCATCCCAAGCACCACCGGCAATCGGACATGGTCCAAGTAATCTTTTTGGAGGTATAATGGCTGGTCAAGCAGCTCAGGGAGGTCCAGGTTTGGCTCCTCCGCCACAACAACAAGATGCGCAAGGTCCACTTCCACCACACGCGATGCCACAACCACAAACAACCCTTCAAGGTCCTCCGCCAAATCAACAAGGTCCTTTCCAAGGTGGCTATCCTCCACAAGGTCCTCCACAGAATGGTCCATATGGTGCCCAACCTCCTCAATCAACCGCGTCTCCAGGTCCCGGTAAAGGAGGCCCACGCCAAAACCGTGGTCCAGGTGGCCCAGCAACTCCTCAAATGCCACAGCAATTGCCATACAATAACGATCCTAGACAATCACCACAAGTCGGTCACCCATTAGCTGGTATCGCTCGTGGACCTCAATATCCAGTCGGCAATGTGGGAAACGCTTTGGCAGAATTGGACCTCGAACGATTACCACCACAATTTAAGAAAGTAGAGGCCGATTGGTTCGCGATTTTCAACCCAGATGTTCCAAAGACTCTTGATGTTGATCTCGTTCATACTCTCATTCACGAATCCGTGGTTTGTTGTGTTCGTTTCAGTCATGATGGAAAATTTGTCGCAACTGGTTGCAATAGATCCGCTCAAATCTATGATGTCGTCAGTGGAAACAAAGTTTGCGTCCTTCAAGATGATTCTGTAGACTCCGTTGGAGATCTTTACATTAGAAGTGTTTGCTTTAGTCCAGATGGAAGATATCTCGCTACAGGTGCAGAGGATAAATTGATCAGGGTATGTTTTCCCCTCTTTTAAAACATTTCACGTGCTGACTATAAATAGGTTTGGGATATCGCTACACGAACAATTAGAAATACCTTCTCAGGACATGAACAAGATATCTATTCATTGGATTTCGCTCGTGATGGCCGTACCATTGCTTCCGGAAGTGGTGATCGTACTGTTCGTCTTTGGGATATTGAAGCTAGTCAAAACATTTTGACTCTTAGTATTGAAGATGGTGTTACAACCGTCGCCATCTCACCCGATACCAAGTACGTCGCTGCTGGTTCTCTTGACAAGAGTGTTCGCGTTTGGGATGCCGCTACCGGTTACTTGGTGGAAAGACTTGAAGGCCCAGATGGTCACAAGGACAGTGTGTATTCTGTTGCATTCGCACCCAATGGAAAAGACCTCGTTTCTGGAAGTTTGGATAAAACCATCAAGATGTGGGAACTTGTCGCTCCAAGAGGCGGTCACCCAAATACAGGTCCAAAGGGTGGAAGATGTCTACGTACATTTGAAGGACACAAGGTAAGCTACTATTCATTTTTATGTCCAATCTTTATGCTAATAAAATTTGATAGGACTTTGTTCTTTCCGTCGCTCTCACTCCAGATGGAGCTTGGGTTCTTTCTGGATCAAAGGATAGAGGTGTTCAATTCTGGGATCCAAGAACTGGTAACACTCAACTTATGTTACAAGGTCACAAGAACTCTGTTATTTCAGTGGCACCAAGTCCTTCAGGAGGTTCTTTCGCTACTGGTTCGGGTGATATGAGAGCGAGAATCTGGAGTTACAAGAACATCTAATAGACAGTTGATGTAATGAAGAACTTGTGATGGGAATGAAAGTAAGGAAAAATGAAAGAAAATGAAGAGGTTAGGAGAAGAAAAAATAAAAACATGGTATTGTATCATACCAAAGGCGAGGCGATCAATGGCGTACTTGGTATGTTGAACCTGGTGAATATGGTATCTGATTGACTCTTTATTCATTGAGAAGTTTTATCTTGGCAAGTTCATGGTGGACTGAAATGGCAATGTATCTCTGAGGGAGGTTTCTCATTTGGATGTTGGGGATGCGATGCATGCATGGGTTTCGTTTTTCTTATAGGAATCACTTGATGGGAAGGGGAGGGAGAAATGAAATATATTTGATATGATAGATCAATGAGATGTAATTTTTTTTCCAACAATGAGATGTGATATATTGTGCTGGGGTGCTTTGTAATATGTAGATGTGTTGTATGGTGAGAGGAGGTGGCCTAGGAGGTGGCCTAGGAGGTGGCCTGATTCATGCCTGAAGTGCTCGCAGAAGAAGAAGAAGAAGGAGGAGGAGGAGGAGGAGGAGGAGAAGAAAAGAACTGCGAGTTATCTAAATGAGTTTCTAATTTTATATTCTTGGGTTGGGTTGGGTTTGGAAAGCTGTAATGTTAAGGTTGTTTATTATATATGTTTAATATGATAGAGTCTATGATTGATTGGTTTATATTGTATGCCCAGGTGTATGTGTATATGTATGTACCTATGTAGAGTGAAGATTTTATATTTATATTTATGTTTGTTTTTTTTAGCAACGAGTTGGTATATAGGTATGTTTCGGAGCATAGCAAAAGAAACTTATGCATCGGATTTTATGGAGTTTTTTTTATATGGCGTATATAAGATTATATTCCATTTTTAATATTTACCTAGGTAGGGATGCAATTTGTATATGCTTATACGAGTATTATATAGTCATATAATGCGATTACGTTTTCGGAATTCAATTGTATAAAGAATTGAACTGTATAAAAAAAAGATAAAAAAAAGGAAAAAAGAGTTTTATTAGATACTCGATTTAGTAATGCTGATGCTATATTGTATACTCTGAAATACTGGGGAGTTTAGTAGTATTCGAGTGTTCGTCTGTTTATATATCATATATATTCTTCTTATCTTGGCTGGAGTAGAGTTGGAGTTGGAATAGATTTGGAATAGAATTGGAATTGGAGTAGAGTTGGAGTAGAGTTGGAAATAGGAATGGGGTGCAAATGAGTGTTAGTGTGAGTGTGATTCTATTGATATTCATTCAAAAGGATTTTCAATTTTTGAGAGATGTTATAGTGTATTGGAAGGCTGGAGGATTGGAACCTATGTTTATTGGATTTGGGATTGGGATTGGGATTGGGATTGTAAGGGGCGGGAAAGGAGAAGGGGGGGATTGGGGTTAGGGTTGGGGGAGAAGAAGGAGAAGAAGGGGGAGGGTAAGGGAATAGAAGTTTTATGGATATGTATGTTGTACAAGTAGGTATGTTGAATATCTAGGTAGCTATTTTTGACGTCTACGGGTATGGTAATTTCAGATCTCTATGGATATATTACTGTAAATACCTAGAAACCAACTCACCCTCTCCCATCCGCAGAAAAGAAAATCTCTTCAGAGATCTGGGTCCCTAACTCAAGTCTAGCAAAAGGGAAATGAACATAACAAAATCAGCGGATAGAAAAGCAAAGGAAAGCTCCTTTGGGGAACCTAGAATGTATAAATCAAGAGTATTGATTAACTATGATATGATCCATCGTTCGCAGCTTCGCAACAAATATAGTGATGAGGGTTTAATAAACTCGGCCATACATCTATCTGATCAATCATCTATGTTTTCCGAGATTCAAATTGTGCGCGGTTCGGGGTTGTAATCTTGGAGTTGAGGTAGGTCTGGGATATTTGTACTTGTATTTGATCGTTCATGTCTGTGGATTTTGCTCAAATGGAATGAATAGTGGTGTTGAATTGAACTTTCCAGATCTCGATATGAATTTTAAGCACATGGAAATGGGCTACAGGGGAAAACTATCAAACTCTCAAACGCTGGGAAATATCGGGGGTTTGGACTTCGAAGAGTGGCTGCAGTCAATTGAATGATTGATCAAAACTGGACGCTCCGCTAGCTCTCCTGGGCCAACTGTCGTGGAGATAATTAGACTGCAATAGGGTCAAGGAATGGAATCTCCATGACCCGTGGTTGCGCAACGAGATTTGGGTTAATTATCGATATTGGTATCCCGCTCGACTAATGCATGTAACTCAAGACTTGCAATCATCAAAAGGCCACAACTCTTTCATATCCTTCTCGGTCATCAAGTCATCTTCACCTTCGCGTGCAGTTTCGAGAGCAAGCTCAAACATTTCTTTGTGTGCACATCTCGTCTCCTCCCAGCGCTCAATGGGTATCCATCCATCAGAATCCGTATGTAGAAGTTTTATAAGCATTAGTTTGAGCTCCTGGACGTGCTCAAAAGCCTTGTGTTCTTTCTGATGTATTTCAAGCTCAGCTTGGGTAGGACTGTAAGGGCATTTCCCAGCCAGACCCAGTTCATTCCAGTTCTCTGCGAGATCCAGAAATTCCTGCCGTACCACAGTCGCACTATCTCTCCATGAAGTGTGGGAGTACTGAAATGGTCGGATGAGTAACTGATCAACTGATCTCGCCACCCGCATTTTGGGAATGAAAGCCTCCATGCAAATTTCATATGCCTGGTTACAGTATGCAGCAACTTTCTGCATTCTGATGTCTTGTGCAGATAAAGGAGGTTCGTTACTTAAATTCGCTTCTTCGGGTGACTTTTCAGGAGCGGCGGCAAAATCTGGCACGTCGTTTGCGTAGATGAAGGCGGGCTCGATGGAGGTCGATTGCCAATCGATGAGACATGTGATTAGGGTTGGGTCTTCATCCGAAACATATATGTTCCGGGTGTGTAAATCTGCGTGGATTAGGGTTGGTACCGAAGCATTTTCGATTTGTGGTTGCGTTATAAGATTTTGAAGTAAATTCTGAGCCGAATTTAGGAGGTTTCGGTGCTCCTTGATAGTGCCGAAATAGGATGGCCGTGATGAATCGATTTGGGAGGAGGTGGATGGAAGTTTGGAGTGACCATTGGCTATGAGTCCTGATGCATATGCCGCGAGATCTTTCCCTAACGGGGTTTGTCAGAAACATGAATGATACAATAACGCGGAAATTTCACCTACAAGGACCAGCAAGAACCGAAAGCCCCTTTTCCGTTTGACTGGACTTACGATCCCAATATGTAGTTGAACAGTGTGGTCCAATACAAAAGCCTTCTTTGAGGGGTATCTTTAATGTCGAGTCAAATGGTGCATTCTCAAAACATATGCTCCCATATGCTGGAAATTCAAGTGCTGCCAACTGCTTCATCGTCATACAGGCTGATTGAACACACCTCGTGTATTGACTTCCGGCCATGGTAAGCCAGCGCTCTCGTAGTGGCACGCCGGTGACATGTCGCATGATGATGTATTCGCTGCCAATGGGATTACTCGCGTCATCTGACCAAGCGAGAATATGGGGCACGGGAATTGTAGTATGAGATTTTACTAGGTCATCCTGTCAATCACCAGAGTTGAAGTGGTGCATGCAAGAATCACAGTATACGTGATGCTTACTTACCATATGCAATGGTAGCAACTTCAGAATTAGTGGTGAGAGCTGAAAGGCCTGCGACTCGAGTTGGCAGATGCACCACTACTCGGCTCCCATCATCCAAGAGGAATACAAGAACCCGATTGAAGCCACCCTCCTTTTTCTCATAACTGATTATGTGGGAGGCCTCTGGACATAATGATAAGACTTTGTTGCAAAGTTCTTGGAAATGGAAATCAACACGTCGCAAGGCGCGTTGCTCCTTATCGCGGTGCAACCATCGCCCGCTCGTGTACGTGAACGGGAAAAGGGCTACAGTTTATTAGCAATGGGATGGGGAATTGAAAGTATTTATCTTTACGGTCTTTGGACGGCACGTGGATATGTGGTATAGTGTTGGAGCTCAGACTGGAGACAGATCTACGAAAAATAGCATGAGATAGCAGTTTGGAGAACGTTGATGGAGATAATGATGACTACCTAAGGTAAATGAATGGAAGGTAAAACCACGCCGAACAATAGATGTTGAAGGAGAACGAGGTAGAAGGGGAAGAACAAGCTTTAAGTAAGTAATGACTTATATTGCTATTATTGGAACCACGTGGAGGGGAGGGGTCGGATGCGAATCACTAAACACAACATCATAAAAGACTATATAAATTGAACAATATAAATTGAGACATAAAATCATTTAGATATAATTCTTCCACTCCTTACAAAGAAAAAAGAATTATATGATTTGCTCATGTGTGTAGTTTATTTATACATCCCGATATTGAATACTTTGTCTTTTTATAAAGTTAATTAGGTATATACACATAATCTTTTGATAATAGTTACATTACACAATTTATAAAATGGTCGACTAGATTCTTTGAGATATCCTCATATATATTAGCTAATCAAGAAGTCAAAGGACCAGAAGTGAGTCTATGTAAACACTAGATTACTAACATTCTTTAGTATTTGAGTTTTCTGTGATTCTCTGGTATTGGGTTTAAGTTCAATTAGTTTGTCGCCATTTCATCGCTCCTCAAAAATCTACCTCAAGGCGTTAGTATTACCGACTGAAAGAACCAAGATAATTCTCCGTAAGACATGATAATTTTCTCCAGTGCAGGGTATTTATAACCATCATCTTCTTTCCTTGGTCTTTATCACTATTATTGTATATCTGTTGTATCGAATATTTGAGTCCCTGAAGAATTAGATCCTCAAACAATCAAACCCTCAAGTAATCACATTCGTTGCCATTAAATTACAACGATACCTACTACGTGTCTCGTCAAGCTGTTGCGCTTTGTGGTTGAACTCGCATCATCCAACCACAACCTCGCTCCACACACATCGAGCCCTGCCGTCATTTTACCCCGGCTTGTATTAATCAATAACAACGACGTCTCACTCACATCAAAATGCCCCCCTCCTTTTTGGTCCGCAAAGTCTTCAAGGGCCTTTTCCGTCTCGACAGAGCCCTCCCCCCCCCGCCCACCACCTGCATCCCATCTCGCGCGTCTTGCAGCTCGCCAATCAAGCCCGGCAGATAATATTCGAGTATGGTGGTGGAATAAAACACCTATGCAGAGGAATTCTGCTGTGTTTGATATACCTCTCACTTTTGGATTTGTTCTGTTGCTAGGAATCGAAGCAAAGAACGTATGGACAAATTTCACAGGGAGAGATGAGAAATGTGATCAGAGAGCTCGGGGGGATGCAATGGAAATTGAAATGGGGAAATGAGATGCGAGAATAAATAGGAGTCTAATGCGGGGGTTTGGGGAGGGATTATAACACGGAAGAACACCAGGGGTTATGTGGAGTTGGATTTTGGTATCGTGTATACATTTGCAAGATTAATGCGGTGCTGAATATCTTGATCTATGTGATGTGCTGGATGGGTATGTGTATATCATTGGGCAGATTATACGAAAATCATAAATGACGGAACTCCTGAATAATACTCGTTTCAGTCTTCCTGATGTCGTGAGCCCAGAGATGGCTGGAAGATTCAACAGCTAGAAGGGTATGCAATGGGATGAGTTTCTATAAGATTGGGCCAAATTAGAGTGGGCGACTGAACTTCATGTATCAAAATGGTTACGGATCCAGAAACTGCTCGAGAGACACAGGATTATGGCGTTTATTAGGACTGTAGATAGGTTATGAATGGTAATTGGATAGAAATCATCCATTGGACACATATGTCAGAGTATAGATTATAACTATGGTATAAGGGAATTCATTGTTTTCGGCTCATTGCTGTTCTGAAACATTGAGTTGTCTCTTGATTCTAAACAAGAAAAATCTTTTGAAGAATCTCACTCAAGCTCCGCCCCGAAGAAGAATACCCATCTAGACTTGTTGATACGGGATTAGATCGGAAAGTATGAATGAGAGTTTGGTGGTCTCACAACGTAAACCCACTTGAAGTTATCAGAGATGTTTATATCCAAAAACGTAATTGTAACTTACAAACGATTTCTCAACCAAATGTAGCTTTTCTCTAAGTTAAAGATCATCCATCCACTTGCTCCTCTCGCCACAAAATAAAAGATGCTTAGGATACTAATTTTATGAACATAAATTCAATTTCTCGTTTCTTTCATCTTCTCCTCTTCCCTACCCCTCCTTTTATCTTTCTGCCCCTCCACCTCCTCGCCTCGTTGTCTTTGGTTGAACTCAGTATAAAGAGGAGGCATAGCACCACCGCCATGAAAGAGGAATGTCTTTTCCTTCTCCAGAGAAATACAGCACTATTGCCATAAAAGGATAATATCTTTTTTCTCCTCCAGAAAAGCACAACACCACTGTTATGGAAGAATAGTGTCTTTTTCTCTATTAGAGAGCAATACTACCCCTATAGAAAGATAGTCTCTTTGGTCTTTAGTAATACTATCATTTTGGAAGAATAGTGTCTTCTGGCTTTAGTAATACCACCACCATGGAAGGACAGTGTATTATGTCTCTGGTAACACCATCAACATGAAAGGACAGTGTCTTTTGATCTTCCGAATTAAGGTTGACGACAATGACCATCTCGGCTCCAACGGAGAGACAGATAGTAAGAAAGTATCTCTCCGCCTCAGCAGAAAGGCAGATAGCAAGATATTATCTTGTAGCTCCAACAAAGAGAAAAAAGCCCACGCCCACATCGCATCGATCCTCGTATCAATCATTAAACTGACTTGCCATTTCTAGTCATCGAGAGAAGACTTGAGTGGTCGCATGTGACCGGGAGCTGCATGTGGCTGATCTGGAGAACGCAGAGAGAAGTTGAATGCAATTCAAGTCTTCCGTTCAAGATCATTGTCCAACGTGACATGAGACACTTATCTCCTCAACATCTTGCGCATACACTATGTTTACCCATTGTCGGGGTATCGATCATGTGATCAAAGAGGGCATTGTATTAGCTAGCGTTGCACTAGCGCTTTCCTATATTAAGTACTAGCTTCCATAGATAATAATGATCAAGAACGAATACAACCACAATAGACCAAAGTACTTACACTTATCAACCAAGTTGATACCAACACCCAACTTCCGATCATTTTCTCAGTCCAGAACACTGTGCATTATACATGAAAAAATCTTGCAAGAATAGCAGATAAATACTCAAACAGATTTGTACATGCTAAAATTGATATCGTTACAGTAAATACTATGCTTCGACCCCAAAATAGCCATTAGCCAGCCGTTCACCAAAATTGTATAGTACAAATTCCATTTTCCGTCCCATTCATTCATACAGATATCCTTCGTCAACCTAATACAAAGATCGCTTCGACTTAGATCAAGAATTGAATCCCCTGGTTTCCATACCTCCCACATTCCATTTCATCTCTCATCCATTCATATGTGCAACTTGTATCGCTTGTGTAGTTACTCAGAAACGACCTTTGTCTTGATTCTCGAGCCACCGCTCTTAACACGTCTTGCAGAAGGACGGTTGATGTGGTGGTCTGGGATCCAGCTCTCATCATAAGCTTGTTGAGCCAAAGATTGAGTTGTAACAGCTGGTCCGTCAGCACCGATAACAGAGACTTGATCCTTAACATCGACTGCCTTCTTGCTTCCTCCAGAAGAACGCTTGGCGCGCTCACCACCTTTTCCACCTTTGCGAGTTTGGGGGAAGAGAGATTCGATCCAGGTTATGTAAACAAAGTAGAGAGTACCACCGGTGACTGCGAGAAGGAAGAGATAGAGGAAGATGCTATTGTGATGTTAGTTTGATTCGTTTCCTGTACAATCGTACTGCGGAGAAAACACTCACATTTGAGGATCGAAAATGCTAGTAGCAGCTTCAACAACAGCAACAGTCTCATTATAGGCCTGAATTTGATAAACACCACCCTTTTGACTAGCCACAACCGCAATGATGTTCAATCTCAAATCTTGGGGGTTCAAATCCGTAGTAAAAGTATATGTCAAGCTTTCTGCCTCACCAGGCTGAATCTCAACATCATATCTTGTCGAGGTCAAATTGCGCACAATAGCAGCACTAGGATGAGTTCCTTCTGGCAGAGTCTGGAGAGTAGACAAAGAGCCTCCAACAACAGCTACTTGAACAGCTTCAGCTTCATCGTTTTGGAATGTAAGGAGGGCTCGAGAAGCATGGCCATTGACGAGTTTAACACCAAAGATTTCTGCTTCAGGAAATGCAGCAACGACTGAGACGGCGAGATTGCTAGGGGGAGTTTCGAAGCCTTCTGCTGCTGCTTCTGTACGTTGATCTTCAGTCTATTGATGAATATAAATTAGTATTTATTTTGGGTTTCAATGGTATTCTTTAGCTCTCGATAGCTATTTGAAGCTTATGACAGCTGTCATTAATGGGAAAACATTAAACTTACACTTTCTGGTGCAGCAAAAACGCTGACAGCACGAAGTGCGAGAAGAGCAAGGGTAGTAAACTTATAGGAAACCATGATGAGCAGATCAATTGAATGAATTGATAGAAGAAAAGGTAAAGAGGGAATGTGGAAGTAAAAGGTGGTCGGATGGTATTATGACGAATTTATGTCCCAGCTTCTAGAAATGTGTTCTCGGCAACTAGCGTATGAATTGTTGCCATTGCTCGGGAATCCCAGTAGCTGCAGCAAGTAAACCAATTTTGGGATGAAGTCATACAAAATAGAGAAATGACATTTATTTGCTCGAGTGTTCGTCCAATAGTTTTAATGTAGTAATTAATATTTGCTGACAGATTGTGACATGCTGAAGAATAGTTTTATGAATCATCATAGATCAACAAAGGCAGGAAGTTGAGCAGATTGGTGAATCTAATAAGCAGCAGGTAGAAAGACATAGTAGAAGTCATTCATGTTCTACAGAGTACACAAAACTAACGTCATCACATCACCGGCAGTCAACCACTCGAGCAAACAATTTTTGATCATTTTTTCATTATTTTGCTGGTTGGGTCCGTAAATACGTGATGCCCAATACTATCCATGCCATGCATACATTTGCTATTACCAGTTTTTCCCAGTCCAGTAGTCATCAAGAGCCCTTCGAGGCAAAATGTCCCCAAAAAGTGTGCTATCATCAAATGAAGGCTTCTCGTAAGAAAAGCACCGCCGTTCTCTATCATACACAGACCGGAAGGTTTATAGCTTGTTCTGTAAGCTATATTTTTAAACCAACGTTATGTTCTGGGAGCTCATTCTCGAGAGCAGTTTGATCATTCGACCTCTTATAGGGAAGGATCAGCAATATTGGCAGTATATAGAAGCGTGTAAATCCACAAGCAACGAGTCAACGAGCCAAAAAACACGCCCAATATTTTTTGTTAAGGTCAATAAGGTTGGAGTCAAGACAATCTCTCTCGTCAAGTTCAAGCACCAACCATTCCAGGTCCGTAACTTTGACGCATGGGTCCTTGGAAACCGTGAGATGTTGGAGTCTTTCCTTTGTTAGCTTACACATTTGATGGATATAGCACACTACCCACCTTCTTTGGTCGCTTTCGACCACCGGCTCTGTCATCGCCATCGCCGGTGGAATATCCACCATCATCATCAACGTAACCCTCGCCATAGCCTTCAAAACTTGAATCACCGTATGAGCGCTTCTTTGCGGTTCTTTTTGGACGTGCGATATCTGCCGCGCCTCTATTTTGCTTTGGCACACCCATCGTGCCTTGCGCCATCGGCATTGGAGCCTTTGCCTTCGCAGGAACAGCCTTTAAGGGATCGTTGGCAATTTGGGAACTGATTTCACCAAGAACAGAATGATTCCAACGTTCTTTTGGAACAGGGCCTTTGGCCATAATTAAAGCCGTCTTGATTTGAGGCAGTAGATCCTCTATTCCTCTACTGATTTCTTTTCCTTGTACATAAGATTGATTCCATGCTTCCCTGGGCCCAAGAGGTCCGTAGGCATCAATTAATGAAGTGAGTGATCCAGGCTGATTAGGTTCTGGACCTTTGACTGCATCGAACTGCCCAGCAATACCCAAGGATTTTATGTATCCTTTGTAGGTTTTTCGAACTGTGTTCTTCTTCCCATCTGCTGTGACACGAGCAAGACTGGCGGCAATTCCGTTCAAACCGAATCGATCGTATAAATCTTGTTGTACGTTTAAATTTTGATTCTTATGAACTGTATGTCATTCCATGTTAACAAAATCTTTTATCCAAGTGGTGGACAAGTCATATAAGATGAATATGCTTGAGATTGTAACCACCAACAAGTTAGATCAACTAGAAAGAAGGAATTCTTACGAGTTCTGCAGAGAAGGTACTTTTTACCGACATCCTGATGGAGATCGTCAATACTAGGTCTGCTCTCCTCGACATGAACTTTCTTCTGCTTTTGATCACCAAGATCTTCAAAATCTCTCTTGCGCTTGGTCGAAGGATCCATTGATTGAGATGCCTCGATGGCGGAATTGACGGTTGACATGCTGCCGTTGATGCTGTGGGCTGGTGTCGGAAGTGAAGTATTGATTCGTGGAGAAACTACGTTCTTTGACAAAATATCGGTAGAGCCTGGGGTATTGGAAGGACTTTGTGGTGTTTGTGGGAGATCAGAAGGCATTTCGGTAATAAGTTTGAATATTAAAGTAATCGAGGTTGTTGTAGAAAAGAAAAAAGGTGAATGTGGTGGTAGAAGGATTGATTGTTGCGGCTTCGGCCGTAGCGAAAAGTTTATTCTTATCGAAAAGACTGTATAAGGGTATCAAAATGCGCCTCGAGTTTATTGAGAAAGAAAGAATGCGGAGTAATAATTGTACAGAGTATCGAGCGAGTGTCGAGGATAAAAGGAACCTATTTTCGATCGGATTCTCGAGGCTCGAAGAAAGGTGAGAGGGAATGAAGGAGAAGGTGGACCGAGAACGATTGTCGCAAAAACGGACCTACACCGCCGACGGCAGCGTTAAATCGACCTGTGCTCTTATTTCATGTAGGTCATTAAGATCGTGTTATCAATGCGATATTGTTTTTCGTATAATCAACGTCGGTTTCGTTATTGTCGTTGATGGTGCTGAATTTCCTGCGTAGTTGGGCAGATCGTTCATGTGAGGTCAATAGGATTGGGAGGCACCGCTTTGTCAATGAATTGGCCGAACCAAAGATTTAGCGCCGCAGTCACGTGTAAATTAAACCGAGGTCAGCTAGTCATTAAATTTTTTTCTTCTCTCCTCTTTGACCGTAATCCTTATTGAATGGATGTGAATAAATATGATAAATGAATGTGATTATCCAACAATATATACCATTTTGAGAAATGTTGGAAAAGATTCAAAAAGAGTCAAATTGGACAATTCCATCATGAAACTCATTATTAAACACTCCGTATGATTCCCAGCTCTTCTCTAGCCAGAATCGATCAAACGCATTTTGAGTTGTTCCAGCCCCATTTTCAACTTGAACCAAGCATGTGTGCGCTAAACTAGATGTAGATTAGATCCAATGGAAATTGCCGGGTTTGTTACTGATAGGAAATAATTTTTTGATATCGAGAAAATTCCCTATGAATGTATTTATTTTTGATATTTGAATCAAAAATCAACAAGAAACACTGAATAATACACCACCATGTCTGAAGGAAGAAAGAGACCATTCGACGATGATGTTGCCATTGAGGCAGCATCCGAAGAAACCCAAACACATACCTCGAAGAAACCTAGAAAAGAAACGAATGCATCTGCCCGCCGTTCATTGTTTGTTCGTTCTTTACCTGCGACAGCTACAACCGCATCGTTGACTGAGCTTTTCTCCGACAATTATCCTCTCAAGCATGCCACAGTTGTACTCGATCCTGTTACAAAACAATCAAAGGGTTATGGATTCGTTACATTTGCAGATGCGGAAGACGCTCAGAGAGCCTTGGATGAATTCAATGGCCAATCATTTCAGGGTCGTAAAATGAAAATTGAAATTGCTCAACCACGTTCCAGAGATGCGCCAGCTAAAGGTGGAGACGATGGACTAAAAATGCCCAAGGAGAAGAATGCGATTGCTACCGAGGCAGCTGCTGTCAAGAAAGCCCGACAAGAGAAATTGGCAGAATCAAAAGCACCCCCCAAACTTATCATCCGAAATCTGCCATGGAGCGTCAAAACCCCCGACGAATTGGCCAAGCTATTCATGGGTTTTGGAAAGGTCAAGTTCGCTACAATGCCCAAGGTCAAAGGAAAGGAAGCAGGGTTCGGATTTATTGTTATGCGGGGCAAGAAGAATGCAGAGAAGGCATTGGCTGCAATCAATGGGCGTGAGATTGATGGCAGACAATTGGCCGTTGATTGGGCTGTCGAAAAGGATGTTTGGGAGAAGAAGAAGAACGAGGATGCAGGTATTAGTGAGGATGTGGAAAAACCAAAGGATGAGCCCAAACAGCCAAAAGACAAGGCAGACGACGACGATGTGGACGATGATGTCGCAAATTTCATGAAGAATTTTGGAGATCAATTAGAGTCTGAGGACGAGAGTGATCCTGAAGCCGATCAAGAGAATGAAGACGACGAGGACGACGAAGACGACGATATTGAAAATGACGACGACTTTGATGATACAGCTGAAGATGAGACGATGGAAGAAGAAAAGCCAAAGAAAAATTTCATTACCGACAATTCAACAACACTTTTTATTCGCAATCTCCCCTTTACGACTCTCGACGCAACTTTGAAGGCACACTTTGAACAATTCGGTCCTGTTAGATATGCTCGAGTGGTTATGGATAAGGCAACAGACCGTCCTAAGGGGACCGGTTTTGTCTGTTTCTACAACGTCGAAGATGCTGAGTCTTGTTTCCGAAATTGCCCCAAGTATCAACCTACCGGCGCAAATGCAATTAAGAAAGGTGATACTCCACAAATCAAGCACTCTCTCCTGGAACCTGAAAACGCAGATTCAACGGGTGCTTATACCATCGAAGGCAGACTACTTCAGATATCCAAGGCTGTTGAGAAAGATCAAGCAGTGAAGCTTACAGAGGAGGGATCGCATTTCCGTGATAACCGCGACAAAGATAAACGAAAGCTTTACCTTCTTCAAGAAGGTACTGTCGCAAAGGGCACCCCTCTCTACGATATACTCCCACCTTCCGAGGTAAAGATGCGCGAGGATAGTGCCATGCAAAGAAAGAAGCTTATTCAAGGAAACCCAACTCTACATCTCAGTCTCACGCGTCTGGCCATACGTAACATACCCCGCAATATCGATTCTAAAGCTCTCAAAGCTCTGGCTCGTGAAGCCGTTGTTGGATTTGCTACAGATGTTAAGGCAGGACTACGTCAGCAACTTTCCAAGGAAGAAATCTCACGAGGAGGCGAAGAGATGCGTGAGGCTGAAAAGCAAAGAAAGGCCAAAGGCAAAGGTATCGTTCGACAGGCTAAAGTTGTGTTTGAGGGTAGAGAAGGCAAGAAAGTTAGCGAGGAGAGCGGTGCCGGGAAATCAAGAGGATATGGTTTCGTTGAATATTCGAGTCACAGATGGGCTCTCATGGGCTTAAGATGGTTGAACGGCCACGCACTCATCAACTCCCAAGGGAAAACACAAAGAATGATCGTAGAATTTGCCATTGAGAACGCACAAGTAGTTTCCAGAAGAAAAGAACACGAAGAGAAAGCTCGCAATCGCTCAAAAGAAGTGACCGATAAGATTGCCAAGGGCGAAATCGTCAGCTCGAAGAAATTGGCAGGTAGAGATACACAAATGAAATCGATGAGAAAGGGTGGAAAGGGCATCAAGGGAGCTGGTAAAGGTGGGAAATTTGAAAAGGAAAAGAGTTTCGATAGAATCGCTCTCAGGTAAGTCTACGCCCCCTTTTGCATTAACAAGTATGACGTACTAACTATTAAATAGGGGTAAACGTAAAGCCGAAGACGACGCATCTGAACAAAAGGATAGAAAGAGACCAAGGAACGAAGCAGCCGAAGGCGATGATGACAGCAAACAAAAAAAGAAGGCACAAATTATTCAAAAGAAGAGAATGATGAGGAGGAATAGAAAGGGTGGCGCTTAGCTGGATGGTATATGAAGGGGCTGGCAGGCGGAGAGAGGAGGTCGAAGGGAAAAGAGGGAAGTGAGGTTCATGGGGTAGAACATACATAGTTGGGGTTGCATATATGAGGAAGCGATCATTATTTTCGAGCTCAAGCTTGTTGTGTGATTAATATGATACCTGCCTTGATGGCTGAACAATAATTACTGGTTTTCAAATTCATATCATACTTGATACCCATGAATCCACCAATAATAGCATATGCTGTTTCCTACCCCTCAAATCACGTGCAACTACCCCAAATTGAATAACCGATGACTCCTTTTCATTTTTTCAAGGACACTTCCACTCACAATCCTAACCATTCCCAACAGTATGCCCATATACAATCATAGAAATAACAGCCCTATTCATAATCAACGACATCAATGCGACATCCTCTAACTTCGTGTCAATAATGTCATTTTTCGCGTATTTTGAAGAATGTACATCCATTCATGATGCCTTCATCAAGTAATAGACCGCCAGTCACGTAGTTATATTAAGTGTCTTTAGCTATGTACACATGTTTTTGACTTGGATATCTATTCCAAGTATATCCATATCTCGAGAGAAAGATTTCAAGTCAAGATACAATAGTTTTGGAGTCAGGAATGATTATTTTCGCTAACTCAAAATGATATCAATTCATAGTGTTCATATCCAGTCACTTACAGTTACGTCTTGGAGTCCGAAGAATACCTACTTTACAGTCTTCCTTTTTTAATCTGACTGGGATATCAATGAAATTTACTTTTCGACGTTGAGTTATTTATTTCAAGTCAAGATACGGTATACCCGAGTCAACAATGACTAGTCTGGGGCATGGCGAGGATTTTGAGATTCACTACTGTCTATTTTCGGAATGGTGGGACTAATTCCTCTTATTTACTTATCATCTGCATATGACTTGGACTTGAATGGTGTATAGGGAGACTATTCGTAGGAGTGAATAAATATGCGGACCCAAGTCATAGGGGTTGGGACTACTGGTATCACCTGGGTGATGATTATAACATCTTCAAAATAGTTGTAATCTATCGGTTGGTATTGCGTATATCCATTCTAGCTTCAAAACTACGAGAGCTATATTCAATACGCTCGTGGGCTCATATGTACGTATTCACCTATATCGCAACAAGGGCTCATAGTTGTCTATTTTTGGTATCAACATGAATATTCTTGGTTATTGCGTCATTGTTTACAAGCGAAACTGACTCGTATATTCTATAAAGAATATATTCATACTTCCGAGGTCTCTAGATGTATTTTTGGATTCAATGGGACTTATATCTCGGTTGTTTTGACTCGAATGCCTGTTTCAGTATACATTCTAATGACAACATGAGCATTTTGAGTCAGAATAACCTCACTTTACAGTCATTCCAAATGCTTCCCAGGAGAAAGTTACAGGGGGTTCGTGGGTATATTAAGGAACGGTGCACCCCTTTTCATTCGAGTTTGCAATCAACAAGGCATCCTCGAAATACATTGAAGTGAAACACAGTACTTCAAAATCAAGGAGCAACCTTTTCTCTAGCATAATATCAACTCTGAGCAGAACCATCTTGTCCACACAACGCCTATTTCTCTTCTTTGACCGGCTCCTACGCCAATATTTGAGCTTTATCATCATCGATACACCCCTTCATTGTTCGACAGCAGCTTCGGCGTATTATCCTCAGTCAAGACTGTGCAAGTCCAACATAGTGATAGACACTGAAACTTCTAGACGTCGTCTCTAGTGGGCATTAGACTGAGACTTCTGAACCTCCAAATATCTAAGGGCTAATCGATTCCTACGAGAATGTCTTCCCATCGTCGAGAGAAAGGAAAAAAAAGGCAGACAACGGAAGGTGCTCCAAGCCATGGATCACCAAATAGATCTTCACACCATGTCAGAAACACTGAGGTAAGAGATCGTCAACAGAATATTGTCCAGCCAGCGCCGGCACCAGCGCCAGCACCACTATTACAGCACTACACAGAAGGATACGATGAAGTCGATAATTCCCCTTACTACCAGGGGCAGTACCAGAAGCAGGATGACGTTGCAGCAGGACCGGCTCCCAAGTCTGATGCGCCGCCGCCTGTGTATCAAGGATCGTCTTTTGGTACTGGAGCCGTTTCTTACGCGGAAACAACAACAACTGAGGCATCAGCCTCGTCTGGAAACAACTTTCAAGATCAAAATGTGCCTGATACAACATCCTTCAAAGATATTTATGAAGTAGCTGGTCTGGGTTACCTGAAGCCGCAAGTGGAAAATAGATCTTTTACACCAAATAGTTCTGATTATGCCATGCTGCCGACTCATCCAAATACTCCCAGCAGGCTTACAGATACGTCCGCAGCTAGTTATCAGGACGTAATGACAAGGTTTCCCGCTAGCGTGTTTACGTACAAAGAGCAAGGAGAACTTCCCTATGGGGTTGACGACTATCCAGCTAACTGGAATTCAGGAGATGATCCCAGTTTCAAAAGTGAAGGCCAAGGCCCTGTGGCTGACTTATGGGCTGGTGTTTACAGGACTGAAGAAGAAATGGGAATCTGTTGCCTGTTTGATCATGTGGATTTTTATCGACTAATGTACATTATTACGACTTTGAGTTCAACTGTCGATTGCATTCAAGATAATCAGACGTGTGTAAGGATGGCAACAGAAATCCTCAACAGTGCTGGTAGACCGTATGGATTTAACATTGTAAGTCATTTACGGCCAAAAGGTGGCTTCACTGTGGAGCAAGTGGGAGGGCTTCTCCGCATTATGTCCGATAGAAGCAACAAAAATCGTGCTGCAGCAGTTGGGCGCATAAATGGATGGCTGAAAATCAATAATAGCCGGGTTCAGGAACGCGAAAAGCAGAAGATAAGAGAAAGGGAAGAACAGGCAAGGAAAAGCAAAGATAATAAGAAGCATCGCAAGAGTTCTAAGCATAAGAGTCCCTCGCCTACGAGTTCCACGCCTAAGCCATATCCATACTGGTCTCCCAAGAAACTCGTAGCAGGTCTGCCAGAAGCTATTATGCGTTACTTTAACTACGATTATCAAACTGCTGTTGCGGATAAAAGGCTCTGCTGGCACTGGAGAATTGACTATTTCCTCTACCGCGAGAAAGGAGACGGTGACCGACTCATCTGGCACTTACCACAAACCTTTATATCCCCACCACCAGTACCTCCTGAAGCTCATTTTTGGACCAATATAACTGCCGAGCAAGCAGAATACGACCACCAAGAATATATCCAGAATGATCCAGAAGAACTGAACTTTGCGGGGAAAAGACTAGAGCGATTGGGTTGGGGAGAGTCGAGTATACAGGAGGCAGAAGGGTTAGCACTAGAGGAGGAAAGATGGCGCCGCAAACAAGAAAAGGGAAAAAGTGCCAATGTCATCACCGTAAAACCTGGAGTATCATCATCTAAACATCCACATCCAGAGACAAACAGCTCGGATTCTCAAAAACATACAACGAGGGTTCAATATATGGGCAAAGATGGTAAAATTCACTACAAGCGGGGGACCCAGTGAGGGTTTTTTGAATAGGAAATAGAGAACAATTGGTTGATAGTAGATGCGCTGGAATTTATTAGTATGTAGTTAGATATAGAAGTCTGATACGCTAGCCCCACGGTTGAGGATATGTCTAATCAAGACATGGATAGTGGGCAAGAATAGATGCAATGGTTGTAATAATGAAGCAAAAAAGGCTAGAGTATTTAGAGATAGATAGATAATACTTAATAACGTTGCTTTTACACTAAATTCTTAACACAATAGTTTTGGTATCACTTTATTCTATATCTACCTTTGAATAGAAACTAGAAACCGGAAGGTTCTTTTGATAGAGCATGTGCGAGCCAAAGAAGTCAGGCATTGGAGTAATATCCTGTGTCGTTGACTCCAATACCATATTTGAGTCACTCTTCACATGCATTTTTCGAGTCAGAATGCTCTTCTTTTATAGTCATCTTGGAAGTCTTTCAGAGAAGGACTACAGGGGGATTTTGAGAATAATAGGAGTCGGTGCGACCCTCTTGATTCAAGTCTGCAAAGTACGAAACAACTTTAGAATACAACGCAATAACAAAACAGTTGTGAAGCAAGACAATCTTCTTAACATTACCCCATATCACACTTTATCACCGTCTATTCTTTATCTCCAGCAACACATTACCTTACTGTTTAGCAACGTTTCTAGGCATTCCCGTTGCCAAGCTTGCTTTGGGAATCTACTTGCAGTATTTGGCTGCCAGACTCATAAGTTCAGCATTATCACCCTTTACCAGCCTAGATCGACCAATAAGCCAGGAGCTGCTCATAAATCTTACTCTACAGTCATGTCTGACCACAGAGTTCCCTTTACGTATGATGAATACCGTAGAGCTAATTGGTCTCGCAATGAAATCATCAGTGGTGCGGCGGGCCCAGTGCTCGGGAGGATACCGCTGGAAGGTGAACCCTCTCTTGCGTCAGGAGATCATCATTCATATACTCCCTCATACGATTCCCAACATTATTTATCAGGAAGCCAACATTCATATTCAAATACCGAAACTCCAGCAGTTTATACGGCAGACCCAGGAAGACAATATGGATCTACATTTGACAACCCAAATATTGCCCAACCTCAACCACAGACCACGCAACAGTTCCAGCAGCATAGTTCACCGCTACTATCCATGAATTCAAGTGCTTTTAATCCATCAATAATAGAACCTCAGCAAGTTCAGAATTATGGCAGTCTAGCAGCTGCTCATAATTTCGCTGAGAGACAGACTACTACTCGCGATTTTGTTGAACGTCAACGACAAATCTCCCCGCCCTCACGGGCGCCTTCCTCCATCCACCCCCAGTCTACAGGTTCACCGGCAACCTGGGAACAGTTACTAAAGAACCACTCTATGGAATATGGTCTCCTGTTCCTTGGGACTCAGGATATAATCCGGCGTTCCACAGCCCCTATCCTCATAATAAGGGTCCCGGGGCCGATCTATGGAGAGATACATGGCAGGGTCAAGAGGGTTGTGAGGAAGAACGGATCTGTCTTATGTTTGATCATGTAGACTTATATCGACTAGCATACATCACTACAGTTCATCTAGGATCAGTGGAAAGACCTGACACCATAGTTGAAGGTATGACAGGACCTGACGGAGGTAACTTGGTAAATTGGCTACGTGACATAGTGGCGATACTCAATGAAGCCGGCAGACCACCAGGCTTCGGAGGAGTATCTCAGAGGCGACCAGGCGCCTTCACTGTGGAGCAAGTGAGGTCCTTGTTCGCCATAATGGCCAATAGAAACAACATCAACCGTGGAAAAGCATTCAACATATTGGAGGGATGGGTGTGGCTTTCTGGATGGTCCCCTCGACTTGTTCTTCGCAACGTGCCAGAAACCATTGTGAGTCATTGGAACCACAGTTATCAGACTGCCCTGACGGATAGAGCCCTCCGATGGGACTGGCGAATCAAAGAGTTCATCTATGAAGAAACAGTTAATAGCAAAGGAGAAGCGGTTTGGAAATTGAAGCTCAATCAATTAGGCAGTCAAGCTCCAGGGTCAACTTCAAAAGAACAACAACCTGAGCCATCAAGACATTTGAGACGAAATATTAAACATTCTAGAGCTTCGACTTCAAACTCCTCGCATAGTCATCATCACTCACAGTCCTCTAATCGAGATGTGGAGTATACAGGCAAGGGAAAAAAAGCCACGTCATTGAATTGAAGGCAAAAGAACGTGATATTCGGAGACAGAGCGCTCTGCAGAACTTTGGCGGCATTTCATAGAGGGATTTAGACATTAGATGCGCTGGTCGCTCCATTAGAGCATAATTAGATACCGGAAAGTCTCATGCGCCGGCCGCACGACTGAGGGTTTGCTTAATTAAGGCATGGGAAGATGCAAGACGTAGAGGCGCTGGTCGCACTACTGCAAGACATGGGTAGAACACTTAGAGATAGATAGATAATATTTAGCAACGTTGCTTTTCACACTCAATTTTTTAACATTCTAGTTTCGATATCGCTTCAGTCGATGTCTGCCTCTGATCGAGTGTCTTTGAGTATGCCTTCAGCGTTGGTCCTTGTTTTCCCAACATGGTGACTATAAATATGTATCACCACCCAAATGTATACCCCGAAGCACCAAATCTATCTACACGCATCTTAGAATATTTCAGTAATATGGGAAACAAGAATGGTATCACAGACCATCTTCAATCATGGAACCCTCAAATATATCTCAAATCAAGCTATAAGAGACACTAATCTATAAAAACTTACTTTGCCGTGTCAAGTTTCATGAAATTTTTGACATGATTTAGCTTCACTTGATCAAATTGTCTCTATTTACGCTTGTAAAAGACAGAAAATATATTTTCCCCCTCTAAATTGTACTCTATCTACAAGTTTCAATTCATACTCTCGGAGATGCAAGTGACACATTTCCAGAAGACTCCTTTTTATACATTCGAAAGATTTATAACTGTACCCATGGCGATAGATGATAAAATGGAGGAATAGATTAAAATGAGGCCTTGACACTTCGATCTGGATGACTCGGGCTGAACGATATTTACTGTCATTTTCGTAGCTTTCATGTACTGTATTGAAAGGGAACTCTGATCCTAGTTTCTCGCTAAGGGTTGAGCATGGAATGATGTATCAAAATGTAATAATCGAGAGTAGATAGTGTAAAAAGCGACGTTATTAAATATTCTCTATTGGTTTCTAAGTAGTCTAGATTCATTTCCAGGCAGTGTGACCAGCGTACCGCATTCAGCGTCTCGTAATCAGTGTCTATCTGCGCCCTATTCCAAGTAAAAGTCCTCAGTCGTGCGGCTAGCGCATCAGACCTCTCTCTATCCATTTATATTCTAACAGTGCGGCCCGTGCATCCATACTCTAATCAATATATCTATGTAATTTTGCTTTCCAACCGTATTCTCTCAGTTCACCAACAACCCTGGACGAATAAAACTGGCAACGAATCTCCTGTCGACAGGCGCAAAATCTGGAATCTTTGATATTTGTCCTAATGATGATGTCTTCTCCTCTGGTGTCCATGTCCTTCGTTATATCCATGACTTCTCCAGGAGCCCGAGGAACCCGATGAATGACGGTGATGGCCGCTTGATCCTGCATCACTTTGGACGGGCGTAGCTAGTAGATTAACAACAACCGGTACTGGAATATCCATAAATCTATGAATGCTGGGAGGCCAGTCAATATTAGCTCGAGCTACGAGTCTGGGTGGGCCCTGTGGATGTGAACGGTAATACCGATCTATAGAGTTACTTAAGGGGTTCCGAAGATAAATCAGTTGATCGTTCTGTTCGTGACCATCGCCGTGTACTGT
Organism: Botrytis byssoidea; assembly: GCF_014898295.1. Classification (NCBI taxonomy): domain Eukaryota; kingdom Fungi; phylum Ascomycota; class Leotiomycetes; order Helotiales; family Sclerotiniaceae; genus Botrytis; species Botrytis byssoidea. The sequence goes on along the minus strand of NW_024065858.1, from coordinate 798,696 downwards.
GTCGACCCATTCGATGACTCTATCTACAGGCCATTGCCGATATGGATTTCCTGTATACCCGAGGAATTCAAACAGGTCGCGGACCAAAATTGGATTGAAAGGACTCAAATATGACACTGCACGGGGCGGAAATATCATTTCTTGTCTTTCTAAATATTGGTCATCCAAGATGGCGGTAATACCGGCGATACCCTCTGGACTTGGAGGGTTTTCTACTGTAAGACGAAGGTTACAGCACAGTCTTACGAATAGGTATAGATCAATCGCGTCAATATCAAGGAACGCCCCATGCCAGCTGTTCAGCAAGAACGTCCTCCATATATAATCCGTTACGTAAGTTCCCCACGGATAACGTGGACCAAATGGCTCCATGTTTTGTGCGGGTGGATTTAGTTGTGTCAATCCTCCTGATCGCCAAAATTCCAATGGTATGTTCGGGGTATCGAAATTGCCTTGCGGATCATATACATCAGCTGAAGTGGACCCTATGATTCGCGAAAGCTGGGGTGTGATTCGGCCTCTTCCAACTGTCGCGTTCGAGCTTCCAGCTGTATTTACTTCCCAAGAAGTTGATCTTCACGGTGCGACCCCTCCGACAAGAATATTTACATCTCCTCTGAAAGGGTTGTTTCGTACCCGTCCATCATAGTTTGGTGCTTCTCGGTTTGAGTTAGACATAACTTAGTGGCACGAATGTGGATATCAATCAAGCTTTGAGTACTTTAAATGAAGAGAAGATGGTCTGAATCCAGCTGGGTACAACTCTGAGGCCTGACTAGGTAGCTACGAGCAATAAAAAGAGTCGGATTCGTCCAAATATGAGTGATCCTGGCTAAGGGAGATTTGATGTAACGGATCGGCTTTGGAGATGGCTAGAGTTAAGCTCTCAGTATCAGGTAGGTGTTTCTGGATTTGAGTTGGAAATAGGATAAAAGAATTCTCTTAAGTTTGCAAGTAGTTTGTTGTACTTGATGTATTGTGAGAATGTTTCGTTGTGAAAAGCGAAACTTGATGGGCTACACGTCCTCTATTATCTCCAAGACCCCCCTGCTCGGTTCCCCTAGTGGCATGCAAAATGACTGTAGAAGGAGGGTATTCTGATTCGAAAACATTGATATTGGAGTGTTGAAGTGACTGTAATAGGGTGTTCGAGTTGAAGTTCGGATAATGAGTCCTAATGGAGGGTATTCTGACTCAAAAGATGCACTTGAGGGGTATCAAAGTGACAAGAACCAGGTACTGGAGTTAAAAGTTCACGAAAATGAGTCTCAGACGACGGAATGGTGACTCGAAAATGTTCACACCAGGCTATGATACACTCAAAAATAGGTATTCAGGTCAGAACCACTGAGGAATGAGCTGTTTTACTCTAAAAATACATTTAGATATAAGTGTATTCAAAAGCTGTCTATATTCAAGTGAATATTGCCTGCGAGGGAGGAAATAATAAATGAAAACAGCCATAGCATTCACAGAATAGCCAACTATGAGTTCCCAGCCCCGAGAATCTGATCCCGCGCACTCATTCAATACTAGAAATAACTTCTTTATATATATCTCAAGTTGATATCATACGTAAGAGAAGAAATGGGATAACAATCGAGAATTGTTATAACAATCCCGAAAAAAACAATGCTGAATGTTACTAAGTAATCTCAAGATAATTTACACCATTCATTGTTGGATCAAATATTCGGAATTTTGGCTTGATTTAGATTTACCATAGAGCAGCAACTGCGATAGGACATGTCGAAACAAGCGAACAGGAGAATAGCGGCAAAGTGCTCTATAGGGATCACTTTCGTGATTGGTTACGATATCGTGGATAGGTACTATTTCTGAACAACATGAAATATTCATTCCGAGCTTGAATATCGTGTCTTAGCTCCAAATCTTTGTCGAGATCTACAATATCTTCATGTACTTCATCTCGAACTAGAACAAGAAATGAAAGATTGGAAAAGCCCTCGACATAACTACATTGCTGGCTGGGAACAATTTGATGAAAGAATTATGAGTGAATACCCCTTCAGAACAAGCAAAGTGATTGCTCCTGATCTGTGATCAAGGGTATTTGTATCAATACCGATCCTTGCTTATGAATGTGATTGTTCTGGATACAATTGAATTTGAGATACCGGCGCTGGGTGGGGGACATCAGGACTGAAAAAGTCCTTAAAAAATGGAAAGGAGTTATCGGTTATTAAAGTATGAAAGATTTTCGTGTGATCTGAGAACTGAGGAGGGGGGTACACGAAATTTATGGATTGAGAAGATGAAGCAAGATAGATCTGAATGAGAAAGCTAAGATTGCTTAATCTTAGTTATGAAGCAAAATATCATAGTGATCAAATGTTCAAGCTGAAGCACGAATATAATGATCGCGTTGCAAACTATGCATACCTATTTTTGCTTCACTTCACCTAGTTCCTTTCCTCTCCTTGACCAAAAGAGAAAACGGCTTTCGTACTACTTCTAGTTTGTGTCATAGATGATTGAACGGGTATTTTTCAATCGAGACTATCAAGAGAAATCTCCAAATGTTCCGATCCCGTTTTCAATCCAAAGAAAAGGAAAGTTTGAGTTTACTTTGGAGGGTTGAGCAGATAAAGAGGAACGGGAATACTTCTAGGGGACAAAGAAGAGTTCCAAAGCTCGGAAAGAGGAGGAGGCAAGATGTAACCCTTGGGTTTAAATGTAGGCCTTCTAAATTTTTCTTCTCGTGCTCTTGGTTAACACGGCCATGCGAGATCATTGCTCTGTAGTGATGCACCGTAAGATTCTCTGAAGGCTGGCTTTCAACCTCCATCACAGCTCGAACAATCTTGAGAGCCACCTAACCTGTTTCAGAGATGCGAAGTTTCCAATGCGGAGGTTTGTCTGCTCTCTGCTCTATACACCGCGTCGCTCTTTCGTGAAGCGTTTGGCAGCAATTGTGGAAGCATTAACATCCAAAAGATGAAATAACTAAGTCGTTGTATTAGAACAGAGTCCGTATCTTGACCACTGAGCGTTTTGACATGCAAAAAACTCATTTGATTGACGTTCTTAATTTAGGAAAATGAGGGAGTGATTGCCAAGACTACATTGCGACTTTGAAACCCGATTAATTCGTCTTGATTTGGATATGAAGACAACAAGGTGTACTAGTCACTAATTAGGGCCTCTTAATTACCGCGGATACCTGCCACTGAAGCCGCCCTATTCTTGGTCCCGTGCAAATCATATCATCGGTCTCGAACATTGCCAAGAAGTATATTGGACCCCAAATGCAATGCCACCACACCCATTCAACGTTGACTGGTCTGCACACTGCACATGTCGAACCAGGACTAGGCACGGATGCACATCTGTTCACGACCTATACCCCGCGTAACTTCTGAGGTGCATTTATTGAACGCGGAATTGAAGCACGCTCGCGGCACGGTCAGACCAGATTTGGAGCGTCGTCCATGGTAGACGGAGATTTCTCGATGTTGGTTATCGTGATGATGTGTAGATACCGAATTTTTGTTACGTATGTAGAATGAAGGGGAAGTTCGGAGAGTCGCATGGTACCAGCGAGTGGTTTTGATAAGATACCGAATGGCTGGTGGGGTCCACGCCGAGAGATGTCCGGCGGGTAATTGGTTGGGAACTTGGGATGTGATGTAACACAATAACGCTTTACCCCGCAGGCCCGCAGGAAGGAGAATTGATGGGAAATGATCATTTGAGGGCAGACAGACAGACAGTCAGATAGTCAGACAAACAAGCAAACAGAAGGACAGACAGACAGACAGGCAGGCAGACAGGCAGACAGACAGACAGGCAGACAGTCAGTCAGTCAGATAGTCAGATAGTCAGACAAACAAGCAAACAGAAGGACAGCTATGCCAGTTTCTCGATATGCATACAAAGTGAGTGGACATGATATGTAGGGTCTATGATGCAGGTCTAGAGGCCAGACGACAGAAAGGTGCATATGTGTTACAACGGGTTGGGGAAGAGAAGACAGCTAGCTGGGTGAAGTTTAGAGGTAAAGAGGTAAAGGTTAAGAATGGGATTGATTATCACTACCTGGTGAAACATCGACCAGTCACTGGCAGTCAGTCTATTGAGCTTCATAGGGCATACATACATACTTTTTACATGATCATCGAATGCTTCACAATACTACCATAGATTCTCTCCTTTGTGCATGATCACCATGTGCTTCATAGTACATTCATAGATTCCATAGATTCCATACTTTTACATGATCATCGTGTGCTTCATGATCATCATCACATACCCAACGTTCTAGATAGTGGCGAGCAATGTAATGCATCGTCTCTCATCCACTTCTACGTGAAGCTCTTTCTGTTCCTGAGCTTAGCTTGAGTAAAGTGGACCATACATGTACCGGAAACGTGCGGAATCATAGCTCCCCGTAAAGCTACCGAGCTACCCCTAGAAATATTCTACGAATCTACGAGAAATCACCTTGACCAACTAGTCCAAAGAATCCGAATACCGATTCACCCATCCAACCATCATGCCATCATACCGTTGCCATTCGGAAACGCGGACCAATTTGGCAATGGGCCTTTGACCACACAATACAGCCAAACACGGCAGGACGATCGATGAATGATTGATTCTTTTCCCTTCTCCGAGTCTCATGAGTTTCGTACCAGTTACCTCGTTGGTTATTTATGTGCTGTAAGTGGAGAATGCGATGATGTCCTCCGAGTCGACCACTTTTCATTTGTGGATAGTTTGGACCAAATATTGTTGGAAAAAGAGGGGAAGTGGTGAAAATACCAAGACTTCTTACTATGGAATGTAGTCGTGATATCCCGAATTTATTGAGGGGTATCGGAGGCAGCGAAGGTATCGAACATTATATATATTGAAGAGCTGCTCCCGTCTTCGTGGTCGTATACTTCCTCTACATCTTCATCTTTTTCATATATCAGACATTCAAAACAAAGGTAAGCTTCTACCCCTCCCATCGACAACAACAGTAGATGGGAAGTATGGATAGCTTCATATGGTCAAGAGATCAACACCATTGGCATCCTCCAAACTCTATTCTGATCCTTGAAGCCTCACATTCCATTTATCTTGTCAATTGGTCGATGTACATGTTACTAACAGTGGTTGCCAATATAGGTTAATACATCCCGAACCCCGCACTTTCCTAAATATACATACATCTAACACAACTTCCATACAACAGATATATCCTCTTTGTTACTTATTCAACAATCAATCAACACTTTTTTCAACTACAAATAATAAAACAATAATTCAAAATGGTATTTTTCACTCGTTCCCTCTCTCGTTTGGCAACAAGACCGTCTCCCTGTGCTCGGTCAATCTTCACAGCTTCTGCTGTTGCGAGAACCACACCAACATGGACGACGCGATCGACTGCTTTTGGCCCACAGAAGCTCAATCAGAAATTTGGAAATATCAGAATGCTAACGGGTAATCATCGTGAAAAGGTCAAGGTACTTCTCGTATTGTACGACGGAAAGAAGCACGCCGAAGAGGTATGTTTTATTTCCTTTACCCCTCTACTCAATTGCGGGTAGTCGTCCAACTACTTCAATTGAGTATCTATCTTTGAATCAATTGACTAACAGGAATACAATTAGGTTCCAGAGCTTCTTGGCACAACTGAGAACGAGCTTGGTATCCGCAAATGGCTCGAGGATCAAGGACATGAGCTCATCACCACCTCCGACAAGGAGGGAGAGAACTCCGAATTCGACAAGCACTTGGTAGACGCAGAGATCATCATTACCACTCCGTATGCTACCCATCTTCCTACATATCAATTCGCAGATTCTAACATGCTTCCCTTCTTAGTTTCCACCCAGGTTACCTCACTGCCGAGCGTCTTGCCAAGGCCAAGAACCTCAAGATCGCCATCACTGCCGGTATTGGATCTGACCACGTCGATCTCAATGCTGCCAACAAGACCAACGGTGGTATCACCGTTGCTGAAGTTACTGGATCCAACGTTGTCTCCGTCGCTGAGCATGTCGTCATGACCATCTTGGTTCTCGTCCGTAACTTTGTCCCAGCACACGAGCAAATCCAAGCTGGTGAATGGGATGTTGCCGCTGCTGCCAAGAACGAGTTCGATCTTGAGGGTAAGGTCGTCGGTACCGTCGCTGTTGGAAGAATTGGTGAGCGTGTCTTGAGAAGATTGAAGCCATTCGACTGCAAGGAATTGTTGTACTTCGATTACCAACCTCTTAAGCCAGAGGTTGAGCAAGAGATCGGTTGCAGACGTGTTACCGATTTGGAGGAGATGTTGGCTCAATGTGACGTTGTCACCATTAACTGCCCTCTCCACGAGAAGACCCGTGGTCTTTTCAACAAGGAGTTGATCTCCAAGATGAAGAAGGGTATGTTCCAATTCTCATCCGTTTACTCATCATTAAACTAATATAAAAAATAGGATCCTGGTTGGTTAACACCGCCCGTGGTGCCATCGTTGTCAAGGAAGATGTTGCCGAGGCTCTCAAGTCTGGTCACCTTCGCGGTTACGGAGGAGATGTCTGGTTCCCTCAACCAGCACCAAAGGACCACCCACTCCGCTACGCAAAGAACCCATTCGGTGGTGGAAACGCCATGGTTCCTCACATGTCTGGTACATCTTTGGATGCTCAAAAGAGATATGCCGATGGTACCAAGGCTATTCTCGAGAGCTACTTGTCTGGCAAGCATGATTACAGACCAGAGGATCTGATCGTCATTGGTGGTGATTATGCCACCAAGGCTTATGGTGAGAGAGCGAAGAACAGTGGTTCTTCTGGTGCCAACAAGGCATAAGTAGGGAAGATGATTGTATAATTGAAATGGGATGGGAAAGGAAATGGGTTTTTAGGTATGCGGCTTTGATGGTTCAAGCTGCTACTATGTGATATGACATTAAATGAAATGAAATAAATTATCTGTCAAATTGTTTAATTCTACCCTTGAGTGATAAATTCGTTATGAGATATGATTATGGTTGACCTTGGTGTTCAGACTATTGAAGGCTGGATTTCTTCATTTGAATAATAGAAGTAATTCTACTGTGTTGTGATAAAGTGAATCTTTCTGATTGCATTAGCTCCGTATGGGGTATAGGTGTTGCATTCGCCTTTCCACTCTGCTCTAAAAATTGGAGATATCGAGTGTCTCCGTCATATTAGGTTGCACGAATCGGCGGATCATCATGGAAAGAAAACTCTTTGGATCCGAGGTTGTATATATGTAGGTATCGCTAATGGCGCTTTGGTACTAGAAGGAAGAGGGTGGCGGTGATTGGTTGATGAGAGGCTTGGAGGTTGGGAGATTGGAATGTTTGAGGGGATTTGATGGGGGATTTGATGGGGGAGTGAAGGGAGGGATAGGAGAGATGGGAGGGACTTTGAAGGAAGAAGGAAGATTGAAATTGAGGTTGTAATGGAGATGGCCGTCTGGATGAAAAAAAAAATCTTTTCTTTTCTCTTTGTATGGGATTTCATTTTCATCGAGTGTATGACCCATGTATCAAGACTTAAGATGCGAGTGAATACTCTTGTGGAGTATAGGATGGGTATGGAGGAGAGATGTATGTATATACGGGGATAAGATATTAGAAGGTAGGCTATGTCCATGTGTGTGTGTGTGTGCGTGTGTTAGTTATTTTGGTGTGGCTTTATGGTAGGAGGGGAGATATTGGTGGATGGCTTGAATGGGATATTTGAGTGATTTTTTGGGGGGGATTGGGGTTTTGATGAAGAGGTGACAGGGTGGGTTGGATATGATGAGTTTCCTCCTTTTTCGTAGTCTTTTTTCATTCTTACTAGTACCCCTCTTTCAATCTTCTAAAATACCATTTTCTTCCCCGAGAGATGTGAAGACTCGGTAGAAACATTTCTACGAGGTTTATATAATGTTTCGTCGGAGACAACCGTTCACGCCATATTTGACCACGTTAGTTTGGGTTGAATCTTCTGTGCGGTGGTTATGGTTATGATGGTGACAAATTCCACTAGTTCACTTGTTTGATAGGTTGATTGGATTTATTGAATGCTCTCATTTGGCTTTTTGATTGATGTGTCTGTAAAAACAGAGGAGAATGAAAAAGAAGAAGAAGAAGATGGGCATTTGGATTGAAAGAAGGTAGTTCTTCCCTAGATGACTACAAACTTGAGATCGAGTAGGAAATTCCTTTGCGTTCGTATCCATATTTGGATGGAAACTCGGAAGGAAAACAGAAGGAAGATAGATGGATGGATGAATGACTTTGAGAGAAAGTGTGAGGTCGATCGATATCACACTTGCTGTCTTTTTCATTCGAGAGGTATCATCCTGGAGACTTCTATTTCATACATTGTGATCTTTAGAGTTTTGTTGGGAGGTGAAAAGATTGTATTGGTGTGACTGACCATTCAAGTGACTTCGATAAACGACACCTGGGGGATAGAACGAAATTGGTTCTGTACCATTGTACAGAGATGAATCTAGGGGATGAAGAATCTATAGGATTGACCCAACTCATGGGTCCTGAACTTTTATCCCATGTAGCAGGAACTGGGGAAATTGTATGATATAGTGCATATTGCAATTTTGCATTCGACTCCCTTGATACGGATTAGGCAGGATACACACCAAATCAGGGAAACTCATTATACTGATGGATTGGAGAAGAGAGAAATCTTTGTCTTTGTGAGTGGAGGACCTACACCGATAAAGTATTCTTTGACAACACTTCGAAGCCTTGATTTGAAGATTGATCTCGCGCAACAACTGGCCGGAATCTATGTTTATCTTAGATACGATGTTCCAGGCATTTGTATCCGGCTTGAATGATGAGCCTCAAATTTGATGTTTTGCGTGGGGATCTATTTCCCATATGATTCAACCCAGTGATGGTCTTGACTTCCCAAAACTCCTGATTTTAGTTACCCAGTAGATACTTGAATATCTGACTATCTCGCTTGAGTTTAAAATACACGAAGGGGTCGAGGGGAACAATAGAACATTTAAGATCTCGAAGCTGCACATTGTCTTCATGGTATTGGCATTAAAAATTAATAATTCGAATAGTCATACAGCACGTTCATCTTCTTCGCCCATTCTCATCGATCACATCAATCACAATGCAGCCATTACAACCCCACCAACAGCCATTCCCAAGAAACCCCTCATGACCCCGGTTGGTGCAGCGCCTGCAGTCGAACTCGATGTAGTTCCAGTTGCAGATCCAGTTCCACTTGCCGTCGTACCAGCACTTCCCGCACTAGTCTTCGTAGCGGTAGCCGAAACACCAGAAGCCGATGACGATCCCGTAGCCGCCACACTCGCCGACGTACCACCCGTCTTCGTAGCTCCCGTTGCACTTCCCGTAAGAGCGCCTAGTCCTTGATTTCCACTCGCAGTATAATAAAGACTGACCGCCGTCTCACTCGGATACAAATCCGTCAATTGAGTTGCCGTTCCCTCTGCTACATCACCTCCTCCCAAACTATTGAAAATTGCCGCAAAACTTGCTGTAGGTGTACCGGTACAGAGTTGATTGGACGCACTGGTGATAATAGTATTAAATGCGCTGACGACCGCTGGGGATCGTCCACCATGTACATAATCGCAATTGAGACATCCGAGCCAATTGCTGAAAAATCCACCATTACACATACATTGTGCGTGAGCGAGATAATCAAGAGGCGTGGTGCCGTTGGGGGCGCAGGCAGATTGGATGTTTACTACTTCGATGCAGGAGGGGATGGTGCCTGAGGTTATATTTGGAGAACAGACGGAGGTGAGATAATTCTCTTCGGAGGATTGACGAGGCAGAATGGGCACAAGGATTTCTTTTTCTGGAAGAGCGGATACGATGGTGGTGACACTCGTGAGGAGGACGATTGGGCCGAGGTATGAGTGTGGATGCATGGTGGCGTTTGAGAATACAAAAGAAAATACTAGATTTCGCGATCTGATATGAAAAATACAAACACTGTAGAGAGAGAAAAGAGATGCTTTTGCGAAAGTCTTACGGAATTTATGAATAATTCATCTCACCTCGTGAAGCATACTTGATTAGGCACCTACCTGCTGTTACTCGACTCTGTGGAAATTTGGTTGACCTTAGAAGGGAAAGTGCGATGAGATTTGTGACTGCGCTGCATATATCTGACAATCTGACTGTGACTGCAAGTGATAACATCCAAAAACATCGTAGTATCAATGGTTTCATTTTGTTTTCTGCCAAGGAAATTGGTGTTGAGAGTTAGAGGCTTGTCAAAAGCTTGACTTGACGTCTTCCAGCGGGAGGGGCATGTCGCTGATCTAGATGTTGAACAAAAGGAGAAACGAAAGAAATGCCTCACTCCTGAGTATAGAATAGCGATTGATTGAAAAGCTTTCGAAAGAGAATCGAATATTTTAATTGACGACGACTTGTTTAGTTAACCAAAATCATCTTCTTTCCAGAAATTATCTCTTCTTTTACAATCGAACGATTTTCTTGAATTCCCGCAAATTAGTTACTAAATATGTGTCTAGTGCTTATCCACATTACCCGACATAAAACCCATATTTATCCGAGCCAATTATGAAGCTAATTTGTGCTTCCCGTGTCGTATCACTGCAGCCACCCTTGAAAAAGCTTGATGAGTTAGGACGCAAGCAGCCAAGATACGGAAACGTGGAGAAATCAACTTGGCGGTGTCACTAAAGAAAGATCGAAATCCAACATGAAGCAATACGAATGAAGCAAACAAACAAACGATGTGTGTTGATTTGAGAATCATATCATTCTCATCAGTATGTATTGTATTGTATTGTATTGTATTGTCATAATCATAAACCCAAATTTCAAATATCTGTATTTCAGAGTCGAATCCTTATCCATCGCTAACTATCATCATCGTTTCGTTTCCACCACTCCGAGCTCCGTCTTCTAACAGCATTGTTCACCACATCCGCATCCACAGCATTCACAGCCAGCGGACTCACCACCACGAAGGTTGGTCTCGGTACCCATGGTGGGAACTGGTTTCTGTAGGGAAAAGATTAGTATGTTGGAGTAAGTCTGTTGTGGGAGGGATATCATACTGGTTGTTGCATCTCGATACCAATGTTCTCGGAGCTCATAGGAGCTTCGGATTGGATTTGTTGCTCAACGACTGGTTGTTCGAAAGGCATTTTGAGGGATTTCTAGGTAAATGACAGTCAATAAAGAGATCTAATAGGTTTAAGTACAGGTATACTGACGATTTGAAGAGGTTTTAGTAGGGTTGAAAGTTTGTTTGATGGAAAGTGTGTAAGTCTGAAGTCTGAAGTCTGAAGTCTGGATGAGGAGGAGATTGATGGGGGATTTTCGAGCCTTTTGAATTCCCTCAGATCCAGCAAACATGTGCTATCATGGGCCGTGCAGATATCATTGGTCTCTATGACGTTGTAGGGTTTAGGTGCATAGTGGATACCTCTTCAAGATCTTTTGTTGGCAAACCAGGACAGGGTTGAAAAAACCGGGTGGTTTCGTGTAAGATACCATTGACCAACCATAACTTGATGAACAAACGGTGAATAGCAAATACCCAACACAGCCACGTATATCTGCAAGCAAATCAAATCTTACTCGCCTCATAATGTGGTATCGTACTATCATGTACCTCCGTCTTTGGTACCTGCATGGTATGCTCCGCGCGCTTCCTGTGTACAAAAGTACAGTTCATCACGCACATGTAAGTCTCACAACCTACGAGTCAGCAAACATTTCGTTCTACTTGTTTCACCAAACTCCCATCCCCTGCAAACGAGGCTGGCGATACCGAGTAGCTTTCCCGGTTTTTTCATTTATCTGAGTGTCAGGTCCAGACTCTTTGTGCATTTCATAAGCTTCGTACATTATCTACTACGCCACAGCTTATTAGCGACTAGTTGCGAATCTCGATCTTTCCGCTCAATCGTTACTGCTTAATGTTGCGTTGATCCTGTTCGTATATTTTCTGCCGTCTTAATTGTGGAGTAGTGCTACACAGTGTAACGGTCCAATCCTCTATTAAATACCGCAAATCCTAGTTGTATGCGTCGAGCAGTCATCTTGAGACTTACCAGTTCGGCTCTCCTATGGAAGGGTTTGAACCACTCGGAATCCTAAAATTGGAAAGATTTCAGAAGAAATTAAGTTTTGGACCCCTCGCACTTGCCGCCACACGATAGCTTGGACAAGGTTTGAAATGTCACCGAGAGGGGCGCTGAGACCTGATGATTTCTCTTTCGAACTCTATCACACATATCAAAAATCATCTCTGACAGTCAGCAAAAGGTAACACGTATCTTTGAAAACAACGATGATTTTATATTTCTTTCTACCGGTACAGTCTATATAAGAGTTTGTCAAAGTATTGGATACTTGTGCCCAAACTCATTTCCATCGGCTACGACTAGCAATTGCCACTGCAATCATTGCAATCATTGCAGTCACCGCAAGTTCGACCACATTCATTGCCGCTAGCACTACCATCACAACCATGGAGAGGACAGCATAGAACGACATACATCACGCCTAAACAAGTCTCGATGCATGGAACCGTCCTATCTCCAGTATTGGATCGGGTACCCATCTGCTGTGTGGGAGCCTAGAGAAAGACGTACGTTAGTATATCAATGACACGAGATAGATTCTGGACTCTGCTCACAGGTTGTCGAGCGACCATGGTTTGAGACGCCGTTGTCATGGCTTGTTTTGGAGAAGGTTGTTTGCTGTTAGAACTCATCGTGAGGTCTTGAGTTCTCGGAGATCTTTTCTGCCTTGTAGTCTGATTAGTATCGCAGAAATTATCCAGAGGTATACTCGATATCACATACCTTGATTCAAGGAAGTTCTTGTTCGCGACGATAAGGCTTCTGAGGATCTGCCAATGTGAAGCTCGAAGTAAAAGTTTTTTGCAGTATTGTTCTTTTGAGTTGCTGAAAGGAAGTGTTGTTGTTGCAATTACCTTCACAAACGGGGAGATACTTCAGGGTCATGCAGCTATTGTGTCTTCGAGTCATTACATTTTTTTCCGTCGTTGACTCCGATTTCAGTCAATTCACAAGAAGAATGGCGAGAGTCTTAAGAGTTTTGACACATACAGGGTCGGATCAAGAAATTAGGGAAAAACGTTCGACATTGACGATTTTTTGGACCTTGTAGTGACTCGAGTGTTTATGGTCAGTGCCTGGAGAACTCAACCTTCTAAGTGTGTTATAATATAGGGTACCATCACGCCCGATGTTATAGAAATTCATTCGGAAAAACAGATTAGGCAATAGTTGATGGAAGTGATCAACGGACTTGTTTCGAGTCTCCCTGGCAACCTCTTATTCTGTACTGGCACTGATGATTGGAGATTGTTTGACAATTCCTATCAGAACCACGATCATCATTACATTCAATGAAGCAGCCCAGTCACTACCTCTACAGCTCCCCCGGCATCTAAAGGGATCTCAATAGCTTTCGCCCCGACGATAGCGCTCTTCATGTTTCTGCGGAAGTACCTAGAAGTCTTTTCACATGATGATGGAGAAAAAAGATCAATTACAAGCTCATTGACCGCAGTATTTACAGACGATTCGTTTTTTCACTTGTTTACTCGTGCCTGGCTGGAATAAATTTGCTGAGACTTCGAGAACTCTCCAAAAATCGGCACGAAGTTTATGGTATTATAAGGCAGTCAGCTGTTCGAAAAGGTAAAGCGAGGTAGAGCTTCTTCCAGCATATTTCAGACTAAGAACGATTTTTTTGGGCTTCAAAGTTGTATCTCATCACCAGGATGTGTTGACATTGTTTTGCACAAATACAGAAAAGAATATCACGATTACATAGTCAAAGGATATTCGAGTCATGGCATTATCTCCGTGAATCACCACCGCTTGCATTTAGTCATTTGCCGATCACTTCGCGAATGCCGTATAGGCGAATCATTCGTCTTCTCATATACATCCAAACATGGAATTTGTTTTCGCTACCAACACTACATGAGAAACAGAACACATGTAATCAACAAATCAATCATCCAAAGTTGTCTTATCCATACCAGCCAACCTCACAATATTTGCACCCACCTAATCAATCTTTCGCAGGATCAAAAAAGATTATCGCCAGATGTGCCTCATTCTTCTGGGCCGATCAGCCATTCATCACTGGACCCACAGACCAATCCTATACTTATTCCATAATATTGAGCCGAATAAGGAATAGGAAATGAATAACACAGCCACAAGATGTTAAATGAGCTGGCAAAAAACATGGTAACTCAATAGGGCAACATTTTTCGTCTAATTCGACGACGACAATCAGGTTTAGGGAGCAGGATTGAATGCAATCTCGAAATTCACAACGAGCGGAGTCTTCAATAGATCGATATTTCACTGCTTTTACCACACATTTGTGTTAAAATTGGTTAAGAAAACGACAATGCTTGGATTTGAATTGCGCGACCCAGAACACTAATTTCTAGCAAACGAAACGAAAAATCCGACGAGTAACACTTTTCTACCACATTATTTTTCGGTCAACTCATATGGTCCATAGCCTCATTTCCCCCCACATCTCTTTCCTCTATCTACTCAAACCCTCTGAGCAGCATTCCCTGAATAGCCCGGTTCATTCACGCCCTGATGAGCAACAGGGTTCGCAGGATTTGGACCTGCAGCACCCGTTTGCATAGGACCTGTTTGTCCTGCATGACCTGTTTGCCCCGGAGTTTGCATTTCCATTGCTGTGTGTTTTTGGTTGGGGGAGGCCGCACTGTGATGACCTTCGTCGTGATGAGAGAGGATTTTACCCATGGTAACGGCGAAGGTTATTATGAAGAGGACGCTGAGGTTTTGTTAGCAATGGTCTTTCACTTCGACCCTCTATCCTGATAAAATCGCTCGCAGGGAAAGGGACAAGAAACAAAAACGCAAAAAGAGATAATCTCACAATTCAATAGCAGCTAATACCGCAGCCGCAATATACACCCCTCTAAAAGTAGAATAGCTAGTGCTAGCTCTCTTTTCCAACCCCTCGCTCAAATCATCTCTCTCTTCCAATTCCAACAGATCGCGTCTGCAAAAGTAATATCCGCATCCGTAGTAATTGAATCGGCCACGATAACGACGCACCTGAACGGCAGAGGTAATCCAAGCGGCGAGCCAGAAAATGACAAGAAATATATCGAGACAGGCGATGGCCCAGTAGTTGTAGATGCTTGTGAAACGGTGAGTTGATAGGAGGATGTAGAAGATTATTAAAATTGTTGCGCTGGCCTATTTTGGAAAGATTTGTTAGTGGTGTCCCGCAGAATTAGGGGAGTGAATTGATAGACTTGAGGGGAAAAAACATACGACGAAAAGATCCAGAAACGCCCCCGAATACCCAATAAACGTCACTACGAACCCCGCCAACCCTATTATTGCAAGCGCGAGAAGGAGTTGTAAGATTCTCAATGCGCTGAGAAATTTATTAGGTTTCAACACATGACCCGTTCGTATGTCATGGTTTTCGGTACCAGGCCGATTAGTACCGTGATTATTATCCATGATGGAAATGAATTTCGAGATGGAAAATGTGGAAGGTGGGTTGGGAATGGTGATGTTGATTCCTTTCCTGATAAGATAAGTAGAGGGAAGAACTCGGGAATGGAAGCCCTTTTTGAGGAATAGAAGAATGTGGCTCGATGGGTGCAAGTGAGACATGGGGATAAAGAATGAAAGGGGCGGCTTAGTGTGGTTCGCTAGGAACAGGCGAGTGGCAATGTTTTCGGAATAAAGAATGAAGAAAATGTGCATCGTGACTTTTGGAAAATTGCTTGCAGCTGGGTTTTGCTCAGAAGTAGTGCGGTCGGTTTGAATAATAGTCGAACCTGAATGCAAATATCATGGTTTCAATTCTAAAATTGGAACGTCAAATGAAATTGACGAATTTGAATTGATTTATCTCATTGCCCAAACTGATTGCAATTGGCTGCTCTGAAGAAACCTGAAAAATTAAAAGAATTGCCGCGTCATAATTTAATGGGCATGGAAAAAGAGTTCGAGGTCTCAAGCCCTTCTAGGGTCCGTCCAATGAATTCCCGTCATTTCAACTCCCACACCAAGCTCTTTTCTCGAAGTACCTAGCTTTTGCCTTAAACCCACAAAAGATTGGAAAATAAGTGTTTGGGGAAGTATTTCATCATTTATTCGAATCCAATAGAACCACTGGTTCACACCCTACTCTTCTTATCAAGTCCACTTTTGTGTCATAACGTTATCCACTACCTCCCAAAAGCTGTCAACGGCCATCACAGCCCCAAACTGGTAACAGCGAGATAGACTACCCAGACCTCTCTTTAGATTATTCATATTTTGTGTTTCAACTACCTTCTCAATATCACTATGATATTTCTCGGCTATCATAAACCAAGCCTGGACAGGAGTAATCTCAAAGTCTGAAACAGGTAGCGACTGCGACATGGCATATAGCTGAGCCAAAGAAACAGAAGAAGAAAACCACGAAACTTCGGAAGTTGATTCATTAAATGCTTCAAGCGGTGCTTGAGCGAAGATATGTGTTGAGGCCATGAGCTCGTGACCGGATGGATCCCCGGCGGGATCGAGAGGGAGAGGAGTATCTGGTATATGGTGAAAGTGGGTGCGACAAGGGTGTTCGAGACTGTAGATATGAAATCAATACATGACTTTGTTATGAAAGAGGGGGAATGACTTACGCCAGAATGAAACTGATCGCTACAAGCGATATGTCAGGTAATGGTTTCTGTACTGCATTTCCAGGTAGCAATATTTGGCCGGGAAGTGGTGGAAGAGGTTTGGAAAGATCAATTGCCCCATGGTCTTTGGTAGAATTTTCGGATGAATCGCTAATATAAAGGCAAGATGCATTTAGGAACTCATCGAATTGAATACTGATATGAGAACCAGATGAATTACTTGAGTATGGTACATTGTGATTGTCGGAGAAGTAACTAGTGAGCGGCTCACTGTCCTGAGTAAGCATACCACTGATATAGCTGGAAAGTCTATCATTTTCTGACTCGTAGTCGACGGTTCTAATGGTAGGCCTTATCTCTTGGGTTGCATTGGAGGTAGTAAGGTCGCGGAGTGGTTCGTATTCTTGTGGAGGAAGCAAATCGATTGCTTGGTCGCCAGATATCTTTCCAACTCGTGATTTCAAATCAGACAGATTCTTAATACCTGAAGCTGCTAGCGTCGATTCTATCGCTATATTTTCTTTCATCAAGGCCGAACTTTCAGCTTCTGTTGTAGTAATCATCCCCCTAAGACGTATCAAATCTTCCTCAAGATGCTTGACGTAGTTCTCTTTTCGCTGTCGATGTTCTCTAGGAAAGAAATTAGCAACGGAATCAAGAACTACACTAGGGGCAAACTAACATTTGAGCTCGTCGAACTTGAGCTCGTCTATGCTGTTTTTGAGCTGTACCAGATTTTGCTTCGCTATTCGCATCCTTGACTTTCATCTCAAGTTAGTTTCGTAAAAATGATAATGATGAGGTAGTCGATTCCGAATAGCTCATGCTGGGTGAGTAGTTGTATTAAGCGCGAATTCCCAATTTGATTTTGACGGGCAGCTTAAGGTTTTGAGGTAGAGATATATAAGAGGGAGAAGGAAGCTTATAGAATGAGAAGAGTGCTAGGTTAACTCACAAGTCTTAAGTCTCGTGATATTTGGCATAAATTTAACCTTCTGGGATGAGATCTTATCAACAGATCGGTGCCAAAATGATGTGAAGGATGCATCTTGGGATTCATCTGCCATATTTGGAGCTCATACGTCTAATCCGCCACAATTGATTCCAAAGATTTCGCCTTTTTGTGATCTTCAAGATAAAACAAGCTCAAAGTCCGCATACAATTGGTATAGAAGCCTACTCGTGTTGCAACGGGCTAGCGTCAGCAGAGACAATGTTTTTCCTAATTGATTTTGAACACCGACGAACATACGGAATAATATACTGGAATTCTGAATTCTGAGGTCCAGATTTCTAATACGAGAATGCACGTCAGCCGCATCCTGCGTTTGCTTGTTTGGAATACAAAGTACTCCATCGAGCCTAGTGCCTTGGCTCGAGTTTCTGTGTAGTCACGTGATATTACAGCATCTAGACCTCAGCTCCTTGTTCTTGCTTCTGTACTCATATACACTTTTACTTACTGTATAATACCTGGGGGAACTGTAGCCCGTCTTTAGGAACAGCTTTTTGCATCAAGTGACCGTTTCACCGACGTTTCTTTCTTCATGTGTCGGTTCATGCCCCATGCAGTCAGCTCACACGTCCACTCTGGTTGGCTCGTTCTGGCTTGCATCGTGAGCGCTTCCTTGGGTCACACTCGCTTATGCTCAAGGACCAATGAAATCTATCTCATAAATTGGTTTCTCCAATATTTCATTCTTCTTGAAGCAACTGAAATGGGTTACCTATCAATTAAGGTTTGAACTCAGTTCATCGCCCAGTAGTGTGATTTGAATGAAGGCACTGCACCTATTCGAATGGTTACATACTAAGATTCCGTTATTAATCAGTATTATAGTATTTGGCACTGAAAATTACCATTCGTGAGTTAGTTATTTCTCGAAGTCGAGCGCCTAGAAGTAGTAAAGGATATGCACTCTTTTCCTGTTATAGAGACCACACAGAAGAACCACACGCGAAGGAGGAATGTCAATTGCGACGTTTCTACTTTCAATACTTATTAGCAGGTCGAATCAACCGATTGGTTATCCGAAAATAAACAAGGTTTTAATGTTACCTTTCTTTGAAAGGCGCTAAGATCGTGTTTGAAATTCTGACACGTTTGTGATGACCCAAACCAAGAAAGAAACTCTTCTCTACTCGGCGACGCTTTTTAAGAGGCTCAAGATCATAGGAAAACGCTGACGATATGATTTTTTGTGTCACAGACAACAGCTTAAGGCTTTTTACATCAACCTCATATGCTCAAAATCAAACCAATAATTTTTCTTCTTCCCGACTAAACCGAATCATTCTAGTGAAGTAGTTTTGGAATTTCTTCACAGTTCAGCAAACTCCCTTCAGCTATGAGCTTCTCATATAGTTTGCCTAAATTTGAACAGGCAAGAAAGTTTTACGGTGAAGGCCAATCAGCTTCAAAGTGGCTCGAGAGAATTAAGCTTGACATCGCTTCTAGCAACTGTGGCACCATCCCAATTAAAGTTTATTTATGGGCAATAGATGTTCTATTGAGTGGAACTGCAGCGAACTGGTGTGATTCAGTCCCCGCAATTAAGAAAATCTTGGATAATTACGATATCGCAAATGCTTCAGAGACAGAATGGTTGGAGAGTGAGCTTATCAAACGATTTCCTGGGGATGTCACCAGTACTCCAGTTGCCCATATAGTTACCCGGCGCCGCTCGTATAGCCTTGAAGTGAAAGCAGATTCAGATGCCACGGCATTAAAACTGGGAGAGCTATTCATTGGAGGAGGACCCCGAGGTCGGAATCAGGGGACAGAAACATATCGAGCTTCTGCAGGACATCGCGGATTTAGTTACCATGATGATCGGAACACCAGACGCGAAACCCTGCAGGAAATGGTGGAACCAAAAATCATCAACGAGTGCCAGTTTCACAAAAGACCCAGAGTTGCATCGATATCACCAAAATATCAGAACGAGCCTCACCGTAGCTCTTCAACTATAAATCGAGTGCCACCAGCGTCCGGGAAGTATCCTAATGATCGGACGAAGATGCCAACGCCTTTAAAGGGCATCTTAAAGAACAAAATGAACCATAACCAACAACCAATGGCCCATTCCTACGACGGCAAAGATCGCTCAAGAAACAGTTACACTAGAAACCCTTCTCCCTACCAAAGCAACGGAAATCCTAACCATTACCGGAACGCCAAGAATCCCGAATCCCGTCAACATCCCCAAACAAACCCACCAGACTCTGGATATCGTTCTCCAGAATCGAGACCAGCTTATCAGCAATCAAAAACATCCTATCGAGAAATCACAATTGAATCGTCCAAGTCTCAGATACCATGCTGGTCATATATGCCACTTCCTGCCACTAGAATCGTCTCTTATCCGGTCCCAGAGCCGACTCACTTTGACGATGGTCCACTGCAATATCCGAGATGGGCAGAGCCGAGCTCTGAGGCTTGGCAGACGTCAAATTCAACCTTTGACACACTCAAGCAACGTTTCCGTGATTCAAGTCGAAGTGGGAGATAAGGAAATACATACTAGAAGAGGCCTAGAGTGGCAATGAATTTGATTCATGAGATTGCAGTAGTAATCCTGTTGTAAACTACTCGGACTGGGAAGTTCTTCAGTCCATTACAACAACTCTCAGGTGCGTGATGCCATTACCATTTCATCCTCCCGGGAGAACTTCAAGTTTACTTGAGGAATACTGATCGTAGTTCCATGCTGACCTCACTGTCGAGATAGATCCCACCCTACAAAGTCCATGGCTGAATGCGCTGCGATGAGCTCCGTACGCATGAGTAATATGTGGTTGAGAGCAATGCATGAAGAGATACCATAACCCATGAGGTGAGGCATAAAATTCTCATGGTCAACAAGAGATTGTAAGATCTAATATAACAATAAATTTGGTGCTGGAAAGTCGACAAAGGTGGTTGAATCTGGTGGCGAGAAGGAGTTTGAACGGGAAACGGGAGTGTTGAGTGAGGGATACTGTGTATAATGTACTTGTGATGGAATATAACGAATCGCATTGAACCATAAATGGGGATCAGTTATGGTAGCCATACCACATATTCCAGCTCAAACAATGCCATAAGAATTTTCATACCCATTTTGTCTCTAAGGAAACAATTCTATCAAGACAAGACACAAGGAGAAGTGGGGCAATGTGACCTTAAGCGAAGTTGAAACTGAGGCTTGATCGAAGAGAATGTGAAGAATGAAACTCAACAAAAAGACATAACTTTCCTTCGTCCTTATCTCCACCTCCCTTTCATTTTCATTCTCACAGCTTAGCCTACCGCCTTTATATATCTACAATATCTCTTCCTCCCATCAAAAAACATGTCCTCATGGTCCAGTCGTCTCATCACCACTTCTCAGCAATCGACTTCGAGATTTCAACTAACCTGTCCACAGCAAAATCCACCTCACAAGTCCCATCCGATGGGCCATTTTGACCAACAATCTACACCTTGGGTAGTGGCAACAGCCACTACCACGATCCAACACCAGCACAAGCCAATTTCACACACATTCGAATCTCATTTCAACAATCCAACCACGGTACATCGTAATGTCCCGTATGCAATCAACAACAACATGTCCTCTTCCAGCAGGCCGCGCCTGTTGGCAAAAAAACAACTATCGAGCTGCAAAGCTCCATGCCACGGGATTAAATTCCAACTTTGTCAATATTGACTACGATTTATCTGATTTCGCACCTGATCAGACTCACTGGAATACGAAATGCGAGGGAGTACCTCGATTTGTAAGTACACTTCTCATTCTATGATGAGATGACTGGACTTGGACATGTTACTTTTTCATATTTTTCTGTTTTTCAGATTGCAAACCCGGAGACTGTCCAGTGTTGAATTATTGTGCTGTGGTAATGTGATAAAACGAGGAAATGGTATGTGGTATTGTATTCATCAAGTCTAGAAAAGCGCATCAACGTTTATGAGGTATCTTGTAATCCGCTCAATCCAACAAAAGCTCGCTAATTGGCAGCCAAAATTTCCGCCGCTCCTTGTGAAGGTAAATCTTGAATGTGTTCATCATGTTTCGCATGCATCTCTGCTTCCTTTTTTCTTTTCTCCTCGTGCTCATGTGCTTTATAACTTGCATATCTCAAGCTTGTCAACACCATGAATGCCATGAACAATATTCCCATGACTGATCTTCGAGTGAGTACCCATCGGAGACCTTCTATCTCGGATTTGGCATCACTATTGAGCATGACGGTTATTTTGTAGTTTAGTTCTTGGATCTATATTGCTGTTAGAAATTGTGAAGAGGAGAGATACATGAACCACATACCCCGGTTTCCATTGTTCGCTGTTCTTGTCGCACAGTCATTTTACGATCGTCGAACATTCCTTTGAGATCATCTTTAAGTGTGAGCAACTCCTGAGTGAGCTTTTGATTTAGGATATCAACTTCATGTTGTAGTAATGTGCGTTCTCTTCGCATCTTCTCTTCGCTCGCCTTGCGGTTGTTTTGAATTTCGGATTTCAACTCGGAACATGCTGCACGGAAGAGATAGACTTCCTATAAGACTGACTGTTAGCAACCATGTAAGAGTAGATTCTAACAGTGAAGATGTGACTAACGTTTTCTACATCGCTCTTGCTAACCAGACCATCTTTGGCAACATCCAAGTTAATGGCTAGTAATTCCCTCACTGCCTTCATAGAAGTAATACTCTGATCCTTTGTAAAGCCCCCTTCCTGAACCTGCTGTACCAAAGCATATGTGTCGAAATGATGAACATATGGTGGAGTTTGGAGATGCGGTGGTTTTGATGAGTTTTGAGCTTCCGCAGACTCAGGTGGCGGCATATGTAATACTGTTTCCAGCGGCGCCATTTTACCGGTATTTGCAGCAGCTTGTTGACGGGGCGTCAGTGGATCCGGTCCTTGAGGGATTTTAGATCTCGATGTAGCTCCAGAATCGCCAGCTATAATTGAAGCAGCCTGCGTCTCTTCCGACAGAGGCGCTGCAGAAGAGGGTCTCTTTTCTGCTTTCCCTTCGTAGTTTTTGGCTTTGTCTGCTTTCTCTGACTCTTTTCCCACTTTTGCATCATTCAGACTCTCTTCTTCCTCTTCCTCGACCTCAACCTCCTTCTCAGGCACAAATACTTTTACATTGCTTTCATTCTCTCCCTCCTTCAAGAAAGGCTCTACAGCTTTTCCATGTCTCTGCACAAAAACATCCCTCCTGTTCTGGGTTGTGCCAAATTGCCTTGGTCGTTGTGTTCGATTTGCTCGTCTGGATTGTATTCGCACTCTAGGCGCAATGGGTTCGCTAGCTCGAATTCCTCGAAATAATGTGGGATATAGAAAGGTCAAGCGCGTTGTAGACATAATTCATGTTGGTAAACGTTGAAATTCATGGGGCTTCTGTTCAACAGATTATCTTTGTATGCCGATGATCCTCCCGTCCACGTGGAATGTGGGATATTCAGCCTTGCTGCAAGGCTACGGCTCATGTGCACGGGCCTTTGTTGCTCTGAGGTCTTCGATCACAACCACTACCGATTACCACCACTACCGGTTTTCAGACAATGAGATATCTTTAAAGTCTCATTATCGAGAGTTCAATGCCAAAATTGCTATGTGGTGTTATGCGACTATCTCTCTGGGTTTGGCATAGCCTGCTGTTACATAAGAAGCTGTGTAACTGTGCCATTTGCTTTTTTACTACGCCCTCGTGTTTGAATTTTGCCTTGATCAATGTGTAAAATTCAAGCATTCAACAACGATTTCACTTGAATGATAGTTTCCAAAATGATCTGGATGGCGAAACAAATAAATTGCCAAGGTCTGACGACTACGGCAAGTTACATGCATTAAGGTAATTGTTGAGGCAGTGGTCGGCTCGCTGTGTCGCCACACTACTGCGTGACAAGACAATATCAATCAGGCTTCAAATGCGTCTTCCCATTCTTAATTCTTCTCCTTCAATAGAAGTGTAACTACCCTTGCAGAATGCTTGATCCGCTCTCAGCCCTTAGTCTCGCGGCGACTATAGTTCAGTTTGTGGACTATGGCTCAAAGGTCATCTCCGATGCTACTGAGTTGCATCACTCTTCCGAGGGAGCCTTGGCCAACAATCTGGAGCTCTCAACGATCATCCCAGATCTCAGTTCTATTAGTAATGCTTTGAGTTTACGAAGCTCTGGCCAAGGAATGCATAGCTACACCAAGGACGAACTAGCGCTTAATGGTCTTGCTTCACAATGCAAGGAACTATCAGACAAGCTTTTCATGACCTTGATGGGTTGAATATCAAAAAGGCACATACGAAGTGGGCAAGTGCTCGTCAAGCAATGCGTAGATTGTGGAAGGAAGCTTACATTTCCGAGATCTCGAAACGGCTGGATGGTTTTCGAAATCAATTGGTACTTAGACTTGTAGCCCTTTTGGCGTACGCTTCCACGTTTCAGATCGATTTCCGTCGGGCATTTTAATAAAAGCCAACTATGTAAAGAAACCTGCTATGGGTATAGCACTTATAGAATTGCAACGTAGCCAAGATCGTACAGAATCAAACATCATGGGTTATCTTTCATGGTTAAGAGATGATTTATCTGCTCTGTCTCAAGATAGCCGCAATTGTGAACAGACCAAGGCTGTGTTATGGAAAAAACTTTCTCACCATATCGGAAACGGCAATAAACCTGCTACTGAGCGAGCAGTCCTTGAGAAATTCAAAGACGAAGGGATAGGCCGACGAATCTCTAACGTTGATGAAGCACATAATGACGGCACCTTCGACTGAATATTTGAACCTCAAACGATAAGATTCTTGCAATGGCTCCGTGAAGGTGTTGATATATATTGGATCAATGGAAACGCTGGCTCTGGTAAATCTACACTCATGAAGTACCTAGTGGCTAATAATGTTGTGAAAACCGCGCTACTGGATTGGGCTGGCACAAAACCTCTTGTTGTAGGCAATTACTTCTGTTGGTGTGCTGGGAATGAAATGGAAAAATCCCAGCGATGCCTTTTACAATCTCTACTTTACGACATTTTGAGAAGTTGTCCTTCGGTATTGCCAGAACTATTTCCAGAAAGATGGGCATAGCCTCACCACTCGGGTATCAATATGAATGGCTCTTGGTCACAAAACGAGCTTCTTGACGCATTCGAAAGACACCAAGAAACAGTTATGGCCAGGTAGGTTTGCTTTCTTCATTGACGGTGTGGATGAGTACGTTGGAGACCCAGCAGAAATTGCACGCCTTTTGAAGGCATTTGTAACATCCGCAGATGTTAAAATTATCGTCTCGAGTCGACCTTGGACAGAGATTGAGACGTTCATCGACCCAATCCCTGGTCAATTGCTGCCCTTGCATTACTTCACCCGAGAAGACATTCAACGTTATACTTATGACTTGATTACCCACCATCCTGATTTCCGCATCCCACAAATAGACAAACGTTATTGGAATCTTATCGAGCAAATATCCAACAAATATAGAGGTGTCTTTCTCTGGGTTGTCCTCACTGTCAGGGAGATACTGAAAGGGTTGACACATCAAGATACGATTCCTGAACTGGAAGCTAGACTAGAGGATATTCTACCTAGCCTCGATGAAGTTTTTGACCGGATGCTAGATACCATCGAGAAATGTTATCGCCGCCAAACATCACCAATCGTCCAAATGTGTTTGGTTGCGAGAGGTATTTGGCCACTAATAACCTTTGCATTTTTAGATGAGGAACAGAATAATCCTAATTATGCATTACTCGCAAAATTAAAGCCATGGTCAGTTGATCACTACGAGAGAGAGAAATACATTACAAGAAAACGGGTTAAAGCTCTTTGTCGTGGCTTCCTGAAGTTCGATCTGAACTTCCATTATCTAGCATCCCCTGAGTGTCATGTTGCTTTTCTGCACAGAACAGTGGAGAATTTTTTTCTGCGGCCTGCTATGCAAAAGATTTTGTTGGGTTGGACAAAAGATCCATTTGATCCTCATCTGTCACTGTGTCGCTCTTTTACCATGCAATTGAAAGTCTTCCCACCGACCGAAGAGAAAGACCTGACGTTTAGCTTGAGATACAATCGTAACTGTGATAGCCCGCTAGTATCAAAAATATCATTCTTTATACATCACATCAAAAAGCCAGCTATTCGCGGCAATGCAACAGTATTTGCACTGATTGAAGAGGTTGATCGAATTGCAATTGATCGGTCCGCCAGCGACAATTTCATCAGATTATTGATGATGGATTACCAAAGGCGCTGGGAACAGGGCTGGATTCTGGCTTTGTGCGTGCGGCGCGCATGCCTGAGTATGTTCGGCAGAAGCTCTAAGAGAACTCAGCTTTGGCAAACGATATTGACGGGTGCAAGCACCTTCATCTCGCTTTGCGTCGAAATACTATCTCAATTTTCGACGATCCCAATGACGCAGATGATTGAGTGACAATAGTCAAGGTACTTCAAAAGCTGGGGCTGATTCGAATCAGCCTTCTATGATGCCATATGAACTCAAGCGAAACGCGAATCTTTGTCCACCGACTCATACAGAGGAAGACCTATCAATGGAATATGGGCTGAATTCATAGAACTTTGGTTTCGGGAACGAATTCGGGTTGAGTATCATGTTAGTAGCAAGATTCGAACTGAAATATTTAGATTGTTTCTCGATCATGGTGCCGACCTTTCGGTAAAAATTATTGTTCGGCAAGAAGAGAAGGGAGTGACAAAATCATACATGCACTATAGCCTATCTGAATATCTTGAGAAAGTACCCCCCGATTCAGCTGAATGCTACAAACTTCTTCTCGAACGAATGGAGGAAATTGAATCAATAAATAAAAGGAGCGAAATGCCAAGGTGGCGGATTAATCTACCGCGTATTCTGGGGTACATGTTAGGGGTGGAAACTGAAGTGTTCGATTTGATTTTCGTCAATGTTATCATTATCGGTCTAGAGATGCTACAAAGATATGTCTAAAGATTTGGATCGTTTCTAGCAAACAGATAGGGGGTTAGTCACGCGGCTGTCCTGGTATTATTTAGAACTTGTTTTGTAATTAGTCCTGCTATTTGGTGACCGGCTAGTTTCTATTTTACATTGTTGAATGATTTTGATCAAACTTCAGACCCATGAAAAATCATGCAAGCTTCTCTGATGCACCGAAGTCCTCCCATCCTCACCTCCAGTTCACTTTCTCCGTGATCTATCCAACAAATTGAACTATCCTATAATCCTGCGTATTTTGTTCTTCTACAAAATATCAACCTTAATGCATCTGCTCCATCAGCCGTCAGACAAAATCTCTGTATAGTCTATTCTTGATATCCCCTACGATTTAATTTCGTTCTTTTTAGTCGTCAGTAGATTGTCTTCAACTCCCAAGCCTAAATTCAAATATTCAAGCCAAAGAAGAGATACGAAAGTACTAATATCGATAGCTGACATGCTGAGATTCTTACGCCTTTGGAGACGAAAGATATGCTTCTTGTTCTCCCTCTTTCTTTTTCTATCTATTAATTTTATTTTATTCCTTTATTCTCTATTCTTTCTTCTTTATTCTTCATTCCACAACACAACACAATTCAGAACAAAACAGAACAACGCTTTGTTGAACAAACACTTTTCCTACCTACCTACACTAGCAATCTAATCCAATCCAACCTAATCTAACCCTCCCTCCTCCCTCCCACCTTCATCCCCACCAACAAACCACAAAGAATATATACGAGTAGTTACCCACCTATCAAGCTATCTAAACAATATATTTCGGGGCACGATCACGTGCTCGAATATCAGAGGCACTGTATTTTCTTTATGTACCTAGATAAGTAGGTGAGTAGATACTTAGTACCTAGCTAGCTCCTTGTGATTTAAAATTTATCTTGAAATCTAATGATGAAGAAAATTTACACCAAACCAAAGAATAGGAGAGTAAACAAGTCTACTACCGAAAAATAACTGTTTGCTCAGCTGTAAAATCCGCAAAAGCAACAGCAAAAAAAAAAACAACAGGAAAAAACAGGACAAAAAATAAAATAAAAGCACTGTATTTCCACAGCACAGTATCAAAACAACATCACAATCTACACTATAAATTTGAATGTTTATCCCATCTATCACATTTTTCTCCAGGCACTTGCTATCTACTTACTTACATACATACAAGCAACTTTCCATCTTAGACTTCACATCCGAAATCCAGGCCAGAAACGCATTAGTAAGTCGAGTAGCAAATCCCCATCCCAAACTAACAACCCAACCGCAACCAACCAACCATGGTTCCTCCCCCGAGAATTCGCTCGAATTCCCTCCCTACCCCCTCTCCCTCTCCCTTCCACATCGAAGCTAGACCTCTCCGCCTCAGCCTCCATCAGCGCAACATCAACGCAGCCGAATACCAACGACGACGTCTCGAGGAGTTTCGATCTCAGAGAGGCCTCGACGAGGTTCAATCGCAGAGACAACGCAACGCCGAACTCAAGGCCGTCCGTTCCCGGAGACGAGGAAACGCAGGGATCGAAGCTCAAGCTCAGAGACAGAGACGCAATATGGAAGCAGCCGAATACCAACGACGACGACTCGAGGAGTTCCGAATTCAGAGAGGCCTCGACGAGGCACAATCGCAGAGACAGCGAAACGAGGAGCTCGCGGCAATCCGTGCTCAGAGACGACGCATCGGGGTGCTCCAACCCCAAGCACGACGAATCAACGAGATGCAAGCTCAGAGACAGCCACTCGAAGAGATCGACGCGATCGAATCTCAGAGACGACGAAACGAGGCGATCCAAGCTCAGAGACGACGAAACCAGGCACTCCAAGCTCAGAGACGACGAAGAGGTTCGAATCCTGAGGATGGAGGAGGAAGCGGAGAGGAAGCGAGTGGAGATCGAGAAGAAGAAGAAGAAGAAGAAGGAGAGAAGATCTTCTCAGTAGGTAGATGAGAGTGAGAGAGCGAGAGGAGGCGGTTGACAGTAGTTTGATCCGAGTATTTCTTTTGTAGTTCTTCTTTCCTTCCCGAAAGACTCAGGTAAGTCCCGGGTATTCATTCATTCAGTCTTTTCAGTCTTTTCAGTCTTTTCATTTCTTTCCAAGTATCGAAAATCTCCCACCACTCACTCTATTTCCTATTTCCTCGGAAAAGTTAAGAAAAAATTTAATAAAAAATTATCTATAAATTTTAGTAATCTATTGACCCATCTATGAACGTGACGATCAGCTTACCAAGAGCTTATATATAAACTTCTTAAAGAACTTGTGATATCCCTTTTCACTCTAAAAGAATACTAATTATTATGTAATCCAACTGTATATAGGTACCCTTCCAATCCCGACCTTGAGTTCCACCATGAGTTTCCCTTACATTTCTCCCTATCTCTGTAAAAAAAAGAAATCCCCTAAGATATCTCATCCGCATTAAAACAAAGCCGGAACCGATCCTTCATGATTCGAGTCCTGACTGCCACTACGTTTACGCTGAGATCTTATCTCCGCCAACGCTGCCTGATTGACTGCACTCTTAGTGTAGATATCCACCGCACAACTAACTTCCACAAAATCTTCCATCTCTTCACTAACTGTCATGAGTTTTTCTTTAACAGATGCTATTCCTTCATACCCTACAATATGTCTTGCTGGGGGATTTTCATGACCTCCAATCGCCGTTAATGCATGAACTGTTTCCATAACCAATTTATCTCTCGATTCGCTCGGTAGATTAGGAAATCTCGACTCAATGGCACTTTTTCCAGCCTGTGGTTCCATCCGAGTATCCGGATGTGAATTCAACACGTGCGTCAAAACCTCCCTCAACTGTGGAGCCGGATTATTCTGGGGTTCATATTGTGGTAATTGTGGAGCGAAAGTAATTTTGTTTGTGAGGAGGGGAATTTCTTTATTCGGTTGAACGATTGTCAATTTTATATTGAATGGAGCAATCTCATATGTCAGAGCATCACAAAATCCTTCCAAAGCCCATGTCGCAGCACAATACATGGACATTCCGGGTGTCCCTATGTGCCCCGTAATTCCAGTAAGTATGAGGATATGGCCATCACGTTTTTGGCGAAGATGAGGAAGAGCGGATTTAATAAAATTGATCTGACTGAAGTAGATGGCTTCGAATTGATCACGAACAAGACTTTGAGTAGCTGGATTTGTCGAAAGTTCTTCTACCGTGCCAACAACAGCTACACGGATATCAGCATGGTACTGAAATAGATACTTCATACTAAAATACCTTCAGATGAAGAACACAACAAAATGTCTATACGACCGAATACTTTGATGGCTTCCGCAATAGCTGCTAAACATTGTGATTTGGCCCTATCAAGATTTCAGCATAAACCCCTCCCACGTTACGGCAACGGCATATTTCCTAACCTTCCATCAACCCTAATACCTCTAATTCTATCTTTCCAACCCTCACACTGCTTTTTACTACTATTGCAATCATTAATGAGTTCCTTGAACTCTATACATCGCTCATCATCCTCGATTTCACTCGGCGGTAGGCCAGCAGCTACATAATCGCCATGCTTGAGGAGAAGTCTGATTAACCGCACAGATAATGGAGATAAAGCGGAAGTTAAGAACCAAACTCGAGGTGAGTTATGCGTCGCTATGACTTCTTAGTAGGAGAACATGTGCAGATAATGAAGGGCGATACACACGAAATGATGCAACGGGAATTTTTAAAGGACTGTTTGAAGGGCCAGCTTCTGAATTCTTCCGTTCCATGGTCAAATGATATCGATATCCAAAGTATATCTATAGGTAACCGAGATTTGTATCACAATTGAAAGCCAGCTTTGGTTGATGAGCCAAGAGTGAGGTTTGACGTGGTTGAGGAAAAGTACATTGATGATAAGATGTACCCGGATCACGTGAAGCGTTCTTCTGACAAGGGTAACCCTCACGAGATTTGCGCTAATTCAATTGAACCAACCAGAAAATCTGGGGTAAAGCTAAAACATTCCCCCTCCTAATATAAGTCACTCAAACAATAACTTTCTTATATCACAAGTATCACAAATATCCCAGCTCCCATAGCGCATATGAAATTTAGTTCTTTACCTTACATCTAGTCTTCCAAGATGATCGTTCTGGATGCCCTCGATCGATTCATCTGAATTCAATGTTATAATCTCTTCCCACGTGATTACTCCCTGATGACAATGGCTTTTAACGAGCAATCACAATCAACAAACACGAGCTCCAAACTTCTGAGAGGAACCAATATCAAAAAACTATTATTCTGTAAACCTTTTCCTTTCTATGAACTCTGGAGCAAACGGTAAGAATAACGACAAGCCAGATTACATTAAACTGATCCAGCAAGCCAGCAAATATAGACACTTTCATTTCCTTCTTTTCCTCTTTTCTATCATCCTGTTTTAAAACTCATGCCCTCCAAAAAGCACTTTGCGAAAAATGAAGAGCCCATGCTCATCAGCTTCGAATCAAATAAAAACCTGATAATCGATGACAATCATCAAACTACCTAACCATTACAAAGATGTAGAGAACCTCATTGACCACCAGTCGCAAGACGAGCTGCAGGATTGATGTCTATTTCACTCTTTACCGGCGACAATGGTCATGCATACGTCTATAAGAAGTATGCCGCAAGACCACCAGCAATGGCAGCGAAACTCAAACCAATAGTGGCAGCACCTGCTGTGACTTGAGTTGGCTTGGCAACAGCCACAGTACTACTAACATTATTTGCAGACCCAGGACCCGAGGGCGGATTTACGCCATTGGCTATCGTTGCGGATCCGAGACCTGAGGGTGGTTTTGTGACGTTAGTAACGGTAGTAGATGCAGAACCCAATGACGAATTTGTGCCGTTGATATTGGTAGCTGTTCTATTACTTGAGATATTATTACCAATTCTGGTGGCTGCACTGGTATTAGTCCTAGTACCAGTGCTTGAGCCAGGGCCGGGTGATCTGGCAGAAGATAAAATAGGCTTGGTGACCGTATGATCGTAAGAAGCACAAGTATTGTTTGGCGCTAGGGGACATGTATTATCGGTGCAAATGGATTGCAATTGATCTCCTTGTTTAGGAACAATAGTCGTTGGTGGCAGGCAACGGTATCCAAATGATTGTCGGAGTGAGTAACCGATAGTCATAAGATCTGAGTCAGAAACACCGAAGGATGCAGCGGATAATGCGACTTGTTCAATGAAGTAGCTGACTTCAGCGTCAGAAAGATCCATGAACCTATTCAATGTTGTCAGAAAAATACCTTAATGGTATCATAAACTTGAATTCAAAAGATGAGAATATTATGATCAAGTTGACATACTTGTGAACATTATACTGAGATGCAGAACCAGAATATCTCGGGAAATCACCGCTACCTTGTTTGGAGCATGAAAGTAATACACCAAAGTATTGATAGAGATGAGTCATGAGGGAACTATCATGGTTAGCAATGTTTCGTATCGTTTGTCAGGAAAGCTCACTATTGATTGGTTGTATCGGAATTGGCAGGCTGATAATTACGAAGACTATCTGCTCCTCCACCATCAAGGAAGTTGACAGATAATGGTTTGTTCCCTCCATTGGTAGAGACGAGCTCACCGTTGAAGTACGGCAACAAACTGACTTTGATACCATTGAAAGTTCCGTTGGTGAGGATACCGGGGACATTGACACTAGAGGCTGTTCGATCTCCTGCAAGAGATGATGAGTGGAAATCATTGCAGAATTTTGCATGGGGACTGACCGATATTACCAACGAGAGCCCTATTGACCACATAGACCAATAATTTCTTTTGATTGAAAGCATTGTTATCCTTGAACAACGCAGTGGTATAATAATCACAAATACTAGTGCCTGCCAGACGTTGGGCAACACCCGTAACAACAAGGCTCAAAGCTGCCATAGCAAGAGAATTGAAATGCATGACAGATGAATTAAGACGTTTCAAATGGTGATCTTCAGATGATAAAGCGGTAAGAAGGATGAAGTTGATTTAACCAAAATTAATAGAGCAAAAGCAATCAAATAATAAAACCAGCTGGATGTGATGATGATGTTGGTGATGAAGAGAAAAAGAATTGGATTGAGAAACAAAAAGGATTATGAATGGGGATGTAAACAGGCTGGGTGGATAAGGAGACTTCGTTCTTTCCATAACGTGTTGTCTGCGGATTGGGAGGCGACGTTACTGAAATTGAGCAGTTACTGACTTGCTATTAAGCAGCGAGGAAGGAAATTGGCAAAGGTACCAGGCCAAGAATAGACCCAAACAATTGAAGTAGCTCTTCGTAGACATTTTATTAGCATGCGTTATCTCTTACCAAAGATAATATGCCTTTCAAAGACGGCAGTCAAAATTTCAAACCCTTCTTCGATAGCCAGTGCAGCCATGCAGGCGTTTGGGAGAACAATTCCTAAGCGCCTACTCTGGTATCTCTCAAATTGTCGACACCCGGTAGATGTAGAAACGTATTTCCATGTCAAAAAACGCGATCATTGAGTCAATTTCATGTACCAGTCGAATGTATTGAGGGCTGATCCGTACTCAATTGGCGTATATCAATTCAACCAGGATTTAGGGATTGTCAAAATTGACGTCCGGTTGCGTCTTATCAAGTTAAGACGATTGCCAGTGGAAGCCCCGAAGAAAAGTCCAAAATTGATACTACTTGTGTCCCAGAATGATCCGGATCTTTTCATAGACTTTATGCATATAGATCGTAAGAAATATACAATTTGTTTCGTGCGCCGAAAGATGCAACTTCCCTGATAGTATGATTGTGAGAATATAAGAGAACATGAAATAACGGTAGAGAATAGTAGAGAATAGTAGAGATGAAATAGGATTAGTCTAAGAAATCACTAAAACAACTACTCGAGTTCCCGGGAAGTGTTCAGAACTACAATTTGCAATGATATATCACCCTTAGTTGAAGTCTTTAGATATATAGACACATATCGCTTCTTGAAGAATCACGTTGATGTGAGGAAAAAGATGGTTGATGTAGAGTCAAAGACTGTGCGGTATTGGAAGGAGTAGGATCGCTTTGCTTTCCCCCAGAGAATGTCTGGTAATAGGGAGGGAGCATTGCAATACCACGACCATTTTCACCTCGTAGATAAGTTTCTCCAAGCTACGGTTTCCCCCCTCACACCGAGACAATTCGATGCTTACCGGAGGGACTCTAACTCTAATGCCTCAAGTACATATGGTCTTGAATACTTGTTAACATGCAGATTGACGACAGCGAGTGAGAAGCGATAGCTAGGAATCATTCTGTACTCGAAGTGTCCTATGCATCATCAACGCACAAAAAGCCAAGTGACGCATCTCACATCTATCTCACAAACAGCGAAGCTGCTACACCGGTCCACCTACAATGAGAGAATTGTAATGCCGATAGCATACGTACCTAACACACCTCAACCCTCTACCCTCTAGCATTCAGCAACCAAAAGATCAGCCCTGTGAATCCCCAATCGAATTCAATTTCGTATTTCGTAAAACCAGTAAACTCACAGATTGTATTGTATTTATTGTGTTGTATTGTGTAAAGAAAGATTCAAGATCTTATCACATCACATCGCATGATGTACGGTGTGTAGGTGTGTAACCTTACTCACTCAAGTGTACTCACTCACTCGATGTATGTATGACGAAGTTTCAGCTCGTCATCTCTCTCGTCATCCCGTTCGTCATCTATCTCACGATCAAGATGTGGGTTGTGGAATGTAGGATGGGATGTGATATGTGATATTTGGTATTTGTTGCAGACTGGTACTTGTAATTATAATCGGTGATTAGGTAGCTGGAGGTACTTATTACTTGGTGGCTGGAAAAGGATTAGTCATACTTGATTTGATATTCGGTGATGTATTGTATCTACTCTTATCAATATTATCGTATTGTTACCTGGGTAGGTAGTGAGTATATTTTTCACCGTTTGACAGACACCGCATTTATGCATTGATGACATAAGAAGTGATGGGACTAAATGAAGATAGTTTCGGTGTACGATGTATATCTGGGTGGGTACATGGAACATGATTCTAGAAGGCTTTTGGATGGGAGTGGAAAGGTCAGGGTGAGTTATATATCACCTCGTGGGTATGCGTAGGAGTGTGTGCAGTATTGTAGATGGGATTATGAAGTATGGAGTATGGAGTATAGATAGAGTTTGGGTATAGCATATGGATGTGGAATATGGAATACGGATTGTGGACTATGGACTATGGACTACGGACTATGGACTGGACTATCTATGGTATGGACTGGACTGTGGTGGATTGTGGAGAGAGAGAGAGATCTCCCGGAATCCTTATCGGTTGATGGATGGATGGATGGATGGATGGATGGATGGGTGAAATGGTCATACACCCGGTATCTACCATGCAGTATCGACATATATACCAATCTACCATCAATAGTTGATTCATAAAAACAAAGTATAATCCTCTAGTAAAGAAAAAAAAAAGCAAAAAACCCTTCCCTCGTATACCGGCATCTGAAATGGATAGATTTATGAAATCAATCTTATTACCCAATCTTAACTCAATCTTTCCCAAATGTCTAATAATAATTTCCAGAAATACCGGTACACCATGATATCTTATCCACATCTGTCAAATCCCCCCAGCCACTTTCAATCTTTTCTCCATGTTCCACCTCTACTAGGTAATAACTAAATATGAGCGAGGGGCGGAAATTTGAGGCGCATTTTAGATCAAAAAATGTTATACTTTTAATCACGTGTATGTACTAAATTAGTCTAGCTCAGATTAGCTAAGTCAGTGCCAATATTTTGGCCCTTGGCATTATTCTAATCAACCATCTTTTATTCTATATTTAAACCTTACAAATGATAGTAAGTCCTATTTTGGGTATCAAAATAGATTATTAGTTATTATATTAAATTGTTTTCTTTGTTATATTGTATATCCTATAATCAAATTTTTTATTATATTTCTTTTAAATTATAGAAAAATATTTTGTTTGTTATATCTAAATATTATTATGGATCTGAATGTATTTTGATAGAATATTATATTTTTGAATAGTAATGTAAGATAGCTTTATTATTAAATCAAAAATTTGATTTGATATAACTCTTTAAGAGATTATATCAAAAACAAGATTACTTGATTCTTTTCTTATTGAATATCCTAGAGCTCAAAACAAATTATTAGTTTAATAATAAAACATTATCATTTAGGTTTTACTGAATTTAAGTATAAATAATTAAATAATATTTACTTTTTTATATAAATTTTTATTAAACAATTTCTTTTTTTTATTAAATAATTCTTAACAAATATCTAATATACCTACTAATTAGTTCAATAATTATAATTAAATAATCAAGGTAATTCAAGATATTATTAATACTTTACTTATATTATAGATTACAAAATAAGATTATTATTTTATAATATTTAATATATCCCTTTTGATATAATTTGTATTATCAAATAATATTGTTGATAATCTTTTGTTAAACAAAATAAAGCTTTTAGCTATAACCTTTTTTATAGAACAATTTCAATAATTACTATAAGTAATTTAAGCTTCTATATAATAGAATTTTTCACCAATAATTACTTTATATTTCCATTTTCAAGATTTAGATTATTTTGATTTAGATAATAAAATTAATATATTTGTTAAAATAATAAATAATATTTCGATTTTTTATAATATATTCTTATTTATTACTTATATAAAAACCAAATCTTTAGATATCATTAAGGGATTATTTGCTACTCACTTTGTTATCTCCTAACTTAATTAATATCTATATAGAAAAACAGAGCTTTAATATACTAACGAAATATCTAATATAATATAAACTGAATTGAAGGCTAGTATTGAGAATTAATATATTGAATTGGAAATATATTTCCATATATTATTAGATATAGTATTTAAAAAATTAGAAAAGCTTAAATATATTATTGGAGATATATATTAATACAAAAATCCTAAAGAGTTTATTTAGAATATTATAGTTCTTGATTGAAGTATAAGTACTATTAAGTTTGAATATATTCAAATGCTCATTACTCATTGATACCTAATTACAAAACTTTATATTCATATATTTATTTCAATAATAGAAATAAATCTATTAATCTTTATAAAACAAATCGAATAAAAGAAAAACGATTGATTTGATATCTACCACTTCAATTTTACTAATAATCGTTTATTTAGTTAATATAACAATAAGTGTTTTTCTTTTAATAAACTATAATACTAGAATAATCATGGATTTACTTACCTTTTCCTATTTCCTAAGGATTCTTCTAACCCCTACCAAAAGTATAACACTAACAAAACGAAAAATAATATTAGGTAAAACATATTTTTATCAAATAGGAAATTATATTAGAAGCAGAATTCCAAATGGGATTAGAAAACTGATAGAACAAGAATCTATAACATTAAGGAGAATGAAATAGAGAAAGCTGTTATTACAAATGAAATAGTAGAAGATTATAACAATTATATATATAATCAAATTTATTATCAAAAATTGAAAAACAATTATGAAGAGTCAAATACTGATTTTAATATTTATAACAAAAAGATGGATATATAGTATATTCACTTTATTCAAGATTCTGTTTTAATATTATTTAAATCTTTGAAAGCTAAGATGTCAATTGATATAAAATTCAATAATGTATATCAAAACAATATCAAGAGTTTTCAATTTGACAAAGGAAATCAGAAATCAAGGCTTACCCCTTTAAATATTGATTTCAAATATAAATCAAATAATCTTACAATATTCCGAGATATCAAGATTAATAAAACTAAATATCAATACTACAATTGCTAAAAGATATTTTATATTAGAAATAAATTATATATTCACTTCAGAGATTAATATAAAAAATATAAATCAGCGAAATATTCAGTGAAATCTAAGATCAATAATATTTCAAAAGCTACTTTACTTTATCTCTTATAACTCATTAATCGACTTGAACGAAATATTATATTAATTAAATCTAGAGAACTATCCTTAATTCAATATCAACTTTAAGTAGTTCGTTCTATAGCTAGAATAAGTAAATTATTATTAGGTTATATATTCAGAGACTAAAGATATATTAAGATTAAAGTGTTATTAGGTAATCCTTAAAACAAAGTATATATAGTCTGCCTCGATACAAGTTGTAGTATAAATTTAATTAATCGATTTTTCTTATTCGAAATATATCCTACTATAAAGATTCATATTATAAATAAAACTATAAATATTTATAATCTGGGTTTTTAAAGATATAATATAAGCCAATTTATAAATTTGGATTTCTATTTACTAGTAATTAATAATATTATAATTTATTTCTATTATAAAATCTATATCATAGATATATTGAATACCAAAGTCCTATTGGGTAATAATATTATTATTCTAAAAGAATAAATTATTGATTTAGATAACGGAATCTTAACTTTATCTTAATGTATAGGTTTGTAAATTAAGATTGTAATACAATTGAAGAAGGCTGAAAGAAAAATCCTAGTTTATATTATAAACAAAGTTATTATTCCATTTCACTCTTAAGTATTTGTATTAATTATAAGCAAAAAGGGTAATGAATTGTCTTTTCCAATTTATAATATAATTTATAAATCTTTACAACAAAGGAATTTCATATTCTTTTTATATTTAGTATCTAATAAATTCAATTCTATTATAATTGAAAACCTTATAGACAAAAAAATAATAGTTTACAAAAATCTAAAACTCGAGAATATTGTAGAATTTGATGCTTAAGCGATAATAATTATAGATGAGATTGATATTTATCATTTTGCTCAAATACTAGCTATTATATTTGAATCCAAAAAACGCTTTTTAGCTAAGGGATTGCTTACAATTGTAACAATTATAGTCTTGTAAACAATTAATAGTATAAATAATATTCTAAACTATATAAATATAATTGATTTAGAATTTATTAAACAAAAGGTTATTCTATTAAATAGAATTACAATTTATAGAAATAAAATACAAAAACAATAATTAAAGGATCTAGTAATAAACAATTATATAATTTAAGAAAATTGAAAAGATTTTGTAAATATATTAAAGAATAAAGAGATAGAGATCGATTTATACGAAAACTGGAAAGAGAAATTCAGATCAAATAAGGTAAAGGTTTATTTTATAAATCAAAAAGATTAGATTCTTATAAACAAAACTTATAATAAACTTTATAAACAAAATCGCTTCAAATAAATAATAAAACCAATTCCTTTTAGTTTTCTAGTATTTTATATATAAAAGAAGGTAATCAATAAAAAAGGAGTTATATCAAGAAAAGATAGGGTTGTTATAGATATTTATATATTAAATTAGATTGTTATTCCTAATATATATTCAATCTCTACATAGACCGATATTATTATAACTATAACTAAATATTCTTTTATATCCATTATTAATTATACTAGCTTTTTTTATTAATAGTATATCAAAAAGGATTATTAGAAATACCTTACTATATTATTTTATTACAATTAAGAAATATTTACTTATATAATAATAGGGTTTAGAAATTCATTAGTTTATATTCAGAAATGTATTAATACTATTCTTAAATTGGAAAGAGAGTTTGTGAAAGCTTATATTAATAATATTGTTATTTTTAACTATATATTTGAGGATTATTTAAAACATTTTCAATAAGTTTTTTTACAACTAAAAAATATAAATATTATTTTGAATTTTAAGAAATGCTTTTTAGCCTATCCTTTTATTATATTACTTAATTAAAGGATAGATATATTTAGTCTTGTATCAATAGAAAATAAACTCTCCATTATTTAAACTTTAATTTTCCCTCGATTTTTGAAATAATTTGAATACTACCTCAATCTTATTAATTATCTATAATAATACATTCCATATTATACAAAATTATTAATAGTATTACAAAAAAGAAAAAGTAAACTGAATCATTTATTGTATATTTATAATAAAAATACTATTACAAAAACCAAAAGAAAAAACTCAATGGTAATTTTGAAATTCAAAAATATTATTACTAAAAAAAGGGATTTATTTAACAAATTGCAATTTGTCTTTAAGAAATCTTCAATCTTATATTATTTCAATTCTAAGAAAAGATTATATATTAATACAAATATATCCAAAAAAAAAGTTGATAGTATAATCTATTATTCTATAGTCAATCCGTTAACTCAGAAGTTTATTATACTAATCATATTTCTTTTTTAATTTATCACATCCATCGAATCCAATTATTAGCCAATTAAATTAGAGATTGTAGGTTTATACTAAATAATTTCAAGAATTCAGTATTTAATCAAATTATCAAAATTTCCGATAATAATATATACAAATCATTCTGCAAGTATTCAAATTGCCACTCAAACTTCTATAAACATATCTTCCTTAATTCGATTGAATCCTTGTTATCTGCAAAATTCCGAATATCTTTCCCGATTCTATCTCGAGATATAATATAAGCTTAAACATTTCAATATTATGCTAAATACCTTATTGCAATTTTATATTATTAAAAAGAAAACAAATAAGCAGAAATCAATCTAGATAGAACAAAATTATAATTATAGGATATTAGAAATTATAATCTATTCTATAGTAATTCTATAAATTGAAAAGATTTGATTATAGAAACTTAAGTAGGTATATATATTAAATCCATGATACACCAAATTGATTAAATAAATCAAGAAAAATGAGAAATTAGGAGTTAATACTGCAAAACTGCCTTTCAAAATGAAATAAGATATTTTATATGCAAAATCTGATATAATATATTCATAAAAAGACTAATAATGCTTGTATCTTTAGAAAACGAAATATTCAATTATATATATAATCAATTAGGATATTCAAATTATAATTATATTTACAAAAAGATTTCTTCTAGTTTTTATATTTTTAATATATTTAAAAAGCTTTGATTTTTCTTTTATTATTACTATTAATATAGAGTGTTATTAATTTTCTGATATTAGCCTTATAGATTACTATAATCTATTCTAATTTCTTTATATATCTTTTATATAATATCTATTGATTTCATTTTAGTTTTATTTAGATCAATATTGGATTTATTTGACTGTACTTTATTAATTATAGATAAGCTTTTCAAAACAATCACTTTGATTCTTAAAAGAAATATTTGAATTATAATTTAATAAGGAAATTCCCTAATTCAATATTTACTTTTAATATTATAGAGAGTATCTTAT
The DNA here is from genome assembly GCF_014898295.1 of Botrytis byssoidea. Classification (NCBI taxonomy): domain Eukaryota; kingdom Fungi; phylum Ascomycota; class Leotiomycetes; order Helotiales; family Sclerotiniaceae; genus Botrytis; species Botrytis byssoidea. Next base: position 757,764 of record NW_024065858.1, on the reverse strand, counting down.
ACAATTATTTTCAATTAAAATAAAAAGTTTGTTTTTGAGGTATAGAAAGGGATTATGAATTTATTAAATATTAAATTGTTATTTAATATAGTTTAGCATTTATAAACAAATAAAAGTAATAAATATACTAATTAAATAATAGAGATTGTTTTTTGATATTATTTTAATATTTTAAATAATAATTCATAATAGTTAATAGTGTTACCATATTTATCTATAGTTTTATCAAATTCTATATTTTAAGATACAAATGTTATTATTACTATAATAATATATGGATTTAGAATTAAAGAGTTATTCAATATTACAATAAAAGCAATTATAGAGTTAACAAAGATATCACCCTAAAGAACTAGATCCAAACCTATAATAAAACAAATAATTAAAATATACCTAATAAAGTTTATAAATAATACTAAATATAAATCTATAATAATTGAAATAATCAATATAATTAAGTTTATAGTTATATTTATAAAATATTATTTCAATTAATAATATAAATCTATATTCTTTAAAATTAGGGATTATATTTCTTTATAATTATATCGAGAATATAATATACCTAATATTGTAAACAGAAATACAAAAATCGAATAGCAATTCACAGATTTATTCAAAGTCCTAAAAAAGATTGGATATTTAACTTATCGAATCGAGTTATCTAAATCTATAAAGATACATTCAATTATTAATATTATATATCTTAAACCTATGCTAAATCCTATACAAGATTTCTTTTATTACTCTTTTGTACAAAAGATTCTATAAAATCCTGAATTGATTTTGAAAAGAATTCTACAAAAACAAGTTTTATATAAAAAAGGAGAAAAAGAAATAAACAAATATTTGATTTGATATTTAAAAAGAAAAGTAAAGTAGAATCAATAAGTATTAAATAAAAGAATTTCAACAAAATTAATTAAAATTTTCAATAAATAGATTCATATATACTTGAAAATGAAAATCAAAACTAGATATATTTTGCTTTAAAGCAAAGTATCTTTTCAATTACAATATTTGTTATACTTTTAATTATATATATATACTAAATTAATCTAGCTCAGATTAGCTAAGCCAGTGCTAATATCTTGGCCCTTAGCATCATTCTAATCAACCATCTTTTATTCCACACTTAAACCTCACAAAAAACAAACCAAAAAAAAAAAAGGTCCCATGAAAATCGGATCGACCATATCCAGATTAAATTGGATATTAGTACTTGGGTATTAATTAGCGTCAATATTAGCGTCAGTAGTAGCGTCAAAGTATCAATTTCATAATTGTATAATTTTATAATTTTATCAATTTTACAGATTTTACCAATTTACCAATTTACCAATTTTACAGATTTTACTCAATCTTGAGCCAATCTCTCTCAAACACATACAATACGATCACTCTTCTACTACTACTATCATTTCTTTTTCCTATCAACTTGTGTATTCCCTATTTACTATTTGCTAATAACTATCTATCCTCTTTTTTATTTTATTCCATTCGTCTCCATTGTCTCCTCTTTATTCCTTGCTCCTACATTAAACTCAACCTACCTCCTACCTATCAATCATTCCCTATGCTCTCACCACCAATCTATTATACTCGTTACACTCTTTATCGTATTCCTTGAATCGATCCGCTTTCCGAGAGCTCCATCTCTATTCATCTCCATTCATCTCCATTCGTTCACAGAGAACAATTGAAAGGGGGAAAAAGAAGAAGAAGAAGAAGAAGAAGAAGAAGAAGAAGAAAAAGCAAAAGCAAAAGCAAAAGCAAAAACTCAAAACTTCCAAGATACAAGATCCAAGAATTCTCCACACCCACCCAAAGAAAGAACGAGATCACAGAATTAAGAACATCGTCTCGTCTAGTCCCTTCTGCAAGGTGCGGTGTTCAAGACAACTTGTGTACAACGACCCACCCTAAACAAAATCATGCAAGCAACCGCCTTGAACGACGAACTACGAAGCCTGTAACAGGGCGTCACTCGAAACAGCTTGCATTACCTTTCACCTTCTCTTTATCCCCAAAACTATTATGTTTCAACCTTGCTTATGCTTGTAGACCATCACTCTTTTAAGGTCTCTTGTGAGCAATGCGCCTGCGATTTCCTCATTAAATTAATCCTCCTCTAATCAGAAAAACATAATCAAACATGGAGAGTACCGCAGTTGTGACTCCTTCTACCTCGAGGCTTGCTCCTCCAATGCTACACCCAAGATCTGCCTCGAGAACAAGATCCCCAAATAGATCTTCCAGTCGATCACATATTGCCGATGACCTCCTATCCGACCTCACTCCCACCACAACCCTGCAAGCTTTCACTACACCCACAGGAAAACTGAAGACGAGCATAGAAGCTGCTTCTCCTGCGGATCGAGCATTTGGCATACGAGCAACGTTAGCATCCAAGAAGGTACAAGAATGGTTGGATGAATTATCAGATTGGCCATGGCCCACAACTGGGGGATCAGCAGGATTCGAAGCTCCTGTCTCTTCGAGGAAAATAAAAGTGTCACTACCAAAGTCGGATGATGAAACGGAACAACAGAATGAAGAAGATACAGAGCCGCAATATTGTGGGAGTCTTTTATTCGACCAGGTTGTACGATATGAGTATCGGATAGAAGAAATTGGAGAAGGTATGGATGATTTGAAGGTGGAAGAAATCAAACGACGGGTCTTAGATACACACTTCTCTGCGAATTCTCGGCCTTCCTCTTCTACTATTGCCATGCCGGCTTTCCTTGCCTCGTATACGATGATGGATGATTTCACAGCTTTAGTGACAGCCACGGTATTGCAGGCATTACCGAATTTGGCCAAATTGACGCGTTTATTGGATATATGGGGTATTCGTCTATCTGTACTTCGAAGAGTGCCGCCTTTGTTACTGGGGTTGGATGATGCGGAGATGGCGTTACTTTCGGGATGGCAGGCTATAAAGATGGCAGGGACAAATGCTACTGGTTCTGATGGAATGGGAGATATGGTTCTTTCTCGCCAAACTTTCGAAGTCATGAAAAATGTTTTACAGGCCAAAGTTACGATTCTTGGAAGAGATCTAGATTACATGCTAGATACTTTAGAAGGCAGGATGGATACCTTACCCGATAGCTGGTTAGACAGGATGGAAAACCTCGAACGGGATTATGGCGAATGGGTCGTTTCAGCAGATCGTAAAATTACAGATGGAGAATTGGCCGCAATTGCGACTAAACAGGCCGCAATTGATGCGGCGCGGGCAGAAGATGCTAGAGCTCTATCAACATCTGCGACTGAAAATGACCCAATGGGAGGGAACGTGAATAGTCACGAAGTGGAGCCCACGACTCCCCTTCAAACGGAGTCTATTGGGATCTCCCATGGATTGTTGTCAACACCAGCGAAAACACCAAATCCATGCGCTGCTCAAGTTCCAGATCGCGAAGCTACGCAAACTTCAATTTCGAAAAGCCCATCTCCTCCTCAAACACCCTCTCCATTATTAGATTCTCATCACTTACAACAAGTTGGCATCAGTGCGCTTTCACGCACCCCATTAACTCGTTCGTCTAGCGTCAGGAGCTTCACCAAAGTTCCCAAATGCGGACATACTTTCGCAAATGCATTGAGACGTACCATTTCGAATGACGAATCACCACAAGCCTCGAGTCATGATCTACACGTTACAGCTCCAAGAATTTCTATACGACCATCATCGGCGATTATTGATACATTTCCCAGTCCAACGATGAAGTCCCCTACAGAATCTAGACTGCCAAGATTGCGTAGTTCGAGCTCACCACATATCATCGGAATGGAACGGGGATTATTCTCTTCCAAGGATTCAATTACTTCTCCCAAGAAGAATTCCCTCTTGAATGCGCCAGCTTCTAGCATTGCTTTAGCGAAACAGCTGGGCATTTCTTCTACATCCCTCGAATCGGCACAAATTGGTCATGTGAAAGGCCAGAATGTAAAGGCACCAGCATTTTTATCTAGCGCGTCTCAAAATCCTACAATAGCGAGCAGTGATGGTGCTTCAGAAAGTGCTCAAAGGCTCAGTCCTGACGGGATGGAATTCGACATTTTAGATGCACAGATGGGAGCACGCAGACCTTCCATAATTGTCGATGCTTCAGATGATTCACTCTCGGACCGTTGCGAATCTAAAATGACTCCAGAGGCTAGTCCAAGTCCTGTCGATCATGACTCTGATGGAGCATCTACAGTAACATTTGAAGATTCTCCCCTTCCACGAAAATGGTCACATGATCTTCAGAAATATGACAACACTCCACCTGGTTCTCCACCAGGAGCTCCAACCAAAGCTCTACGTCGCCCTCCTCAACTTCTCGAAAGTCCCGATTTCTCCCACCTAATCTCCACACCCGATTCTTCTTTTTTTCCTAGTGGCAATGCTCTCGAATCTATCCCTGCCTCGCCCGTCAGCAACAACAGCGATGACCAAATGCAACAACAAATTAGTTCTTTACTTCAATCAATTCCAGCACATATTCGGCTTCGCTCCGAACCAGAAGAAAAGTCAGATACTAAAGGAATTCGTCCTCGGAAGACTCGTCGCTCGGTTACTCCCTCAATGCCTGCAGTTCGTTCGCAATCTTCAATTGGCAGCTTACGTGCCCCAACTCCATCATTTACCCTCGCTCCTGCGTATGCAAAGAGTGGCACTCCGCGTCACAGACCTCAGAACGGTAATCCAGAGATTAAAGTTTATCATTTATCTAGGTCAAGTGGTGAAAAGCCAATTAAGCTTTTTGTTCGCTTAGTGGGTGAAAATGGTGAGAGAGTCATGGTACGTGTTGGAGGTGGTTGGGCAGATCTTGGAGAATATCTCAAAGAATACGCAAGTCATCATGGACGAAGAGCGCCAGTTGATACCGATAAAGTTGAGGTTCAAGATTTACCATCACGTATTCCATCTGGTGGTTCTACTGTTCGTGATAATGGACGTACCACGCCTGGACCTGGTCGTAACACACCCGGTCCACGTTCTGCATCTGCGATGAGTGTTCGTCCATCAACTGCCGTTGATCGACCCAAATCATCTCTTGGTGTTCGCAAAACGAGAAAATCTACATTCTCTTCTTCTGATGCGGTGCCTCCTCTTCCAGCTACACCATTTGCTGAAGTTCAACGTGAAGCAGATACCAATCAGACCCCTCAATCAGCAGTGTCTAGAAGTTCATCAAGATTGGATTGGAATGAAGACGATACTTCATTAGGTCTTGCTGGACCAAGAGGTAAACAAAAGGAATTGGATCAGAAAGATCTTGAATGGGTTGAAGGTATGAAGGAGAAAGTCATGCTGGCAAGTACGGAGAAGGAGAAAGAGAGACGTAAGGGCGGTCATAGACAAAGTCTGGGCGAGATGGATAAGGTTGGAGGTACTAAGAGGTTGTTTAGAAAAACTTCAAGGTTAGATCTATAAGTTGAGAAGTCTACATCTTCTTGCATTGCGATGGGATTATTGTTTTTTTTATTGCATAGCGTGCGTTGCTTGCTTCTTGGGAAGGACTTCTTTTCATCTCATTTGTATGGAGGATACTAAGTAACAGGATGGCTGGATGGACGGGTATAGCTCAATGAGGGTCTAGCTGGCTAGCATAGTCATGATATAATATGACATGCACGATGGACTAGCGGATGGATTATATAGGTTTTTTTTCGTGGGGGTATATTTTCCACGCGGAATAGGATGGATTTGCTGGGTGTGATAACAGGATTGATGGATCACTTTGCAGATTATGCTATTCATTGTTAATTGGAAGGTCGGGTATCGGGTAGGCTATGGCAGGGTAGGGTAGAATAGAGCATAGCATAGCATTCAAAGGATGGAAGGACAGAACAATGGATACCTTGAACTTGAGATTCGAGGGATAGATAGGTACCTACCTGAGGCTTGCAGGGATGAGCGTCCTTTAGACAAGGGATCTGGAACAGACATAAATATTCCTTCCGTGTGCGTTCTCTTACAGTTTTATATTTGACTGATTTATTGTGTGTTAAGTTTGTAATGTGTATTCTTGAGATAAGATGAGATTTGGGATTTGGTGATACTATTAATAATGAAGGAACGAGATGAAAAGAATAGAGGGTACCTGAGGAGATGGAAAAATGAGGGATATGTATGGTGAGTGGGTGAATGATTCATAGCGAAAATCTGGAACACAATAGATGGAGTAAGTAGGTGACTGTGTATGTGTACAACCATCCTATAAAATCTTGATCTTTCACCTTATACCGTAATGGCCTGGTGGATTATGGATCGTGGATACAATACTGAATAGGTTGTAGCTGATAGTCCTGAGTGGGTCGAATGCTGAGAAGTTGGAGAGGGAAAATGATGGGAGGATTGAATGATGGAAGGAAATGGCTTCTAGTGAAGAGCTTTCTCTGTCTGGGAGAGGAGAATGAGGAAAAGCATACGCATTTGTATTATTGTTAGAAGCGGAAAATTGTTGAGGGGGGAGGAGGGAAGGGCTGATTTATTGGATATTGAGGATTGGAGAACTGTGGGATTCTTTCTTGGGTGATGTGAATCTTTTGGGTGTTGTGATCTCGGGCTGATAAGGAGCATATCTTGAATGACACATTGAGGTTGATAGACTCGAGTAAACTCATCCATCTCCCAATCAATCTCCGGGCAACCTCTCTCACTCGCTCCCCTACCATACGAGAATTTACCCCTTTCAAATGCTTCAAAACCCTCGCAGCGTCTCCTCTTTTAGTCCCAGTACCTCATATTTGCCCCCTCCAGCAGAAGGACTGCCTTCTTGGCTGTTGTTATGGACTCCGCGATACAATCTACCTCTAAATTTTCCACGCCTATTCTATCTATCTTGCCTAATACATTCCCATCCCCTCCAAGCCAAAAAAACCCCCAAATAAAGTACAATCAACATGAAAGCCTTCAATTCATCTCACCATCTCACTTCTTCTGCCGGAGAATGCTTACATATACGCACAGAATGAGAGCTTGGTCAGCAACTAGTGGAAGAAAGAAACACAGAAAATGCCTATTTCTCTCTGCTCAATACTGCAACGCACAGAGATCCCAGATTCAAAGATTATTATGGATAAAGGGTAGTTATTCAGAAATTGTGAAGGATCTTAGATTTGTGGAGTTGTCACTCGGAGGATTTCAACTCTCGCCAGAAGCATTGATGAAGTTGATTCTGAATTAAGAATACATGATAGCTTATGAAGATCTATTTGATATCATAAAGAAAGTATTGGAAATGTGTGTTATGGTACGCAGTACACCTGAGTACATTGTCATCTCGAATCAATGTCGACCGCTATGCTTACTCAATGTGTAATGCTCTGATAGCACGGCCAATCAAGTCAAAATCCCTCTCCGAGTCTAACCAGATAGCTCCGATCAAAGCCTCGACTGTTGTTGCAACAGTATATTCGCTTGGCTTTGGCTGACAAGCTGGGAGAACCATTTGGTCCACCAAGCCGTTTCGCTGACCGATGACTCCAAGGTTGTGATTCGAAGCGTTCTTCGAAACGCATCTTTGAGATGTTGCTGATATATGGTCAGCCATCGCTCACATTCGCGAATCTAGTTCTTACCGAGTTTGGCGCCCTCTAAATATTTGGTGTGCACCAGTTCAAGACGTATCAGGGCATCTCCAATCAGGGCGAGTCTTCTATTGCCCTGCTGCTCGACAATCGAATCTGCTCCCGAAACAACTCCACTCGTTATAAGTGCTTCTGTGAGCAATTGGTCTTCCTTGAATTCGTAATCCAAGTTATCTTTCACGAAAGTCTTGAGGCACATATTTGTCGGAAGGTGCTGTGTGGAGAAAGATTGGGAGAGAAATCTGATTTTATGAAACAAATATAGTTTTGATGTGGTATATCACTGTGATATTTCTCGCCGTCTATGACACTTCTTATACCACAATTCTCGTTGAGTTTCGGCTACTACTCACTTTGTCTACAGCATAATCGAATGAAATAGCGCGTCAAAAGCATCAGGATTTGGTATGTCCATGACATCAACAAGTTTTCATGAATTGTACAAACTTTCGGCATACTGATACTATGATGTCTTTTTCCAAATACGATGAACTCTCTTTCTCTCGTCAAAAAGTTAGGCGTTGGATGGGAAGATATCAGATCATCAGATCTTGGATGCAAAAAGTTAAATGAATGAGTTAGCTCGAATTCCATCCAAGATTTCAAGAATTGAATAAGTCACTTCTTGATCTACTGGTGTCTATAGAGTCTGAATCATAGAAGCACATACTTTTGAACATCCAAGTAAGAGATCTTGAGATACCTGGAGATTTGACAATGTCAGAAGAATGTATATCGGTCGAGTCTTTTGCCTTATGAACTCCGTGAAAACATATTAAAGGCGTCGATACATGTTGGGTTTTGCTGTATCTACAACTTGAAGAATGGGATTTTTCGAAACGGGTTCTGCCCTGGGCGGAGCTGACGATGCAAATTTTGACTTTATTGGACGGTAGGTACGAGTTTTATCAGAGCTAGCAGTGGAATATACCATAATCCTCGTCATATCACGAGGAAAGTCACACATTTTATGAGTGAGTCGCCCTTCTACATATTATGTAACCTTGTGCAAATCCTACAATCACAGAATGGTTCCAGCTCCATGTGCTCACGAAGTTGATAGGTGCAATGGTACGTATGCAACTTCTAATACCGGGTAGATTCAAATCCTCAAGGACTCTGTCACTTCTCTGTATCAAAAGAGGCCTTGTGTTTGAGTAGAACAAGCAAGAATATCGAGTTTCATGTGACTGTCCCTTGTGCATTGCTATGGTATACTAAAAGAGTGATGACTTCCTCCGATGCTCTTAGCTCATTCCTGATAAGTAAAAAGCTAAATCAAAGTTTTAGATCCACGTATGTTGCTTGAGAATTTTACATTCCTCCTTAACGAAAACGTATTAGCTGGGTAGTCAGTAAGCTTGCATATCTTGAGGCCTATTGGTTTCTGTCGGAAATCATAAATCGATCTGAGTCACTCGTGGTTTAACAATCTTGCTTTATTAGCTCTGAAGTATAGGGGAACTTTCCGAGCTTATCAAATTACTGTGAGAATATCCACAATCATCAAAGAGGCGAGAAAAGACTTTGGACAGAACAAAATCAGGTTATCCGCGAATGTTGAGAGATGGTGTGAAATCCTGTTTTCGATCAGAAAAGATGATGATGCTACTTCAGAATCCTATTTCAAGTCATCGGAGAAAGGAATAACATTTGATATGCTATGAGGTAAAATATGTCACGAAGCAGAGGATCAAAAGTCGTATCCTGATTTCGCCACGATATCTTGTCATATTTAAGCAGAATTTCCCCCGCAATGGAAATAATTCGTACAAATACTTAGGTATGAGAGAACTAGATAGTCATACATGTGGTCATCTTTTCAGAGTTTACAGCTCAGCATTGGGGTTCCCTGATGGAAGGGCGGTGCTTTGCATCGAAATTTCCTTGCTGATTACTATTTACTCTCTCATTGCTAGATCACTCCCTAGAAAAAGCTAGATTGCAATGAAACTGAAACCCACAAGCCGGAAGATTCAAGTACAGTGTAACATTGTGAGGGTACACAAAGAGAATGAAATAAAATCGGAAATATGCCTCAGTACATTCATTTCCTTTGTTCTCATCATAATTTGAACCTGTAACCTCAAGTGAATCACATTTTATCTGTTGCCTCTTCCTTAATTGAAGGTTTCTTTGTAATTCCAGTGAATAATCTGCATTTTGTTCAAAAGTTAAATAACCTAATACTATATTCATATCAAAGTTCAAAAGCAAAATACTTGCCCATTATAAGTAAGGTTCCTCTTGTATATCAACATACTATTTATGAGTGAGAATCTCTTATACGTAAACATTTAGAATCTGATTGGGATTGCGTACAGGCTCAATTTTTTTCCTATTGCAAACATATTTATTTGCTTGCCTTTGCGGGATTATACCCTAACAAATCACTAATTACCGAAGATTGCCATGTATATTCGAACCGCTCGCAACCTCTTATACACATATTCACTAATACAGTAGAGAATTTTGATACACAAGTAAACCGAGACTTTGACCCGGCTGTGATAGATAATCACAAGAGATTATCTCGGCTTCACTACAACTAAAAGATTTTTATATGAGCCCTTATCACTAATCATTGCGCCCCGTGACCAATCACATTAAAAAAGCTCGGTCCTCAAGGCTTTTTGGGCGTGCCTCTTTCTGTCAAGAGCAATCTTTGTACAAGATTGCTAGCTGGATTGAACCTTCGGAAGACGCCTGAGGTTAGCGCTCGTATAAAGATTATACCATATCACTCTTCTAGCGAAATGAAATGTAAGTTATATCTTTAAGCGAAATCAACCACTAGCTCGAACACTTTGATAATCCGGCAGAGCCGATCAAGAATGCGAAAGCAGCAATTAATATTCATCAAAGTGGTAAAGCTTCGTCCAAAATCTCCTTCAAAGGTCCTGATCGTCGTCACTTGGGACTAGTCGATTTTTCAGAATTGATATACTCGAAGACAAATTAACAGTCAGCCTCCCGCATTGAAGCGGTACAAAGCATTGTCCAGGCTTGCACAAAGCAAACCATGAATCTTCACCCTCGTAGTCGTTTCTGCAAAAAAAATACTATACAAATAAATTTCTACTCAAGCTTACACGCCTTGCCGATCGTGAGGATAATCAAACTTTGGGCGTGATTACAGAATCTGATACTCTTGTCGCGGATACAGAGAGAGAGAATGACTTTGTTAGTCTAGCAAAAGACGGATCGTAAAATTCTCTCTTGGATGGCACATACTGAAGACTGTGGGCTCTGGAGATGGATCTTGGTTCCTATCGCACCGCAATCTTGAGGAAGAGGTATTTACCTTAATTTTCAAAAAGGTATCTTGAAAGAGTTTCTCGTAACTTCACTAGGGATAGTTTACTTACGCGGGAGGCTTAGTGATATTCTTCTATAACAAAGAAGAAATCAACTACCAGTATTGATTGAGGAATTGCAAACCGAGTTCGAGGATTCTACGAAATGACTTGCAGCTCGTGGGGAAGTGCGGACAACCTTAGCACAAACTACCTTCCACACATCAGCGTTAACTCCCGAAGAAAGTTTGAGATTTATTTTAGACGGTGCCTACAGTGATCAATTTTTTGGTGATGCCAAGTCTGAAATTAGCTACCAAAAATAATCGCGAGCTGTGCTTCAGAAGCTTAATCTCAGGCTTACCAACAGCATCAATCACAAGGGCCACTGGTACCACGTTACTTGTAATGTGCCGGTAAGGGTAAGTAGTGCTGGTTTGAATCTGAAAATGAAGCCAATTCAATGTATGGATCACCAAAAATCAATTCACAGACAAAATCGAGAATCTGGTGAAGAGAACAGGATGTAGCGAGCGATCAGAGTCATTCGACTCCATGATAACTACCGATTTATTTTTGCTGTGATCGGTTCTCTACGAAGCTATTACGGAACTGTGAAGACTGCCAGTGCCAAATGATCAATGCAGTCAAACATCCATCCTTATTCGCATACACCAAAGCTATTCTCACCTACGCATGCGAAGAAACTATCCACACCCCTAATTGCTCCAAAATAATTGATGTCTTGTTGACCAGAGACCAAATCTAGAAGCTGTTGTGACCCACTAGAACATTGCAAGATTTGCTTCGTATCAAATTGTTCGATAGGAAATGTCCAGAACGGATCTGATTTCCTCTCAAACAGAACTGTTACAATCGGGCAAACAGCAGAGCTGATATCTTTCAGAATCTTGCCTTTTAATTTATCAAGGCACTGGACAAATGATAGAAACACAGCGTCATTGCTGGATGAAACACTATGTAGTCAGCTATCAGAACACACCTAAGCTGAGAGCAACTTACAGACTGTCACTGGTACAAACCGCTGACTCAGTAGTAAGATCGTCCACTGGTAATGGTAGCAATCCGATTATACCGTACCCGAACTTCCTAACCAAAATTTCGAATCGTTCGCCCAGCTTTCTGATTTTGCTGATGCTTCGAAGTTTTTTTTGGTATTCTGTAGAACCATGATCTAAGTCAGGATGCAACAGATGGAGCATTTTTTTGGTGACCTGGCTTTCATCAAGATTAAGAGGATTACCCATTCTCGATGCACTATTTATCAATATACTTTGGCTCGTGGTGTTAACAAACCCATCACTAGTTTTGTTATGGAACGAGCGACTGTCATTATAGAGATGGTAAATATGATACCTCCTCTCGAAAATATTATAAGCAATCTTCGTATTAAGATGCTCAACTTGTTTCATCCTTTCTACTATCGTTAAAGAATACGCTTCCTTGCACTGTTGTCTGGCCATCGGGCGGCGTCTGATTTCAAGCAGGCTTCTCAGAGATACCAGTGACTCCCCACTCCCAATCGCGAAGTATAGCATCTTCAGTTGATCGAATATGATGTCGTCTAGCTTCAGACCCGGAGAAGCTATTTTCATCGCCATATCAAAGTCATTATGGGTAAACGAAAAGCCCAAATTATGGCATCGCTCTTTTTCGATTCTCATATATTCACTGAGATAATCGGATATTGACACTCGACTGTTAGCGCTGTTCATGCACGACTTTCTTTTTCTTCTTCTGATAGGTGCCGTAGAAGCATTTTCAGCCTCGGAGATAGCCATTGACTGACTGCTGTTCGGACTATGGACTGAGCCACTGGGAAGAACGGGGATGAACGTTGGGTCAAGCAAATACGCTGTGTCCAGAGATGTGACCTGTTCTGTTTCCTTTGGAGTGGAAGCATCCTGCTGTTGATGATCAAAGTTCGTAACCTCAGGACTAAAGATTGTATCTAGAAAGTTATCGTCTACTGTATTCGAGTCAGCGTACGGCATGAGGTTCAAGCAAAGAAATGTTTTATGAAATACTGACGGAACATTTGCAAATCATTATGATCGCCGATCGGATCGCATCTTAACATTTCTAACGAATCGTTTGCTGAACATGTGCTCTGGTTTTCATAGCTGTATATACAGTCGTCAAAAAATCCTGGAACAATGTCTGCTGCACCTTCAGAGAAACCTCTTGTTGTGGTTTCATCATAAATCAACGGGTCGATCCTAAAATTATCGATTAAAATTCTCACAGTTTTACAAGAATGTTATTTACAACTTACAGAAGACGATGTACAACATTCGTTATGATTGTAAAGTTCTGACCACAATCCAGCCAGACAGCACCGATTATTGAGCAAAGTACTCGACGCAGTGTATTAGAGCTCGCTTTTCCATTCAAACGTTTATTCAATTTCAAGTGAGCCGCAATTCCAAGGAGATTTGCCCTTTCCTCCTGGTGTTTCTTGCTAGTGATTGATGTCGATTTATCACTCGCCACGGCTTGCTTCGACGTTAGGACAACAGATATCATAAGATTTGCCGTTTAAAACATACCACGGGACACTCCATCAATAAGAAGCAGTTTGTGTCGTATAACCAATGGAACAATACTGTCTCCAATATGAGCTAAGGTACGATTGCCCTCGTACTCCTTCTTCTCTTCCCTGTCCCCAACTTTGTCCCCTGTGAATCCCGGGGTTATCAATGCACTTTGAAGCAAATCATACTTGCGAAACATATAATCTATACTGTTTTGTAGCCATGTCAAAAAATCTTCGTCCGTCATATCGATGTTCCGAACAATTGGTTGCAAAGGATTGATTAGTGATTCGATTGTTTGAAATAGAGATATGCAAGGATATAGTATAAGCTTTATACGACATAGCTTTTACAAACAGTTTACTTTATATAGTTCTCGAGATACCAGAAATCTCTCTACTCAACCTCTTTGGGGATTATCAACATGAATTTGTTGTTAGTTCCGCATTGGGCAAAGTGACCTGCGGTTCGGCTTACCGACTTCAGAACATGAGTGGCCCGAGCCGTGTTGGTTTCGGATCACCCCACACTCGTAGAATGAATTGTCCCTGCAATCAGATCACTATTTTGCGAGCTTTCTTTTGCTGCCTTCAATGAATGGATAAAATTTACATCAAACTAAGCTCACATTGACGAAATTACCATCAATTGAGGGTTGACTATACCCTATATATGGCTCACATAAAAGGTAGGAATAAATATCAAACCTATCTTTAACGAAATGGTCGATATCAGTGATATAGCTTTCTTCACGTGAAATGCTCCATCGCATCTAGAATTATGAGTCAGCTTAGCTTATTATCTTTGAATTCAGGTGAGCTTCTGCAAAGCTCAAATTAAAGCATAAAATGATCTAAAGACGTGCTCCTCGTGCTGCTGCGGCGATCATTCTTTTCACTATCTGTGGATAACAATTTTTGCCTGGCGAACCTTTGGATTATTCGGCTTGGATCGTCATCAGCGAGGGGCCTTCATCCCATACAGTGTTGATGGTAACACGTACATGGTTGTGGTCTTACAAAATGCTTTTGCGTTCAGACTATGCGCTGTACGCGCTAGCTAGTGATTGGACTGTGCAATATTCGTCGTCTTTTTACCTTTCTCAAATATGTGCTTTTGGGAAAAGAATCTTCTGGTGAATAAGATTATCAGTCACTTAAGTATTGATTGTGTGTTACCTGGAAAAGTTCTGAGAGCTGACGTAAGGGTAGGGTTTGGATCAATCTTGATTGGGAGGTGTCGAACTTTTTGGATGGTACAGGATGGTTTGTTTTGACTAGCCTTGCTTTGGAATTTGTTTGATTAACATGTTTCAAGTAGAGAGTCAGAATATCTTTGTATGTCAATCGTTACAAAGATTGTTTGCTTTTAATTATCAAAGCCATCTTATACCCGCCAATAGATTTAAAGTTGAACGTCTGGAGTGGGCATCTTTGTGTTGAGGGCTTAGTATACCCCTCAAAAGAGCTATTTGACTGATCTTGCGTGTGATCGTTCGTTCTAATCCCTTGGCAATACATGAAAGAAGCACCATAAGCTCTCAGGAGCACGCACATGAGCGACCTTTGTTTCTCTCTTAAGGTTTATGATTGCCCCTACAAACGTTCATTCAATAGGAGATAGGCTGAGTCTCAGACTCTTGAGATGTGTCCCTCTTGAATCCGGGCCTATATACTTCCAGTATACCCTCAGTATGCGTATGTTGATTTGATCCATGCAGGTTGAGGTGATAGATACACTAACTATACCTAGATCAACCTCTTTCTCCGAGACCGTGAGATTTCATGGTATAATGCAACATCTATGCCATTCATGCAGGGCTCATCATCTGTGATAAAGCGGCCTAGCATTTCCATTCGAAGCGATTCGGTTTTATCTCTATGCTTCCCATCGATTGGTCGCCTTCGCGTATGGGTGGAGCTTTTAAACCACTTTCTAGCTCATGTCATCCGATGAGATGATTATTTCATTTTGTCCTGCTCACTCTAAATCAGGTTTATGACCAATGGTGGTACCTCAGACACGGCATAGTTAGACCAGTCCTGTATGCACGGAACTGTTTGTGCTTGGGGAACACTCTTCATGGTTGCCATCTCCTCATGGCTGGGTACGCGCTCTCTAATCTCCTTGGAGTTCAAAGTGAATGACCACTCAATGGAGATTTTCGAGGTCGTCAAATCTTTTACAAAGTAAGACCAGTTACCTTACTGAAGAGCTCTCTGCCGAAAAATTATGCGTATTACAGGTAAAGACGACTGTCTTGATGATCGCTGTTAGGATCTCATACTATTCTGGTGCGTTTTCCGTCTACTCTAGTGGGTCATTTTAACTTACCCTCCCCATATCAAATGAGCGCGTATCTGTCAAGGTTATTGCTAATTTTACGTATATTCGTGTATTTTCTGATTATGTTTTCTCTGCTTCCAAGAATTTGCACTCGGACAGCTGGTGCTGCTCAAAACTTGGACTCGGCTTCGTCAAAGCTCTTTACTGCATCACAAATAGGTGCCCCGTTTTTCTTGTATATCACTCCTTTGACCGACCGGCCGATTTCGAAGAGATAGACTTCAACCTCTTTAGCCTATCATCAAATTCATATGATGATAGGTTCTTTGCACACCGAGCACAGCGAAGTCAAAAATAGCGTGTTGATTCGCGAACTCTCGACTTCTCCACTGTTGCATGTGCTTTTTGAACAGTGCCTGCGGCGCCGCCTTCCCTTTTTTTTATGCCAGCATCTTGCTGATGCAGGAAAGAGATGTGACCCCGTTTACTTCAATGAAGCGTTCTGGGTCAAATGTTTGATCTTCCACTGATGTGTACATGTAGGATCGATCCCCTCCGAAGGTCGGTGCTGGCTTCCCATAGTAGGCTGAAATAAATTTGTGATCAACCAGTAATTATCAAATACTATTGGATCTGGAGATGGTATTCAAAGGTCTACAAAATTTTAACATAAGAAAAATTTCACTTCAATGCGGAATATTGTCACTCATTACTGAGTCTCGATTTCAATTCTAAAATTATTACACCTAGTGATATATCGATTCCATGTCCAGAACTTCTACTACATTTAATCTCCATTCAATACAACACAACACCACATAAATTAATCTGATTGGGGTATAATTCTATGTAAATTATTAAGATGGGGCAGAGAATGATAATAAATAAAATTTTGTTGCATCAATGGATCGATCATATATATGTAGTAGCAATATTCAAAAATTGAAAGGAATCACCTTCCCAAAAAGTAAAACAGCCTAAGCATCACCCGAGTATAACCATACCCCTTCTGAGATCCCGAGAAAGCCCCTCAAAACTCTAACCAAAAGTATCTCCTCACTGACTCTACAGCCAATACACTCAGTCGTCACATTCGTCAAAACATGACTGTATTGGAAAAAAGACTCAATAGGTAAGACAACAAATATCATTATCATCATTATCATCATCATCATCATCAGTATTAGCATAATCATCATCATCATCATCAGCATCTACCAAATGTTTTTTATCATTTACTTCTCTTCTTATTTTATTTCCCTCCGACTCTGCATCTGTTTGTACCCAAAACCCATATTCGACGCCCAAATAACTCACTTATAGACAAATTACCTCCCTTAACCCTTAATACTTAGTCATATCCCTCCAACCGAGTTTTGAGGGAATATATACCCAGTTTGATGTATCTACCGGACAAAGCAAGGAAGTTTTTTGAAAGAAGCTTCGCCAGTAACTGTTAGAGGACTAACGGCTATTTCGCTTAGAGTCACTCAGACATCATACATGCGATTTCTCGCTTCGAGTGCACCTTTAATAGCTAATTCCCAAGTTAGCAACCACTCCATGTGCAGAGCTCAAACACTAGCATCCAGTAAAAGATGTATATAATATAGGATCAAACAACTTACCATCACAACTATCCTTAGCATCACCAAAAAGCATCCTCGTACTCGGCATATAAAACATCGGATTAACCACATCAGCATATCCACTTGCCATACCTCTCTTCATAACAATCACCTGTTTACTCTTCCACGCGTGTAAAACAGGCATACCCGCAATACTAGAGCCTGGTTCGAGAGCAATAGGATTAACAGTATCATTTGCCCCAATGACAAGTGTTACATCGGTTTCTCCAAAGTCATCATTGATTTCATCCATTTCGAGAACAATATCGTACGGTACGCTAGCTTCTGCAAGAAGAACATTGCATTGACCAGGCATGCGACCTGCGACGGGATGAATGGCGAATCTGACATTGATGCCTTTACTCTTAAGCATTCGAGTAATATCGCTGATAGCATATTGAGCTTTTGCAACAGCCATCCCATATCCAACAACGATGATAACACTTTCGGCATTTTCGAGGGATTCCACGACTTCATCGATATTGGTTTTGGTGATTTGACCTTCTATTTTATGCTCAGTCTCCGTGCTAGGAGCTATTCCTCCAAAGAGAACGTTTCCGATGGATCGATTCATTCCAACACACATGACAGAAGATAGGATTGAACCACTAACTCCTATCAAGGAGCCAACTGTTGTTAATAGTGGCATGTCGAGCATGAACCCTTCAGATACAATTGCAAATCCAGAGTATGCGTTGAGCACAGTAATAACGACAGGCATATCTGCTCCACCAATAGCAGCGGTAGTTGTGTAACCTTTAATAAAACTAAGAACTGCATTACCACCAAGACAGCATGCGGCTATCACTGGCGCAGCAGGTGCAAAAGTAATGAAGGCTGCCATGTTGGCCATATTAAGAGCAAGCAGAGTTGAGTTGACTGAATGTTTGGGACCTGGAAGCCTGATTGGTTTGGAAGACATCCGACCGGCAAGTTTAAGGTAAGCTACTATCGATCCGGTGAACGTAACACCACCTAGGAGATATCAGCAAAAAAATGAGCATAATGAAAAGTGATTTTACTTGCCAATGAGGACACCCATATATCCAGCTATGAGGTGAAGTTGTGATATATCACCAATATCTGCCATGACTGATCCGAAACTGGTTAAAACAGCAGCAAGGCCTACCACAGAGTGAAGTGCGGCGACAGTTTGAGGTAGATCAGTTGCTGTAGTGCGTCGTCCAATTCTCAATCCTATCACGAAAATTTGTTAGTTAAATAATATTCTCCATGAAAAATATCAGCGATTACTTACCAATGATAGCTCCACAACCAGCAACAGCAGCAAATTGTGCAAGCACTTCAACTGGGAATCCAACTGCGGCAAGAGATGCGAGTATACCTACTCCGACACCCAAAATACCTAGAAGATTACCTTGACGTGCCGTCGTTTGAGAAGCAAGACCAGATAATGATGCTAGTAAAGTTAGCAATCGTTTCAGTACGAAATGCAAAAAGTGGAATTACCAATGCACAGAAGACTGCTAGTGATATATCCTGCTTGTACCAGCCCAGCCATACCAGTAGATGCGGCGGCTATATACCCGGCACCAAAAACAACGGCAGGTATAGCATATAACCATGGGTATTCCTTTGGATCAGTTGGTCCTGTAAAGAGTCAGCTAAGTCAACATTGGAAACGAGTATAGTACTTACGCTTGAACATATCTAGCATTCTTTTTGTAATCAAAAATCCGCCAGAAACATTTACAAATGCAAGCATTACAGATAAAGCTCCGAGAGCTTGTGGAATAGTATGTGGAACAAGACCACCTCCCATGATGAAGAAACCACCTACGCCGACCATACCTGAGATCGCATTTGTTACACTCATGAGTGGAGAATGCAAAGCAGGAGCAACTCCCCATATAGTTCTGTAACCAATCAATCCAGCCAGTGCAAATGTAAAGACATTATTCATAAATAAAGGCCCAGTTGCTTTGCCAAGAAGAAGTGCGAGACTCATTCCACCGGTGATAGCTCCGACTTCACGTGTTTGCTTTTGCCAAGGAGTCAAGGGTACAGTATCAGCAGCTGAAGCGTTAGCATCGATGGCTGAGGCAGCTTTTGGAGCTGGCGGAGCTGGTCGTGGTGCAGTGGGTATGATTTCTCCATTGTGAGTGACAATTGAACCACGAACTACTTCATCCTTGAGGTCGATCCCGAATTGCTTCTCTTCAGGGGCAATAGAAAGAAGGAATTTAGTAATGTTATTGGAGTACAAGGTGGAAGATTGAGTTGGTAGTCGAGAAGGAAGATCAGTATATCCTGTAACCAAATTAGCTTTGCCTCGGAATTTATCAAATCATGCCACAAACCTATAATTTTGACTCCTTTATGTTCAATCAATTGACCTGGAACAGTGACATCACAATTGCCACCTGCTTCTGCTGCCAAATCAACAATGACAGAACCAGGTTTCATTGCCGCAACCATCTGTGGATTTGATCAGATCGTTTTCAACAATTTCACGTCTATGAATGCTTACATCTTCGTGAATCAATTTAGGAGCAGGACGGCCGGGAATCAATGCAGTGGTAATGATAATATCAACTTCACGACATTGTTCCATGAATAATTTTTTCTCGGCCTCCATGAATTCTTTGGACATTTCTTTTCCATAACCGCCGGCGCCAGATCCATCTTCTTTGAAATCTACCTCGATGAATTCAGCACCTAATGATTGGACTTGCTCACGTGCAGCTGATCTGGTGTCAAATCCACGTACAATTGCTCCCATGCGTCGAGCCTAATTAGGAAGACCATCAATATCTATGTCACAGAGTAGAATCATATGCTTACTGTTGCAATGGCACTTAAACCAGCCACACCAGCACCGATAACAAGTACTTTACAAGGAGGAACCTAAATAAATTAATGACGTCAACTAAAAGCGGATGCTCGAGGAAGTACCTTTCTAAAAGTCACTAAATTAGCCTACAACGCTAGCAACATATTGACATATACTTACCCAGCAGCAGTGACTTGACCAGTCATGTAACGACCAAAATGATTTGAAGCCTCTAGGACAGCTTTGTAACCGGCTATATTAGCCATAGAACTAATCACGGTAGTATGTGAGCTTTCAGTCTCTTAATTGCGATCTGGAAGCGATGCATACCTCAAAGCGTCGAAGACTTGAGCTCTGGAAATTCTAGGAATCATATCCATCGCGAAAGAGGTAACCTCTCGATGCGCCAATTTCTCCACGACATTTTTGTTTACCCCGGGATATAAGAACGAGATAAGAGTTGCGTTGTGCTTGAGCGAATCCACTTCATTATTAGGTCCCTCCACAGTTGGTGCGCGGACCTTCAAAAGAATATCACTCTCTGACCAAACGTTCTTCCTACTTACTATTTTAGCTCCCGCCGTTTCATATGCCTCATCTGTGAATTGAGCTTCGGCTCCAGCACCTCGCTCAACAAGAACTCGGGAGAATCCTTTCTTAATCAACAATTGTGCATTTTGCGGAGTAATCGCAACTCGTTTTTCGTTTGGATATGTCTCGCGAGCTATACCAACTGTCAAATTCGAGTATGGAGTGGTAATTGGATCCGGCGTAACAGCAGCAGAGGAAGCTGTAGAAAGAGATGCGGTATTCGGGGCAGCAGATGTGGTAAAAGAAGTAGTTGCCGATGTATATCTCTTGTACTTTTTCTGGTTTGTTGGATAGAGTGATCGTACGTGAGTAGCTATGAGAAATACATATTAGTCTTAATCAAGTAATTGATATACGAAATCGTGAGCTAGAGCGAACGTCAGGGAATGAAAACATACCAAGACTACCACCAGTCTTTGGACTCGGCGAGAGTACTTCTGAGTAATTATTGGCACGACACAATCTAAGTATCGGCTTCATTGTCGAAGGCCAGGTCATCTTCTAGACCCGCATCTGTAATTGTACAAATTGTTTTCGTAGAAAGAGAAAGAGAAAAAGAAGAGAAGTTGGTAGGATGTGTTCTAGGGAAAGGAAGAATTGTTCTTGTAAGGGAGCAGGTTAGAAAGGCCGATGAATTCAAGAAGAAGCAATATGGTAAATGTTAGGATTGCATGAACGGGGAATGAATGTTTAGATCATCTGTCACAATGAATTCTACCGTCTTGTGGTACCATTTCCGAATGAATGGAAAGAGCGTTGCGTGAATGAAGTAGATATTCTCGATAGGATTGATTGTTTGGATTGATCGTATCATATATATGAGACGGAAGAAAGGTGCAGCGTAATCGTATCTAAAACTGGGGATACATGGAGGAATGGTTACCTACCTGTCTACCTACCTACTTTGCATGGTTTCCTTTATAATGTAAACAGGCTGATATGTTGGGATCTGATCTTTTTGTATGAAAATGAGAATTCAAGGACACTTTCAATGGAACTCTCTTTTGCCAATCAGCTATTTTAGCTTTCCATCATGGGTTTAGATTGACTGATGGCCCTTGCCATTTCACACTCATGAGCTATTCCTGGCTATTCCTAGCTGTTCCCCCGCAATAGAATGGATTCGCGTTTCCCCGCATTCCTTCCAAGACGATTGGTTTATTGATTGACCGAGAAATCCGCAAGTAAGAAGAAGAGGCCGTCGTGGGTTGGTGTTACAAGAGCAATAACAAGAGAAATGTGGTGAACTAGAAAGAAAATCATCCGATCAACTATTCAATGTGATGGAATGAAATTATCAATCACGATACACATTGATTCTTACTTGAGTATTTGAAGGTCCGATTGATGATGCAGTGAGATGAAATGCAAGCCTCATAATGCTGTAGCCACGGAATGAGCATACACACGTGATACCGTAGCTATTCCATCTAGAACCAATTTTTGTTCTCAAATGCTTCATTTTATTCAAAAAGGAGGCCGATGACTCTACATGATATTATCTTCTTGAATACCTAACATATCTCCATCATTACCTATTCGTAATTAAAATCAATCAAACACGTGATAACCCCGCATCAACATTCCCCCACTCCATTCTTCCACGAACGTTACCACTACCCCATCATTCGTGATCAACACCAAACTGATGCTGAAGATCCCGAAAAGCCGACTCGAATTCGAAAAATTCATTCTCCTCTTTCTCGAGATCTCGCTGCAATTCCAAAACTCGATCATGGGAGCGCCGTTCCTCGACCACACTTCGAATGAGTTGCTCTTCCTTTTTTGCAGATGCAACCACTTGCTCGGAGTATCTGCCTTCAAACATACGGCATTTCCTCTCCAACCCTTGATCATTACACTCTGATTCGTTGAGATGTGCTTCGAGATCCGCGGTAGCTTTTGCGATTCCTTTCTTCATTCTATCAGCTTCCGCATGGGTGCTTGTTCGGCTGGCGTTGTTGATAGCTTTTGCGTCTCGCGAATCGATTTCTAGTGACTTGATCTTCTTGGAACAGTTGCTATGGCTCTGCTGTATTTCTGAGAGAGCCTTCGAGGTACTTTCGAAGTCAGCCACCTTTGTGGCAAGAGCTTCTGTGGCTATTGACAGCTCTTGTTCCTTTCCCATTAAAGCCGCAGTATTCTTGGCCAGTTTGGCGTCAAGCTCTGCCAGTGTTTTTGCGGAACCTTGCTTTATCTTTTGCAGTTCTGTAGAAGCTTGCTGTGCCTTGGTAGTCGCAGCCTCCAGATTAGCAGCCAACTGCCCAAGTTCCTTCCTGTGCCGGGTCTCTGTATCTAGCTTCGCTTGTCGGAATGCTTGTTCCCCTTCTGTTGCCTCTTCTTGAAGCTTCTTGATTCTATCTTGCGCTCCTCTTCCTCTTTTTCTAAAAGAAGCAGTGGTATCTCTTCCAAGTGGCTGCACTCTCCACGTTTCAACCTTTCGGTTTCCGCTTTCGCTTCCCGTAGCTCATCATCTATCATCAAAGCTTCCTTCCTTGATTCTATGAGTTCATCATCGCCATCTCTCAATATAGATCTTCTTTATGAACACATTACATGTATGAAAAAATTCTCACCTCTTCATTAAGATACAGATCATCCATGATAGAGAGGAAACATATGTGCATATTGAAAAAGTACGAAGAGTAGCAAAACTTTAATCGAGATCGCTTCACATATTACGCCATTGATAAATTATGCAGGGCTCTGTATGAGTGATACGAACACTAGATGGACTGAATTGTATTAGAGAGTCAATCAGAAGAGTGCTGTCGAATTTCCACTCAACAAGATGAAGAAAGTTCACTGCGTTCCTCGAGCTCTTACATATATATCATGTACATGTGCTTGCTATAATTGTTTGCAATAAATAAGGTGGAACAGTTATGGTTAGAATTATTCCCGAAGATTTCTTGGAAACAAATAATTTTGACTTGAAAAAGAACATGGCGCTCGATATGACTGAAAATATACCATTGGTTGCAGAAGAAGCACAAGCTGTTGCAAATTTGTCATTTGCCGTTCTGCTTCATGTGAATGTATATATTACTGTTTGAGAAGAATATCGCAACATGGAAGTAAATGGAATAGGACTCTAACAGATAGCATGATGTTGAAAACAGAAGCCCTCAAAGCAGGTTTTTGTATCTCAAACTATTGTGGCATATATAACAAGAAATAGCAAGATGAACCCATAATCAAACGACACTGCTGCAGTAGAACCTATAGCCCTCTATTTTATCATTTTATAGGCCCATCAGAGTTTGGGAGGGATGGTAAATCACAGTTGATCAACAAAGCAAAAACATATAATATAAAACAAAGTGAAAGGGCAATGAAAACACACACCAGATAATGCATACCTTTCCAAAGCTACCTACCTCCTATCCAATTCATCAACTAATAGACGATTTTTCCCGCTTCGACTTCCTCCTCGCATCAGCCGACGCATCTCCAACCTTCTTCGTACTCTTGGGTCGTGGTTCCCGATTATCACTACTAGAAGTATTCCGATCATTCGACGAAGTCGGCGGTACCGTGCTCAGAGAATCTGTTCTCCTGGCCTGGAAATCACGTTTTTTCGGCTCGCTAAGCTTGCTATTACTGGAGCCTTCCGGCCGCTTTCCGTCTCTGGTAGAAGATCGCTCAGCTCGATCTGTATCTCCTCTTTCGCGACGTTCGCGTGTTGGTATTGGTGTTTGTGCAGAATACTCGGGACTGGAACTTGATGCTAGATTTCCACGCTCACTGGTTGATGTATTGGATCTTCTGGGAACTCTCGAGGATGATCGTGGTACGTCAACTGGAGCGCTTGGTTGTAGTGAGCGCGCCTTGATAGAGGTTTCACGTCCTTCTCCTCTTTCTTTCTCCTTGTTTTTCCCTTCTGATCTTTCTGATTCTTTTGCTCTCTCTCTCTCCCTGTCTCTCTTTCTGTGCCTTTCTGCTCGCTGCTCAGAAGTCTCTTCTTGGCTTGAAAACTGATCATCTGACTTGTTGTTCCTTCTATCTCTGCTTCTATTTCTTTCGCCCTTGCTATCCCCACTTGGAGTTCCACGTCTCGATCCACTTTTTCCTCTCGTTGCTCTAATTGGAACTGCGGATGGGGCTTGATCACTTTGCGATTGAGGATCACTAGTTGTAGTAAGTGCATAGTCTGAGCCATTCGGGTGTTCTTTAATCAGACTAATTGCAACTTTAATAGTCTCGGCATCGCAGTCCAACCCCGGGTCCCTATATTCGTCCCATGTCCGTTTCTTCGGTTGCCACAATCCCACCATCTCCGCCTTTTCCATATCTCTTTTTCTTGCCATGACCCACATTCTAAAATTTGTCGATCGGAATGTAATTGCATATATAAAGGGTACATCCGGGTTGTGCTTTAGCCATTCACGACAATATCGTTCTGCTTGATTCTCCATCTTAACCAGTTTAGCGGGTGTCATCTCTTCCCTATCTTCTTCTGGCGGTTTTGCCTCTATCACCACTAAAGGCTGCTCAAGCATGTGAATATTCAGGTAGCCCAGCATATTATCCGATTGTTCTTCTGGACCCTTCTTTGGGAATATTCCGTATTGCGACTTGATATGAAACCGGGCTTCCGAGAATTTCGATCCCAGCCATCGCTCAATGAACCCTACTGTCTCTGATTCTTTTGAATTATTTCCAAGTCGGTCTAGACCCACTTTTGCCCTGAGATAATCTTCCTCGAATCGACGATCAATATGCCCATGGTTTGTCCATGTACTTTTTTGCACATGGCCATCCCAAACTCTCATTGCTTTTTCGTGTGCTCCTTTCTTTTTTCTATCATGGAGGGGAACTCTAATCCTTTCATACATCCTCACGGTCTTCATGACATTTTCTATCTCTGCCTTTCTTACATCAGGATCCACAGGTGGTTCGTGTAGTGGAGATGGTGGCTGCCTCAAGGTAGACGAAGACATTTTCGGTAGTAAATAAATGAAGTGGCATCCTACATTCAAGGGTCAGTATATAAGAGATGTAGATACCCCAGATCTTCAAGCTCAAATCACTGCCAATACTCCAGAAAGTGACCAAATTGCATTGAACTCACAAGATTGCTTCAATCGTATCTAAATAAAGTCTTCGAAATGCTTTATATTAGAACAGCAAAATCGTAGCCTATATCAGAAAGCCTAGATGAGAAATTTTTCTCATCGAAACTTGCGTAATGAAACTATGGTCCGAATTGACCAAGACTGCTGTCGACCTATTCATCTTTATATCAAACTCCTGACGCTCTATGGCAATAAAATCTAGTAAATGCATTGCCGGTACGTAAAGACCTCATCCCAAATCATCGGACCTACTATTAATTTCAATAGTTTCTCACGAAATATGCTTGATTCAATAGTATTGGACATCGTAAGAAGCGTAACATTCTAACGTCAATATAACGACACTTTTGACAAAATTTGCGACCAGATTCAATCTCGTAGAATTGTTTTGACTCAATCAACCAAGCCTTCATCCAAGATATACGTACAGACTGGAAAATATCCATCCTATGGACTATATATAGAACACAATTGAGGTCTTGTAGGTAGGTTTGTGGGGCCGGCCTCAACTTTCCGTCAAATCCTAATTCGTCACACGTCCATCTGTCTAATTAAGTTATATGAGAACAGGGTGCGATGGGTCCATTATCGGTGACCTAGATCAGCCTTATTGCCCAAAAATAGATTTGGTTGGGTTGAGTCTCATAAGTAGGCCACGGCATTAAACGCTTCACGCTTTCACGGTGGATACTTGACTGGAAGCGAGAGGACAAGAGACAGACAAGACATACGCGACCGAAAGGGACGATCAAGATAATGATAGCTATTCATTTTTCGTTGCATGATATGTAAATTCGAAATGATAAGTAAGTGGAATCTTCTACTATAATGAGTTAAAATAATTGATGAACATCTTATTTGTTTCTGATAAATTTCCGTTCCTTCTGGAACTGCCACATCAATTAACAATAACTATCAGTAACTAACACCGCGCACTAGAGCGTATGAGCACTATTACAACACGCAAATTCATTAACCTGTATAGCTCGCATTAAATCTCAAAATTGGTCCCAGCCACGTATCATAATCTTCAATCTTCCCCACCTTTCCACCCCATCTCAGCACGCTTGCGAAAAATCGATAGTCACCATCCCCTACGTTATAGCTCACTCCATCATCACCAGTGACCCGTGCACTCGTCCAATACTGGATATAATTACCTGGCTGTATTGGGCCACTTGCTACCGTCGCCGTACGGTTTGTGTAAGTTCCAAAAGATGGATATCCGAAGATCGACGATCTGGGCGTGGATTGAGAAGAAATGTAGGGGAAAGTTTGAGATGCGTTGAATGCGTGTGTGTTAGCTGTAATATTTGTATTGGCGGGTAAGAGATCAAATCGGAATGCAAGTGTATATTGTTGTGGAATATCAGCAGCTATGCCGTACTGTCTGGTGGGATTGATCTCGAGGAACCCAGTATCCTTTTCCGGTATTCCAGCCGAGTTAAAACCAGCAACCTGGATGACCGAGATGTATGATGCATTGAATACTGAGTAGGGTGGACCGATGTAGGGGACTGTATATGTTTCACCGGCAGAAGAGCTGACTTTGATGAAACCACCGAAGACGGGACGATTTGAGGCAACGATGCCTATGGGGGGGACGATAGAAAAATCGATGGTTCTTGACTCACCACCTGCGAGAGTGACAGTAGGGGTGGGGAAGATACCAGTTCCGTAAAGCGCAATCTGGTTGTAATTCCGTCCGGACAATTGGCCATCCGTGTAACCAGCACCGATATGAAATAGAGTGTAGGTTTTACTAGATTCTGATGCATTATCAATGGTGATATTTGCAGCACCAAAGACAGTGTGTGTACTATCATCTCCAAGAACGATTTGCCCGGGAGAAATTGTGGTTTGCGCAAAGATGGCATCATATGCATTGATGAGACCCGCACCCTGTTGTGCAGTCGCGGAAAGGATCGTACTATCCCAGACCCAACTGACAGGCTTAGCTGTTGTTTGAAGCAGATCCAATATTTGAGATACGCTAGCGGTCGGAAATTGGGATTTAACGAGCGCAAAACATCCTGCGACATAGGGAGTAGCCATTGAAGTCCCAGATAAAATCGCGTAATTGGAATTTATGCCTAAAGGATATGTCGAGAGGATATGTCCGCCAGGTGCAGAAATCTGTGGTTTTAAATCATAAGTGAAATAGGTTGGGCCGAAATTCGAATAATAATCGACCAAGCCTCCTGAGTGTTGTGGAGGGCTCTTGTATTCGCTTCTCGTGAATGTCAAAGTGTATCTAGGAAAACCTCCAACCGAACCATAATTGTTGACGAGAGCAATTCCATCATTGGTATTAAGGTTGATATAGTGTACTGCACCAAAGTATGAAGGACTGAAGACGTTATACTCGAGTAAATAAGAATTCGCAATGTCAGAATTGTAGCCCATGACATAGACAGGTTTTACCTTACTTGAACTCCAATCTGAGGCAATCGAGTTCGGATTGCAATAAGAAGTCGTTTTGAATGCCTCGAAAGCAAAGATTGTGGCATTTAAAAGACCACTTTGACTGACGGTATCGAGAGCATTAGTCCATGCTGAGCTATCACACCCATCGGACACAAGATAAACATATACGGGAATAGTAAGATTGACTGGCCAAACAGATGCATAACCAAGAGTGAAATTGGCAGAGTCCACGGCCGGATAGACAAGTGGAAAATCTCTATTTGCAATGGCTCCAACAGCGATAGCACCGGGCTCCGTGGAAGGGTAATCTGCAGTGAATAACTCTGTGGCGTATTGACCTAGCGAGCCTTCATTCCCGACTGCCAAAATCACAGCAATTCCGGCTTGGGTAATGCTATTTACTACAGAAGCCAATGGATCTGGGGTTGAAGGGAATTCGGTTCCAACCGCAAGGGACATGCTGATAATATCAACACCATCTTTTTGTGCTTTCAACATGCCAGCCATGATAGTGTCACTACCACCTGAATTTGCGCAATCAAAAGTGCGGTACATGTAGAGATTCGCCTCAGGAGCGACGCCACTGATTGGAAAGTAGCCATCTTCAGATATGGGATCCATTCCAAGAATACCTAAAGGACATTAGCTCGTCATTAAATAGCGAAGAGAGCAGAGCACGCTCACCTG
The DNA here is from genome assembly GCF_014898295.1 of Botrytis byssoidea. NCBI lineage: Eukaryota > Fungi > Ascomycota > Leotiomycetes > Helotiales > Sclerotiniaceae > Botrytis > Botrytis byssoidea. The sequence goes on along the minus strand of NW_024065858.1, from coordinate 728,829 downwards.
ATACGTGGGTTCCATGTCCTCCAGTGATACACGTGGATAAAGGGTCTGAACTTTCCCCCAAGGTTCCGTTATCGTATACAAAAGAGTATCCACCACTTATTTTGAAACCAGTTCCAAATCCTCCACCTAGTGCAGGATGGCGATAATCAACCCCGGTGTCTACAATCCCGATTTTGATTCCTTTGCCTTTGATGCCTTTTGCATGTAGCTTATCAACGCCGCCCATCTCGAGAGCTGATGCCAAATCTCCTGTTCGAGTTACTGTGGATTGTCTTTTTTGTAACAACGGAAAATCTTCATTGGGACTATCCTCGTTCGTGTAATTTGAAAGTACACCAGGATGGGGGACTTGGTATACTGGCCATACATCCACTACTCCAGGGATCTCCGAAAGCTGTCGTTGCAATTCAGCATTGGTGTCACTTTGGATGACAGAAATGGAAAGGCCTAAAAATGCTGTAGAATCGAATTCGTGACGGACATTGTAGCTAATTGACGCTGCATGTTTGTGGAAGGCATTGTGGAGATCTCGTCTAGATATAGAGGGGCTAACTCCCTTTTCCAATTCAACAATGAACGCCTTATCAATGGTGTTAACTTTTGGATATAAGGTATTATCATCCGTCTTTCTGTGTCTCAGGTTACTATCTGGTAAAGTGACTCCATTTACAGCAGCAAAAAATGCTAGTAACGACGAAGAAAGAAGCATGTCTTGGGCCTTTAGAAGAATTCAAATAACTAGATACCCCTTTAAACGAATGATGAGTGATGATCAGATCGTTTTTATAGTTTAATCGCACTTGACCACTCTGGATTATGACATTGTGCGATTGCGAAGGGGAGAGGAGACAAGGGTTCGGATGGCCCGCAACTTGTTTGGATTAGCAATAGTGAGATGCAAACGGACATCACTGAAGTTTTGATTCACCTAACGTCATATAACTATTGACAGGGTTGAGAAGGACCGTTTGTAGATTCCAGAAGCTTAGTACGGAGGCGATGATGCATGATGACTGGATAGAATGCATGTCAAGGCCGGAATTGAAGGGCGTTGAAGGTTCAACAATCGTCGGTCTTGAGTAATCTTGGATCCAATACTGCATGTCGATGAAGTGATTTTGCACAGTTTCGCATGCATATGAGATTGAGGTCAAGAAGATACTAGGATTTAGACAGGGGATAGTTAGACCTTCAGAAGGCTTGCAAATCAAAGAGTGTAGACAGGAATATGTGGGATTAAACTTTATTCCCGCAAGTTCTTCTAGACCTACGAGATCTGACCCAGTGCCGGCTGGTGATTATGCATGCATTCAAAGTTGTTGATTTGAAATGGGTAGAGATGAATTTCACGACACTCAATGTCTAGATAACGTCTTGACAAGGAGCAAAGGTTTGACCAATCGCGAAGCGCTGATGTTGTACTGAACAACCTCAATCGATGCAGGGGTCTTCATCAAAAGATGGAACCGAATTGGGTGAGCGTCTCCTGTCCGCTGGGACTCTAGCAGGGTAGCAGGCACTCCATGCATCTAATAGTCAAAAGAGAAGGTGCTATTCATACTGGACACCGTTATTTCGTAACAGTAAAACGCACTCGATAAGGAAAAGTGTTGACTTCTGCTGAACGGAATACGTCATGTTTATTCATGTAAATGTAGTTAGAAAAATGCACTTATCAAATCCTGATTTGGATTCAGTAACATAAACGAGATAACGTGGTTTATCAGTGAGTGGGTCATATCAGTGAATGGATCACTTATTTTACATACAAAATTCGTTTGTGCGTAACCGTGCACTTTCTTTATTTATAGATATAATTTTCTGAAAATTTGATATAAAATATTTCAATATATAAGAATATTAAAAGTCTTATTAGTTTCAAGAAATTTGAATTTATAAAGCTGTTATTATAAAAATAGATTTTTTGTAACGAAAATCGTGACAATTTCCTTTTCTTTTTAGAATATAATAAAATTATTTTATAAAAATTAGATTAATAAAAAACCTAGATTTTAATTATTTTTTAAAATCTTTTATTTAAGAAAATAATGATTAGTTATTAAAATTTTAAAATTTTAAAAAGCTTGATTTAGGTGGTTTTCGAAATGACCCGTTCACTGATAAACCACGTTATATGCTCTAGATCTATCAGAAACGGAAAATATCTATCCACAATGGTATGATTGTAACGCAGGCAAAGAGGAAAATCAATTATTGATCTTTCTAACCTTATCAGCGATATTGCACAAGCAGACGATAAGCAATATCACGCCCGGATATCAATCATATAATGTTGTAATTATCTGGGTCTCAAATCAGAACGAGTTCGACTTTGAGTCATAATCATAAAACCATCGAATTTTGCCTCAGACCTTAGGTGGTGCCATGCGGATCGGATCGGAACTTCTCGTGCATACAACAGTCCAACATTTCTACACATGTAGTCTGCATCGCATATTGAGAGGCTTATCTACGCCGGGTATGCAAGACTTGCATTCAATTCCTGGATCTCGTCTGATTAGGTAAAGCCCCGCCGTCGGATACGGCTGGGCCACATGGCTGCATAGGTAGACACTGCAAATCAATTCTTCGGAAATGCTTCAATATACTTGTGCGGCAGCATGATTTGAGTTTCTGACGCTCGTCTCTAGATTTTTCAAACATCGACAAAAGCGGCTGCAGCAAAAAACAATAGTGGATCCGTAATTTGTTGACCTGGATCTCGTAAAACATGTAGGTACGGTTGCATTTCAGAGTCAACGAGACCCTAGGATAGTTCCGGAGCATCTTCAGGAACACATCCCGAGCCTGATAATCTGCAGCTCGGCTTTCTGAATGCGTTTATGATACATATCGGCACCCATTCCGAGCAAGTTGACCAAGCTAACTGAACATACCTGCAGACGTTCTCGTATTGATATAAAGCACACTTGAATGGACGATTGATTGCACTGTTTAGAAAAACTTTGGGAATATCGGAGTGTATTGGAAATGTAAATGGTAGCACATGCAATTGCTTGCGAGCATTATCTGAAGAGTTTTCAGAGGCTATTGGGAGAAAACGTATCCACGAAGAAATTGCATTGGTCGGTCGTCAACCAAATAAGTTAGTAGGATGTCTCATTGGGCGAACAATCGTGGACTTGTTCTTGACCATTGGAATCCCAGAGTGTTGCGCAGAATTCAGATGACTGTTAACCCGTTTGTTTCCAGAGTATTGGTGAGATGGGTTTCGTAAGAATCTACTGGGTCTATCCAGCTGACAATTGGTTTGACGCGATGATTCACATCGACTTTGTGGTGATGACTTTATAACTGACACATTCCTTGAACCTTTAGCGAGTTTTCTTGCCATTGACTGATGGCCGTAGAGTCGCATTTTTGACTTCCCATTTCTCCCAACCAGCCTGGCATAAATCTTCCTCCACAACCAAGTCTCTCATTCGGAATAATCTCGTCACTGGCAGATCTAAAATCCATGCAAGTAATCCTGACTTTCTCACAACAGTTGTAAATAAGAACCATAATGTAGCACTCCCTGCTCCAGCTAAACAACCAACGATTACCTGTTTTGGTGTGTGATAGTTCAAATAGATTCTGCTCCAAGCTACCAGTCCGGCGCTGATCAAGACTAATCCAGATAGACCAACCCGGGCGGTGATACTCAGTGGTGTATGCGAAGGTGTTGGCTTCCTTGGGACATGTCGAAACAGTAAAAATAATGTCAAGCTTATTGAGAAAAAAGCCACAAACTGGGAGTGAGAAGATGGCATTCCATAGCCCTTTCCATGCATTTGTTTTGGGCGTTCTTCCTTCAGTATACGTTTTAGGATGAAGTTCAACGCCTCACATGTCATCTGTCCACCAAACATCATGAGAACTTCGATTTCGCGCGTCGACCAAATGAGAGTGGCATACACGACGCATAGTCCTTGGGGTACGAGGGCGAGCCATGCGCAGAAATAGGAGACTGGATCATTAGGATCCTGAGTTCAATTAGCATAGTTCGCACGGAAAGGAGAGCTGGCACATACATAATGAACATGCGTCAAGGAAAGTGAGGCTAATGGAGTTTCTGCCATGGTGATATTCTCGCGCTGAAATTTGCGAATAGATCGCACTCCTTGTAGACACTTTTCACAATTGAAGCTCAAAGTTCGTTAATGGAAAGGGCTTGCTAAGTGAAGTCTGTTACCTCATTTCTATGTGGGTATCCAATGTGATACTTTCTCACTGGGTAACAAATCTACAAAATTTAAAACTTGGCCGATGACTATGACGGTGGGTTATCAGAGAACTTTAAAGGCAGCATGCCATTTTCGTTAAAGCAGCTCTGTAAAATAATTCCATCATCCTCAGATTACGCCCCATCATAATTATCAATACACATCCGCCACTGAGAATATCTTCCACTTACTTTCACCAACTTTCAGAACTGTGAATTCTGGATGTCTTGGTTGTTTCGCTCATTTTTATGACCTTGGTGGTCGAATCACTTCTACTACCTAGAGAATCTAGAGCAGAAGTTGTTCTATTAGCTTATTTCGTTGTTCGTCCTTTTATCTTCTACCAAGATGGAGGATCAGCGAGCAGAGGAGTTTGAATGCGTCGCCGCTATCTTTCCCGAAATCGAATTTGACTCCAGTAACAAGTTTCGCGCATCCATCGAACTATCTGTTAAGCCCGGAAACCCGGTCACTGTCTCGTTTCCCACTGCATCTGATGGTGTGCTAAACTTTCCTACCCCGCCATTGTCTGCCAGTTCTGATAATGCGGAGGGCAACGTAACCAATAATCCCTTAGCTAACAATACCGAATCGCACGAAATCACGTATCTACCATCACTACAACTGCACATAACTTTACCAGAAGGTTATCCGGAAACCGAACCTCCCAAGTTTGAGCTGTCCACAACACCCGCATGGCTTCCCCGAACCCGCCTTGACGAACTCGAGGCCGATGGAACTCGCATGTGGGAAGAAATGGGGCACGATTTGGTGGTATTCGCATACATTGATTCACTGCAACAAGGAGCTGAGAATGCCTTTGGGTATGGCGAGGAGGACAAAATGTTAGAGATCCCACAGGATGATAAGATCGCCTTGCTGGATTTCGACATCAAATCTATACAAGAAGCATTCGACAGAGGAACTTACGATTGCGGCATCTGTCTTGGTAGTGTGACTCTGACTTCTTATTCGATATATTTGCTGACTTGTCTTTAGATCCAAAAAAGGGTTCCGCTTGCCACAAGATGATCGATTGCGGGCACGTCTTTTGCATCGAATGTCTACAAGATTTCTATAACAATGCAATCAAAGAGGGTGATCTAATATCAGTCCGATGTTTGGCCCCGAATTGCGCAAAAGAACGAGCCGAAAAGTCCACCAAAAAATCTCGAAAGCCGAAAACTCAATTGAGTCCCAGCGAACTTCTTCAAATACCCCTTGAACATGATGTTGTCACACGCTTTGTCAAACTCAAGCATAAAGCTCAACTGGAATCTGATAAGAACACTGTTTACTGCCCACGAGCTTGGTGTAACGGAGCCGCCAGGTCAAAGAAGTATCGCAAACCTGAAGGTCTTGAGGACGATGAAAGTTCAGATGATCAATCTGACACAGAGACGAAAGGGAAGGGAAAGGGATTTGTTGCAGGAGCGGATCTTATCGCAATCTGTGAAGACTGTTCCTATGCTTTCTGCAGTCGATGTTTACAGGGATGGCATGGAGAATTCAAAGCTTGCACTCCGAAGAGAGAGAAAGAAGAGCTTTCTGAAGAAGAAAAGGCTTCGCTCGAATACATGCAGCTTCATACCACACCTTGTCCTACATGTGCCGCCCCGGTTCAGAAGACACACGGGTGTAACCACATGATATGTTTCAGATGCAATTCCCATTTCTGTTATCTCTGCTCTGCTTGGCTGGAACCAGCAAATCCTTACAAGCATTTTAATCAAGAAACTACGGGCTGCTATCAACGACTTTGGGAACTGGAAGCGGGTGATGGGGACGATGTGGGGCGCGGTTTTGGTGGTGGAGTCCAGGAAGCAATTGTTGAGATCCCTCAGGAGGAGGAGATGGAAGAACCTGAGGTGGAGGAACCAGAGCAGGAAGCTCAGGAGCCTGACGAAGAAATCGAGCAAGGCGAACGGCAGGAAGTAGAACGACAAGCCCCTCTTGTCTTGCGTTTAAATCAGCCTCGTCAAGTTGCACAACCTGCCCCCGCAGTCCCTGATGCCCCACAGGCACGTCGTGGGCAGCATAATCGTGGAAATCGACAGAATCAGGGTCGTGGTAATGGGGCTCCTCGTGGTCGTGCTGGTGGTATGAATAGACCAGAAATTCCACGGCAAGGAGCTGGCAGAGGTCGAGGTCGAGGTCGGGGTCGCGATGAGATAATTGCCGATGTCCAGGATCAGGATCAGCATGCAGCAAATCAGGCTTGGGTTCAGAGATTTGTACGCATGGCTTTAAATGACGAAGAAGATCAGTTAGAATGGGATGATGACGAAGAAAACCATGCTGCCTGGGAAATACCAGTTCGGTGACGGATATGATAATTACTAATAGGGTCGGATCGAGGACGTCAATGGCGATGGCGCTAGCGATGGAAACTACATATTTAGCGGCGTTACACGGTTTGTCATTTTAGACGATTGGGATATCTTGGTTTGCATATTAGCGAAGGGCGTGCATGAAGGAGTACGTCGTTTCTGTTTAAAATATTTGACATGATACATACTTTACCTAGTAATCAAGAATATTACTCAATGAATGCCTACATAAGGCTTGTCATGTATCAAACTCTTTTGATCTCTTTCGAGCTAGAAATCATATCGTCGGATGGTACATACATCCAAATATCAGAAATGCAATCTTCTGCGATACACACAACAGCAGTTCAAAACATGAATAAAAGCTCTAGTGAGCCTCATCTATCGACAATCAAATCAACAATTCGATTTGAGACATTGGGCTTTTCGAAACACAGAACATTGGATGTTGCAAAACCCAGTAAACGAGCCATTGGTCCCTGATTATGATCGCTGCTATCGATGACATCACGACTTAATATCAAGCTGTGGTGAACAACATATAACACCATGTTACCTTTCAATCAAATCACGCAGCACATACAACGTCTAAATTCATAGGTCCGACAAACCTCGAAGTTGACAATCTTAACAATCCCTTCATCTCCAAAAATGTCAACAGGTCCCTCCACCACCACACCCGCCTCTAATCATGAACCTCAACCCGATCCCATCGCTCTCACCGCAATTCCAGAAAATCCTAAAGAAATAAACTATACACCTGATCCCACATTATCCATCTCCCTCTCCCCCTCGCGTCAGAAGATAGTAACAAGTATTACATCGCTATACAGCGGGAGCTGTGTGGAAGGAGGCACCGGGGAACAAGATATGCATGTTTATTCTGAAAAAGCGATTTATGATGATCCGTGGAGTTATTGCGATACAAGGTTTAAGATTGCGGGACAGTGGTATGGTGAGTTGTTCCCCGAGTGAAAGGTGTGAATGGAGGTTTGATCTTGAGTTGAGTCCAAACTGGGACGAAATGCCAAGTTTACATTTGACGAACAGATTCAAGAAAAAGGAAACTAATGCAAGATAATTGAATAGGGATACCTATGATAATGGGATCATCTAAGACTCTTGCTACAGAAATTGTGAAGTCTTCAGATGACGAAATTGTGTTTAAATTGCGGCAGGAATATAGACCAAAACTCTTGCCAAAAGGAAAGGTTGTTGACAGTATGTACTTTCTTTCCCTTTTAGCCCTCTTTCAGTCCTTTAGAATTCATTTTTCCGCACTCAATATCTACCAAAGCATCTGATACGTGACTTATATATGTGATAGGTCTTATAAGCTTGAAGCTTGTGAAAGAAGGAAATGAAGAGAAGGTTATTTATCATAAAGATATGTGGAATGAAAAGGATTATAGTCATGAGGGGTTGGGGAAAGTGTTCAAGACGCTGAATGGAGATTATTTGACTGGAATCACAAGACCTCCGAAGAGTTTGTAGAAATAAGAGGGTATCACCTCTGAATTTCATGGGCTGGGAGAGGAAAGGGTCATCGAGTGGTAAGGGGCAGGATATTATTATTTATTATTTCTTATTTATGACCGTATTTGAAAGCGCTTGAAGCTTTTCTATAGATCTTCACAAATGATTAGCAATCGCAACTTGCCATCCTTTTGTGCGGAAAGGCACAATTCTTAGGCTGCCCGAAAGTAATCTACACTAGTACATGATGTGCAGATAATTTGTGTTGCAAATACTCTATCACAGACCCTTCCTATCCTATGAGTTATCTATAAAGCCTCGCTTTGTAGTAGTCCCTCTTCGTTGCATCTAGTTTGTATAATCAACTATATGATATTTTTTCTTCATCACATCGTCCTGTGTTCATTGACTCTAGGTTTGGTCTCCCGCTTGATAGTTGGCTCTCGTTCTGATCAAGTGAAATATACTGCTAGAAAATGCTCGACCTGGTCCACTCCCTTCCCATCAATCTTTCTAATCACTGGAATGTTGCTTCTATCCATCAATCTTGGGAGATACTCTTTCAATATTTCATGATATCTATTGAGCCTATGTCTAGCATTCTCAAACTACAGATTCAGGTCTAGTCTAGCTGGACATCCATGATATAGTACTAAGAATTTATCTTCCACGGAGCTAGTAGTCACAGCACTGGCGATATCTAGAGTCTACTTCATAATTTACCACTTGGAAATTGTAATGTGTCAACAGAAGATAGAATATAGCAAGGTCGACTTGAGGTATCCTCAGAAATCTTTTGCTAGTGCTATTTATGCACAACAGGGAGCAGCACTTTTCGTCCAATTATTTTCATAGATCAGGCTATTAGAATCAACTTGAAAGTTACCTCTTGATAAAGACAAAGGGGCTAAGTTCTATTTTTACCAAAAAGTAACAGAAGATTTGAAATACCGATACTTCCATATCACCACAAGTGGTAAACGACCATGATCAAAATTGGAATCAAGCCAGTCGATCAACAACAACTTTCTGTGCCACTTATTCCTATTCACCAGCACGCGTATCCCCTCCCTCTCCTCTTCAAATCCACATCCACTAGCCTCTATGTCCACATCTACCACCTCCTCCTATTACCCACGTATGTCTACCTTGTCCCAAAAAAGACCCTTTGCTCGCCAATCTTCAAATCCATCATCTCAAACCACTCCTGTCTCACCATCCACCCATTTCCCAAATCTCCACTCCTTCCCGTCCCTTCCTCACTAAATTTTCTGCATGAATCAAATACACAAAGGGAAGCTCGAGACGATATATCCACATGTAAAGAGGGGAATAAGTAGCTAGTATACTATGCATAGGGCTGCGAGAAGATCGACATTCGTAGACGTTAGGAGCGTTATGGCTACGGGAGGGGTGGCGACGGGATACGAGGGAGGGGTCTATATTTGGATATTTGGAATTGGTGTGGAAGGATGGAAGGGATTTGGGTTCTGGAATGCTCGAGAAGGATGAGAGAAGAGTTGTAGAAGGTGATCGGCGGTGGTAGCAGAATTATGGAAATAGTGTTCAAAAAGATATGAGGTTGTGTGATTTCGGATCACATGAATATTATCATTTCGACAGCATGCATGGAATCCAATTAACCTATTGCGACTTAGACTTCCCGTCCATTCGATCCCATCTTCATGTTAAAATTTTGCCTTCCATCACTCTATCTCTTTCCTTCCCGCACCTCGAGTCAGACAGAAAAGTCAAAAGATGAAACATCATGTCGGGAAGAAACACCATGGTAAGCTAAGTCCGATTTCGTCCGAGTCGCGAAAAAAGTCTGGTTCGCAATCTAATCTTTTCATAGATAGTTTACCAGAACTGGTAGTAGTGGGTGTCTGAACTCACCTATCGGATGGAAGGCTACTTTTTGGATGATTTTGCGGTTTTGGGTGTTTTTGCTTGCTATTGTTACTGGTTCTGGGAGCTTTGAGATACAGAGAAATGAGGGAAGTGTGAAGCTGAATTGTGGTGTGAAGAGGAGTTGGCACGAAGTGAATTTGGTGAAATTTAATCGGTAGAAAGCACTATTGAGGATATCTTCAGAGCAAGATGGGAACCAAGTAATATCATCTCATAATGATCAATTCTCTAAAGAGGTAGAATATAGTACACTTCCCATACTTTCTGTTCTACCAAGTTCATTTTATCATCGTAAATCTCATCTCCTCATTGCTTTACCACCACGCGCTTTTCCATACGACTCTCCAAAATAAATTTCCTCATCCGCCACCACAAATTCTAGCAACATGTAAGAAAATTCTATCTCCCTCTAGAGCTGTAGAGTACAAAAGGCGTATATAATATCCAACAAAAGAGATATCCATGGGTGCGGGAGCAGCTTTCAGTTCCCTGTTGTAGGTATTGATGGTATATGAACGCCGCATGACACAATCTTAATCTTCCACCTTCCAATTCCTCCATATCCAAAGACTCTGATAATAGACATAAATGAGAAATAAAACATAAAAAACCAAATAAGCTGGTATCATTAGATCCGAAAAAACTCCCTTTCCTAAGTTACTCCATCCTTATTTTCTTTGCCTCTACTCCAATATACAAACAAACCCCGCGTTCAAAGATCGATGACGCTCAAAATGATAGACAGATCATATCCATTGGCCATTGCTTCCCTGTCTTAGCCTTGACTGTCGACGGTTGGAATCCGATCTAATGGGGATGGTCCTCACGGAACCTTTTCGCTGGGGCGAGTCTCCAGGTGGTGTGTAAACAGTTGGACTCAGTTGGAATATTGCATCTGAGTTCTCTAAGCGTTCGATTGCTGGCTGTTTTAGGGTTGATGGTTTTGGAACCCCCGGGAGAGTCTTGTTGACGAAGGATGGTGATTGTTGCGGTGAGGTAGAGCGAGGAGAATATGACATGGTAGGGGATTGTTGTCGTTGATTGGTGATGTTTGTACTGGCGGTAGGAGGAGGTCGGAATGGTGAGCGAGGTGGGATTGGAATGGAATTTCCAGTCAGATTTTTCGTCTGTAGTGGAGGGAGATGAGCTCTAGATGGAGCAGTCATGGTCTTTGGAATGGGATTCAATTTTGATGTAGGAGAGTAGGTCATTGACGGGGGAGCGGGAGTTTGAAAAGTAGTCGCGGGAAGTGGAGTCAATTCGTAAGTTGTTGCTGGGAGGGCGAAGGGGATAGTTTTAGGAATGACTGGAGGTGGTGCTTGCGAGAAACGAATACCAATTTGAACTGTTGCTGATGAAGATACAGAAGAGCCTCTTCTATGTCCAATCTTACCGTGAAGAGGTGGAGGTGGTACCAGATCGGAAAGATCGCTAATATCGTATACTGATTCCAATGCAGATCTGTTCATGTGTGGAGGTTCTAATGTGTCAAGGCTATCGCGAGCCGGTGCTGGGAAAAGAGAGTATGATTGTTTTCTCGTATACTCTGAAGGCAAATGCTCAGTAGGAGTCGGAGGAATTGGTACCGATGACATTTGGGTAACGAAATTCGAGCGTAGAGGATTTGGCTTCGTCGGTGAATAAGTGGATGATTGCGGAACAAATAAGTCGGTCATACTAATGAACTTGCTTTTGTCCGAGGAAGTGATCAAACTTTTCTGGCTTTCTGCTCGACTTACTAACCCTGATCTAGGAGATACTGGCGCTGGAACAGGGTCCATTATCTGGTCGCTGAATGCCAACTCATTTGGTCCCCACATCCTAATCTCATGCTTATTACTAGGCCAGGACCTGCCTCTTGGCCCAAATGATGTTGTTGCAGTGTTCGACCGTAAGAATAAGTGAAGTAAACCGTTCATCAGACCGGACAAATTGAGGACCACAGTTGCCATCATGGCTAGCTTGAAGTTACCATGTCCGATTGCTTGGGAAATGAAGTATGGAATTACGAAACCCTGCTAATCTTTAGCTATATTAAACACCAATTGATCAAATAGACTTACCAATGATACGAGACCTACAACGAGATAATACACCATACGAGATGCTGCAATTCTTTGATTGCGCTCTACCAAAGTTGTCTTGGATAGTCTGACAAATATAGTGAGAGCACTGATAATTAGGAGACCGGCGACAGCAGAATATACAATGAGCCCAAAAGTTCCATATCTTGACACGAACCATACCAATGAAGCAAAGCATCTATTCTTTTGTGGAAAGAGATTTGTTGGGATCCAAGTGGCAACCAACATCAACACAATTGTTCCTAAGCATATGGACACATCGTATTTTCCTCTTGGTTGGAAAGGGGTTTTCTTCAAAGATCTTATAGCACATTCGAGTCCGAACACAAGTTGAATATATGGAACAATGAAAAGAGCTGAACATCATTAGTATCAAGAAGGCTTTCAGTCCTAGATTAAACATACCGATCCACATAAATTGAGCGATTGTACCGCATCCAAATGTAAATAATGAGTGAAGGCCTTCTCCTTGAACTGCAGCAAAGATAAGTCCTTGAATTACAATACCAATAGATAGTACCAAAGGGAAAGTTTCCGCTGGATGAATCATGGAGACGCAGAATTTTCTAGCACGCGTTAGTTACCCTGCCACAAGAATGGGAATTATCCATAACATACGAAGCTTTAAACTTGGGGTTGCATCGTTTCGATGCCCAGTAGCAGTCGTAAAGAATACTGGCTGCTGTGGCAAAAGAAGCTAGTACATTAAAGGCTGCTAGAATAATAGTCGATGTCCGGACCGATTTGCTTTCTGCAAACACCAAGTTTTCTATAATCCCCTCTGCGACTGTATTGTTCCCAGAACTCTGTACATCTTTCAGGAAGGTCGACGCGGGTTCCGAGCCATCGTAAAGTTCCGCCCGGGCCATCAGATACAAAGCTGAACTTGCACCCATTTTGTCGTTATTATGATCGAAGCTATCGATGGATATAGGCAGCGAGCCGTGGCGTTGCCTTATGTCGTCGTTAAGTCATGAGATTCGAATGATGAGAGTGCTGCAGCGATAGTTGGTTTTTTGGAAGAAGATTCAAGAGTTCTTTAGCGCGGATAATAGAGGAGACGGGGAAAAGTAATTAATGAGGTATTAAAAGAGCGGACTGTACCAATAATCCAGTTGGCACAGAATAAGAAAATAAAAGATAAGAAATTATCTGAACCAGCAGTGATGGATAGTGCACTGCACGTATCGTAGAGAATAATGACAGACTCGAAGGTAGGAAAAAGAACCCCAAGAGAATGTCACAAAGTCTCAAAAGACGGTTTACAAATATTATCGGAATGCATGATGTATAAGAAAGCACATCTGGCAAAGCGAATGTCTGGCCCACGGGCGGATTGACCAAGTCCATCCTGGCAGGGTAACCTTGTGCGTGGAGGAAGTGGTGGGGGAGTAGTGCTAAACTAATATGGGCCACGCCGCCGCCACTTGAAGTGGGTTTCAACTCATTTACTATGGAGAGTATGAAAAGGTGGTGGTACCCAAGGAGAGAATTATTTCGAAAAGTGTTTGAACTTCCTGATCAAGTGGAGGATGCAATTAATTGCTCACAACGTGAGCGATATTCAAGGAAGAGTCTGATTGAAGATGCTTATCACGATATTTCCCATTACTAAAATCAGTTTAATCGGCCAGACAGAATAAAGAAAGTAGTCTTTGACGACTGAAGTATGAGAAGCTTGACTAAGTACCATTGAGGTTTCGACGGTGTCGCAAATGTTCGCTTAGGACCCTGACTACAAGGTCAAAGCAGTGTGGGTCAAGCAGTTTATGCAACAGGATGGATTGACCAATCAAGAAAAGTAAAAGAAGCCAAGGGACCAGAGGATGAAAAGGACACTGGAAAATATCCATGATCCTCAACGTAGATGGTTCTGTAGAATATTCCATCGTATTTAGGCTATGAGAATTTTTAGTTCATGGACTCCAACTGGCTATAAATTGCCGATGGCATTGATTGAGTGGACCCCGAATCAGGACACTGGCCCTTATGCGCTCTGTTAAGAGAAGATTGAACTTTTCAGATTTAAGCATCAATCACCACAAACCCTAAGACTAATCAGCAAATATCTTTTTTCGACGGCACTTAATCAGCACTAATCGAGGTCAACAGCAAGCAAGATCGAAAACTGTTAAAGCAGTAAAGGTTGCCTATATGCAACTGAAGTTTTGCCATGAATCTACCAAAGGGACTTTGTGCAATATCACAACCAAGTTGACATCATCATAGGTACGTACACACTTATTTCAGATGTAGCAAGGGTACGACGGACCCTTGTCTTGGAAACAAACAAGACGATACAGATCGAAAGGTCAACTTTTGGTCTTAAGAAGAAAACGAAAGGTTCGTCCAGTAATCGCTAGAATGAGGCCTGACCTTGGAAGCAAAGATCAGGGGGTGGAACTTTCATGCGGCGTCCCCATGAAGCTCAAGAAGTATCAAGATGGCTAGGATGAAACCATTCACTATTAATAATTAACGTGCTCCGAAGAATTTCAGTAAAGACACGACGAACTCTGAGAATCAATAATACCACGAAGAGAACAATTTTGAACATGTATTGCGTGTCTGTGGACATGTGAAGAGTTTGAAGTCTTGAGGATCGAACGATTATTTGTTTGTGGTTGAGTGATAATTCAGTCCCGACAAAAAGGTGCAGACTAGTCCCAATCCAGTCTAGAACTATTGCTCTTATTTACACGTGACTTGGACTCCTCCATCCAACTATCCTCGCACCTAATTGAGAGAAGAACTCAATGGCGAAAATAATTATTTTGAGCTCGCAAACGGTTTCCAACTGTTTGTGAATTTCTCATACTGCTACAAGACTCGTTCCCTTCATCTCCACAGATCATGAAGACAGAAAAAGGAGCCCCAGTTCATTCAAGCTCACTGCAACATGGTGAACCAAGACCTTCACGGATACAAAAGGTGCCATTACCTTGGAACTCTACCGTCGCCTAACCATCTTCGATGATGTTACACTCTAGGATGATATCTAGAAATCTATTACAGGAGTTCAACGTCACGAATTTTTCATATCTCCAGGGCTGGCCTCCTTCTACTGCGCCACCATCAAAACCATGTTCCCCACGAGATGGACCCTTAATACACCCTTCACTTGGGGTATATCTGTTCTTGTTATAGACAACGATTGTATCCCACTATCAAAGAACGCCGAATAAGGGAAACTACCTTCCGAATCAACTTTTCTTGGGGACTTGGTTGGACAGACTAGACACCTTCGTGTTCTTAATTCAAGCGACACATATATTTGTTTTCTATCGTCGCCACTTTTCCAGAATCATGACTTTTTAGTACCGTGTATGGAACTATTTTTCTACTACTATGTAACATATGAAACCATGAATGGTCACTGCTGCATAAACTTAAGTTTATACTTATGTACTGTATTCCAAGCTCCTGCATACAGTTCATGCTACCCCGTTATTTTAATCTATTCACTTCGTTAGCAAATCTTTTCGAACGTTTGATCGACTTTCCAGTGAAAATGCAATATATTCTCTCTTTCCATGATTACATTCATGGCTCATCAAATACTAGACTATGATTTATTTCTCTGATATACAATCTAGAAGCCTGCTAGAGGCCCGCTCCTGTAGACTCTTACACAGGTTTCCGAAGTTGGATGAAAATCGGAATGGATTTTGAGTTTGTCGAACCTCGCCCATTCTTAGCCACCTAGGTATGTACTCGTCACCACAAAATTGCGTTTACAGTTCGCACATATTGCAGTCTCGGGGCCTCCTAGTCCTTTTGCGCATAATAAA
This sequence comes from Botrytis byssoidea, assembly GCF_014898295.1. Classification (NCBI taxonomy): domain Eukaryota; kingdom Fungi; phylum Ascomycota; class Leotiomycetes; order Helotiales; family Sclerotiniaceae; genus Botrytis; species Botrytis byssoidea. The sequence continues at coordinate 713,011 of NW_024065858.1, read as the reverse complement.
AGGACTCTATTGCTTTTGGATTCTACACCTCCTGACCTTGCATATATACGCCAAACTAAATGGACAGATCTTGAAATATCAGTTTTATACAATTTGTATGTATCGAAAGCTTTATCAGCTAACGATATGGATCTTCAAATTAATAGTACCTCTTTCTCTAGGGCAGAGCTACTCATCTTCTGCCGACTTTTCAAGTCATTCACTGGCCTTTGTTCGCGCCATTATACGAGCCCTTTCCTCCTCAAAGATTCCACCTCCCACCTAATTTTCACTGCGACCCTATTCTCCCCAAAATCAAACTCATACAAACTCACATCCTCGCATGTCCCCTCTTTCTTCTCCATCGCCAAGCCCACCTTCAAAACCTCCAGAAAGCTGGGCAACACAGCCCTGATATCTCTTTCCAGTGTTGCCGAATAAAAATTGCCCCTCCCAACCCCACAAATGCATTTTCTTGCTTTGATTACGAACTCCTCGATCACCTTTTCATCCTCTTCATCACAATCACCAATCCACGAAGATTGAATGGCACCTGCCAAATTTCTTCTCTCTTTACGCGTCAGTGTAGCCCATGTTTTGGCGATTCCTATATGCATACAAGTGTGAACTTCATTTGGTCTTGATGGGACTTTTGTTACACCTGGTAGTCCTGTTTCGCTTATTTCTTTTTCAATCTCAGATTTTCCGAGAATACCGAAGATATCGATAAGGTGATCTCGCCTCTTCTTTCTCACTTGATCCAATAGTCGTGGCGTCCATTCTATCTCCCCGTCTGCAATTTGCTTCAACGAGACTTCCTCTGGTAGAAACGAAATACCGCAATCTGGAGCTCCACAGTGGAGTACCGACGCACCAAATGGATTCTCCAATGGCACTACAACATTTTCGTGGCTAGTATACGCATCTTTATTCTTAAACCCTGGCTTGGATTCAATGAATATACTCAGTAGTATCTCGATGACAGTATTTTCAGGAACTTCAGCTTTTGTATCCAGCAAAACAACAGCTAACGGTTCCTTGGAGCGCAATTGTGCGAAATATGTCTTTGCAGATGTGTGCGCAAATTGGTAAAACACTAGCCAGAAAGCGAGAATTGTATTCGAGACATCATCTTTCTTGATTCTTCCTCTGTCCAACCTTTGAGAAAATCTTCCGCAGGCATGAATTCCATCAGTGTGTTCCAGAATGTTGGTACTGATCTTAATATCGATGCATTGCCTCCCAAATCTTTTGGAATTAGATCGTCATTAAATTCCACGTAAAGAATTTCCAACAGAGGTTTCGTCCAGTTGCGGGATTTACCCATGTTTTTATAGAGCCGTGCAAGGAAGGTTGAGACGAATGAATGCAGGGATTTGATATTCTTCATATCCGTGATGGTTTCATCGGAAAACACATTCAGTGTTTTTCCGAAACGTAAGAGTTGCATGAAACCTGCGACAGGATAATTAATACACCAAGACGTCAACCCTTCTTTTTGGAAATCTTGTGCCGCCCAGGCAAGAGCGAGAGGGTAGCTAGTCCATTGGCCTAGTTCATTGGATGTTTCCCTTACTCGGAGATGTGAAATTATATTGTTCAGAAGCCAAGTTATTGCATTTCTCCTCTGCAGAATTTCTGCATCTATGCTTCCTTGCTCATTCTCAAAGCCGGCACCAGCCCACTCCTTGACCCTCAGAGTGCGATCCAAAATTGTCGCAAACAACTGTCCCATAGCTGGAACGCCAGTTTTCAGCCCCGCATTGAGTGCTTTGTACAGCTGTTGGTGGATGTACAATTTGTTACTCCCAGTGTACTCTAGAGTGGGAATGACAGCGGAGATCTCTTCTCCGTAGATAGAGTGATCAGGTCTTCCGAATAAAGCACATTGGAAACAAACACACTGACTGGACAGTATATTCATATTCGCCTCAAATCTCCCGGCTGCCAATGGGAAGTCAAGAGCAAAGTTATCGGTATTAGCTGCCATAGCATCTGCGCTCAGTACTTTGAGAGCAATTGATAGAACTTCATTGTCCCCACAGCAAACCTGGCATTCACCTCTAAAGCCTGGGGCTCCAAGATCTAGCACTGAAATATCCACTGCAGAGTCTACGGAAATATTTTCAGCTCGTCGTGCTCGGTTGGATCTTCTCGAGAGAATTTCTGCTGTAAATTCAGATTTTTCTGAACCAGATAGAGCACGTAATGCTGCATCGACTCTTCGATTACGATCTTGGATGGCCTTTATTTGTACATTATTTTGAGCTGCGGTATAAGCTTTACGGTTTGCCTCGTGGGCGTCTCTTAGCTTGGATTGCAGGAGAGTTCTAGTCTCGCTAGGCATTTCTTGATCAGCAAGGAGATGAATAAAGCCCGTGGCACCAGATACGTCTTCGAGTTTGATTGTCAATTGTTCGACTTTTTGGGTGAGAAGGAATGATCGAAGTTCATTCAGCTTTCCGCGAGACTTGCAGGCCAGAAGCAGAGCATCGAGTGCTTCATCTGCAAAGAGTAGATCACGATCTTCATCTGACATAACTCCTGCTCGAAGAAGCATGTCAATGTCTACCAATGTAGGCTGGGAGTTATTGTGAGCCGCGTTCCATTGTTCGCCTAAATTGAGCTGAGTTGGTGTTGCAATTCTTGTTTCCGCAGTTGGGACATGAATTTTTAGCTTGGCGATTCTTTGGATCAGCGCTGCTTCGCTACGAAAACTGGTTAGTTTCTTCCACGTATTATGATCTTATGCTTGATCTAATTCTGCAAAAGCGCCTTTGCTAGCTATTACATAAACTCGATTGCTTTCATAATCCTTGAATAGGCATAATGCATTCGCACAATTGGCATAAGATGTGATACCAACGGAAATATTGGCATGAATTAGTGCATCCCTTGTATGTGATGTGATCAAAAACACCGTCGCGCAATCAAACACTCCCAGTTCTTGTCCCAACCCCGCCAGTGTGTGCACCTCAGAATTGAGGACCTCTCCATCTGTAAGTAAGAACCAAATATCAGAATCGCGAATCGCTTGGATCGACTTTTGGTTCCTCAACATATGTTGTGGCTGCGTTCCGTCCTGATCGGGAGCCCAAAAACATTGCTCCCAACTCGTTGGGTCTCTGCAGTTGGAACCCCATCTCGTGACTCTATCTTCATCTTTTTTTATAGATACTTCGTGAATTCCATCTGCAAAATTATGTTCCGAGATGAATCGAAGGCCAACTGTAGATCCAGAAGCATCGAGAGCGAAATACTTTCTTGCATTGGCGAATGAGGTATATTTGATTTTGCCCTCATCGGCTGGCGCGAGAACCAATTTCCATGAAGCCATATTTGATGTATAGCTTTCTTTGCGAGAAGAAAACTGATTGCGAAGTAGTCGGATCATAGAAGATGAGCATCAACTAAATACATGTCAAATACATATTGATTTGAGTCACAAATAGAGAATTTAGGAGTCACTCCGGTGTGGTGACTCTTCCCCACGATTAGGCATTGGCGGCCCCCAATTTACTGTGCCACCCCCACCAATTAATTGACCCAATATCAATGAGCAGCGCAACTGTCCCCGATTATATTTTCTTCAAGAGCTGAGCAAGATCATCAATTGTTTTACATCAATTTCAGCCAACGATAAAAAGGATGACTAGTGCAATTGTGGGCATCTTAGTACCTGGATCTTTGCGATCAGGGGCATTGAGCTCAAGGGCATCGAATGCCAGCGCACAACTTTGAAACCATTTTATATTCACATTTATTATGGAATGATTTATGAGATAATTTATTACCATAACCAAACCTTACTATGTGTGAATTTATCTCCAGCATAAAGCTATGTACAGACGTACAGGTTCAATCCATGCGGAGAGAGCTGTCCGGCCTTCTTTACAATAGATCATTACCTTGACAAGTACATTTCCAGACCCAACATTCAAAGTAGATCTGCTGATTATAAACCCACAATAAAGACTCAGTATCTGAAGTAAAGCTAAGGCTGACATTTGGCATACAGATCCAAAGAGGCAAAAGCAATTCAGGCGGATTGAATGTCAATATGTTCCTTGTGGAATATTAATTTATCAATCGATGAAGTCATTGGATCAAAACCGATATTTCGCGAAGAACGAGATACGGAAGGTTTTGTTTTGCTGAAGTGAACATCGATACTATGCAGCAGCTAGGCATCGCGACTATTCTTTCCACATGGTGCCATTGTTTTAAGATACCGGGACATCATAATGACAGTTCGTAAAGCGCATCCCAACATTCCAAGGAAAGCAATTACATATGCATTAGCGTCTGGTCTAATGCTATTAGACCTTGATTTCAGTTAAGCCACGAGCTCAGGAAGTTTACCTGACTTCTGACGGTAAGTCATAGTGACCAACTCGGAAAATGGACCAGCAACCTTCGTCGCCATTCGCTCAACCTTACTTAGCTCATAGTCAAATTTGAGGCAACTCAAGGTTGGGGTGAGGCTTTTCTCATCACTACCTAGGTATGAACCCAGAGCTTCCTTTCTTGGGACTCACAAACTTGGATGATTCAACTTCATTGCTTGATACTTTTCAAAAGATACAGAAGATTTGACGAGCAAACCACCATCGCTGTAATTCCACAATATGGTCCAGAGGTAAGGTGGTAAATCGGCACAAGATCATTAGCCTTGTGCTTTGGATAAGATGACTTGGACATGCAGTTTGCCATTTACAGAATCTGCGAAAAAATATTTCGGTAAGAGAACACTAAGGGTCGCATCGAATGCGTAGATCTTGCGATGGTCTTGCGATGGTCATGGATATTCTCAGAAAGCAGATTCTCTGTACACACAAGCTATGCATGTTAAATACAGACTTGTCTCCCAGAACAACGGGCGTATTTCATTGACTGGTGCTATCAGGGAAGAAATGAACATGAATGAATGGAGGTGTTCACGCAAATTGTTCGGGCAAATATATGGTATGCTAAGCAAATTGGTGAGAGTACTTAATGATGAAGGTGTGCTTCTTCTCTCATAACCATGACCTGATTCTTGCATACCTGCTTAAGCTTTTTAAGTGATTAAATATGGTATGATGTTACCCTCATTAGATTAAAAAAATCACTGGGGCTCGAACAAATAAGACACGGCCAGAGGCATGGGATAGCAGTCATTCGAATATTACAGATTTCATAAAATCCAGCACCATCTGCCACTACTGTTTTCCTCGGACAACCTACAAGACCCCATTGTCCGCGCCAATTTACCCGCGGCGATTCTTTGCAAATTGCACTTGACTACTATTCAAAGGTTTGTCAATAACACTTTTGATCAGCTGGTATTCCATGTCAACTTACGATAGAAATTTGGTGGTGGATCTTTCAAAGATATTCAGACCTCGACTCAAGCTTGAGGATTCTGGCCAAGTGACTGATACAGCAGGAGAAGAATATATGGCAGCTCATAGATCTAATAGATGAAGTGTAAGTATCATGAAAGGCTTCGCATTTTTGATAAATCCGTATCCCAAGACAGTGTAGGCAATAGTATACTACAGTAAAACTGTGGCGTGTATTAACATATTGATATTGCAGCTAGTATGTTTAGAAAGGAGGTTATACCACTTTCGTATATATTTATATATTTAAAGAATATTAGCAATATACTGAAATACTGGGATTCAATATAAACTATCCATTCTATGCTAAATTAGGCTATAAATAAGGGATCTTAACTCGATTTGGAATAAGGAATGGAATTTTATTATCTAATATAGATAGGAATGCATATTTTATATTGAATTCCAGTACTTCAGTATATTGCTAATAATATCGAAAGTTTAAATAATATTGAATATCTTCAGTGGTATTGAATTCAATATCACGTACATATATATATTTCGAAAAAAATCGATACGCACCACTAAACTAGCCCGTATACGAAATACGGGAAATACTATTGTCTACACTGTCCCAAGATGAGCGTCACAGTCACAAGGACCATTATTTCCTACTGAAATGAGTCTTTTCAATCGAGAAAAGCATCTCCAGTCAAAGAGAGACTTTCGAGTCAATCCGACGACTTTTCCCAGTCATTTTCGGCTTTTTTGAGTCAAATTGTCGCTGTCTGAGTGCCTTTAGGAGTCATTTTCGAGGACACAAGAAGGAGATTTGCAGGGGTAATGTGTGTTTAAATACAATCGATGGACCCTTTTAGATATACCTTGCTACCATTAAATACGATTAAGCACTGCAAAACATCATACAAGACGACGAAATCATATATAACTTCCCAAAGACTTGCCTTTAAGACTCAACGCCTCACATAAAGTCTCCGTCGGAACAAATTTCCGTCATCAAAAGTCCTCTTCCTGGACTAATTTCAAGAGTGCCTCATTACCACGGCTCGATCGTCGTTCAAATATTTTTCATTCGGATATTCGAGGTAGCTCCCCCAGTTTCTTCCTACTCTTGCTTGCAATCTGTTTTTTCAGAGAACTAAGCTTTTCATCATAGTAGTGGGCACCTTCATTTCCTTTTACAGACTCCTACAAAAAAGATATCAACTTCAAGTATATACAGAACAATAATAATAGCAATGTCATCAGAAACAAGCGGCGGTAGCGGTAGACAAACAAATATTCCTCCTCCATCTCCTATACGGCCACTTACTTGCCTATGGTGTATCAGACAGTGGTCTAAATATTGTGTATGTGCTCGTCCATTTTGGAATCTGATTCAAGCATGCAATAACTGTAAGGTAGGTATCACCAGGCCTTTGAATGAAGGAAGCCCGGAAGTTGTGTGGAAACCTTTTGAGAATAGAACATGCCCTTCAGGCGTTTGTTTGGGTCCAACAAAGGACCAGCAGCAAACATAAGATTATGGTAGGGACTCTTCGTGTATTTTAAGAAACACTTGTCCCTATTTCCGTGGTTTGATGGAGCACACTTTTCATATTTCATTTGGTACTGCACTAGAAAAACACCTCTTATCGTTAAAGATCTCGAAAATCATACAAACAGCAAAAAGATACAGATATTGGACATAATTGCGTGAGTCGCTATGGTAGGAATTAATTAGATTGCAAGAATGGAAAGGAGATATGATACACTGGCCGTAAGACCGAGAATATAGATAGATAATATACACGTTGCTTTTACAAAGTCTTTTCTGAATACTTAATCATCAAGATTTACTTCACTTAACCTCAAAGATCAGCAAGTTAGCACTATGATCGATTGTGAGTTGGTACGAATTTAAATTGTAGACTACTGCAAGTCACGAATAACAGTTTCCTTGGCAATCCAGACCAATTGAAGCTTAGTCCGCACATCAGATAATGCTAGTACCAAACTTAAAATCAACTACTCTTTACTGAATTGGATTGTAGAACACTTGATAAGTATTCACGTCATTTGTAACTGCTTCTTGATTTCATTACAATTACCAGGTATCACATGCAGATTACAAACCTGAAAGTTCGAACATCTCGAGATATATTGGGTGCCCCTTCCGCGTATCTTTTGAAACCTAGGAACAGCAACTTTTCATTTCTGGTTCCTAATGACCACCTAACAGAAGATATAGACATCAAATTGGATGTTACGTAATGTACGTCATATATAATTCATGAAACTGGGTGGTGACTGTTGCGCCTAGTGTACTAGACTATCTAAGACAATGACAAAAGTTTTGTACTGAAGATTTCCCCATAGTTAGCTTAAATCCTGGAAATTTGTCAACTTTAGCATCTTTAGGACTACCAATGATGTTCTTGGCAATGAAAAGCATGTGGTTTTGCTCTGGTGTCATTTTTTTTATCTTATGCTACTTGCTACTTCTAGAATATTTGACGTCAAGATCCATTATCCTCAGCACATGCTATACTGGATATTTCTAGCCTGTCTATCTTGAATATTATAATGACAAATTGTGGATATATAACAGTCCAGTAAATCAGGATATGGTTCAAGTAGCTTCAACACTAGGGAGGCAGTTTTTGCTAGTTCTAGAAGACACGCATCGCTATCTCTTGGTATATATCTATATATATAAACTTCTCCCCCTCTCTTCACTGTACCTTTTCTCACTTCACTTATTTTGTTTCTTTTTCAACACTTACTCAAGATGGCTTCAAATTCAACCTCTTGGATGAACGGCTCGTCGTGGTCACCTAGTGCTACAAATACTAAAAATCCCTTCGATGACAGTAATGGAGATCCATTTGATGATAGGTACGCAACACCTCTACAAGACATTGAAACCGGTACTACTGCACGCCTGTCTAGCGAAACGCAACAACGAGATGCAGTTGATCAATCCGGTGTTCTCTCAGAAGAGAAACGTATAATCGAGGATATCCGAAATGAGCGGTTAGTATTTTGACAACTACTTGTATTTTAACAACCCCTACATGTTCATACTAATGTCTGTTCTAGTCTAGCGTGCGAAGTTTGTTTAGAACCCGTACGATTTGCAAAGGATCGTTACTTGTGGAATTGCAAGTCTTACCATGCTGTTACTCACCATCGATGTACGGCATTATGGGCCAAGGCAAACCTCGTTGGAAGGGCCCTTGCTTGGAAATGTCCCAAATGTGAAAATATTGAGCGCTCGAGTCCCAAGGAAGAATGCTGGTGTGGAAAAGGTAGCCCATTAAATGACCACCCTACCATCCCAAACGCGTGCTTTGATGGTATTTGCGGTAGTAAATCAAAATGTGCTCATGGAAACAAATCATCTTGCCGAAAGCCATGTCACCCAGGGCCATGCAAGTATGAATGTGGAAGATGCGCTAATGATCCTTTACCCAACCCGGCAAATATGAATACTATTTGGGGTAGATTCAAAAGCAAGAGGTTAAACTTTCGCACTATCCTTTTCAAGTCCGTGCTCATTGTAGCTCTATTTGGGGGTATTTGTACCTATATCAGCTTTCACATCAAGTGGCATACACAACCATACTTATATCCTCGTTTTAAAGGCGGTCTTTCTATTGCAGAAGGACTTTGTTTGCTTGTGGTTGGAATATTCTACCTCCCTTTCGGAGCATTCTATTGTATCAACTGCTTAAAAGGGGGGTCGAAATTCTACCTGGAGATACTCAACGGCAATCCGTGGCAGACTGGATACAAATTTAGATTTTCACGAGCGGTAATAGGAGGGTTCTTACTAACGTGCTTTCTCGTGGGACTTTATGCCATCCCAATTATAGGGTACGTATATTAGCCCTTTTCGTATTAGTTATTATTGGATTTCGACTGATATTTGCTGCATTTAGAATTGTCGGTGGTCCAGACATACAATGGTATAATCAGATGAAGGACTCTTGCCATGGATTTGACACCCGAGTCGAGATAGGCACTCATTTTGCAGCGTCAACATACACTCTCTACAGTCTCAATGAATCTGTCAATAATCAAACCTTCTACCTCGCTCCCGTGCTTGCACCAAAATTTGGCAGCAAAGAGCCTTATCAATACTTCCATCGTTTCTCTGGTAGCACAACTAACACTGCAAATTTTGCCATCGATGTCGATATAGATAATGGTGTCTGGCGCGAATTACATTTCAATGGAACCGATGAGCTCACGAAATGGTGGGCTAGCGGCCGAAAACAATACCCTTCGGTTCACCCTATCTTTGATAATATCACTACAATTGAAAGCGCAACCAAGCTCAATGGTACTTTCGTAATACGCGACGGTCACCTCTGGATGCCCGATTTTGATTTGATAATTCAAGGATTGGAAGATTCGCGCAAGCATGCCGAAATCGAACCTTTCATTCGTGTGTTCGACACCGAGGGTCTTCCTCACTCACGGACTGAAAAGCTGTTGAGCCCCAAATGGAACTGGAACAACAGGCATGACCCGAGTATTGTAATGCGTACAGCAAGTTTTGGACATGGCAGGCAGAGATTGGATATGTGTATGAAAGAAAATTTCTATTACAGTTCCAACAGGGAACAACAAAAGCTTGATGGCGTAAGTGATGGGTCTATTATGCCCTTGGCTGTTATTGCCGCGTTCAGGATGAGAGTGAACGAGATGTACGCATTGAACTCTGGGAGACCTTTCAATGTCAAAAAATATTCGGAATATGATGACGTTAAGGCTATAGCATAGGCAGCATAGGTTATCAGTTCCATCCATAGTGCTATTATAATTACCACTTCACGAAAACATCAATTCCACCACCTCTCATAATTGAGCCTGCTTCTTCGCTAAAGAAAAAGTCTACCTGTTACTTAATTGACTTGAGAAACTGAGTATAATGGTGGGCCCATTTTCATAATATTTCGTGCTTTGATTTATCAATCACCTAAAACCGTCTCTAGTCACTATCTAGACTTGAAGACTCGTTCGTGGAGCGATCTTTTTTGGTGCCATTCGATGGTTTGATAATATTGAAAAGGATCAAAGGGAATTATCAGGGGGCAAGATCTTGTAATCGCCTCGTTTATTTCCACTGAAGAAAATCCAGGTTTATGATGTATTCAAGCGTCGCATGTAATTAATTATATTGAAAATTTGAAAATACGGGATGTTGCAATGTTCTAGTGAGGAGCCATTGTATAGTTTACCACTTCAATTTAGATGATAAGAAACAAAAATGAAATATTGTATTGAAACTTGTGTGTAAATTGATTAAATTGCCATCAAAAAATGATATCTCAAGCTATTTTGTAATTCCAGAGGTCTTGGTTTGCAATATAGGCTCAAGTAATTAACAAGAAAGCGAGAAAGGGCGATAGTTCATTGTACACACTGCTTTTGAAAATTAAAGGTTATATCTCAATCAATACTTCCTCATGACTTGGCTCCTCAAAGATTCTTGTAAAGTACCCTGACGAGTCGCAGACAATGAAATTCTGATCTCGGTAGATAGTCCCCTTGCAACGTTTTTTGAAGTCCTTCGACAGCGCTTCATCAGTGAAATTCAGTTTTTAAGCACCGTGTTCTTTTCCTAATTCTGCTAATAAGCTTTTGAAATCGTACAGCAGCTCTCGATATGCACTTTCTTGCTCTTCAAAGTATGAATTTGTCGATAATTTATCCCTACGTAGGCGCTCGTGCAATGCAGCTTGAATACCTCGTTGAGACCATCTTGTTAACGGGTCAATCTTCCGAGGATTGAAGTCTAGTTCCTGAATCTTCTCATCGAACTTATTTATTTCATTACTGAGGTCTTCCATAGCAGGCTTATCACTCGCGAAAAGGTATTTCGTCAGACAAGTCTGTAAGTAACCAATGTTGTCTCCCTGCAAGTCTTCTTGTATGTGCGACAATTCGTCTAGCACCTCTGAAGGTGACTCAGATGTAAAAAATATCTCTTGCAAATATTTTACTATAAGAGAATAATTGCCATTTTTGCGAGAGACCTCTAGCCCTAGCTTAAGCAAATTCTCCGGCGTGCTTCGCGATTGCCTTTTCCAGTGCACGGGGCTCAAATCATGAGAGTCTAATGGAACGTAGATCGGCAGATTAGAAATGAATATGATAACCCCTTGAGATTGTTTTATGTATCTTTAATCTGGAATCTGACGCGGATTGGAAGGTAGTTCTCTCGCCAGTCTTTGGTTGGCCAAAGCCCATTTTAGATAGGGGCTCGTTTGAACATTCTCTGGATTGCTTAGACTAAGCGAGATTGTAAACTGGTTGGCATGAGCCATGGCTTGATTGATGATTTTCGTGATTGACGAATCAATTTGACTGCTATGCGATAATAATTGCAGAAAGATAGTTACCAAAACGTCAAGGAGGGCTAAATCTGTAGACTCGTCACCATGGGAACGTTGAGTCCAGTCAAACACAAAATGAAACCACCCGCTGAATTCCGATTCATCTGACTTAGGAGCTTTCTTGGAGCGGTCCTGTTTTCGATTCTTAAATAATAATTTAATGGCATCTCCGACTCCATATCTGGAACAAAGAGCCTGAAAAAGGTCTCGCATATCCCATATTCTGTTAGTCGAGAGAAGATGCTTGTACAAACTGTGCCAGTTTGACGAGCTATCTATGATACTTTCGGGGTTTCGAGGGATAATCTCTGGTAGCTTTGTGTATTTCATTAATTCAGAATCAAGCTGAACAATATTACAAAGCAATTGTACCTAGGAACTGATCAGACAAAATCTCAACACTCGGCAAAATCGACTGACCTGAATCGAATCAAGGCTCTCGAAATTCGTCAGTAAATCCAATTGAGCTTCATCAGCCCCCGCGTCTTTCATGTCACCGTCGGGCAAGTAACGAAAAGCACGCTGTCTTCCCAACTCAAACACGGAACGCAGATACTGAATAGGAATCTGTCCACAGTCACTCAACTGCTTCAGCAAAATTGACTCCTTACCCGCAGCAAAATCCATCAAAGTCTTGTAGGCACCCTGCTTCAGTAAAGCATCCACGAAGTCTAGAACAAATTCCGGGTGATCTCTCAAGTCCGATGGACAAGATTTGAAAAGATCTATGGCAGCATCAAATCTACCCTTCCTCATGAGACGAGAAAAATCTTCCAGATATGCCTCGAGATCGTATTCACAGTCAAAAGTAACCTCCATACTTTCTGTGGAACCGGGAGTCTCGGCTAAATTTGTAATCCCCCTTTCTGATATCGGTACTGCTAGAGATTTTCCGTCCCGGAATATAAACCCACTTTCAGTATCGTCCTCTTTGGTTGATGGGCAATCTCGCTGAGAGTCTCCAGCCAATTCATTTTGGGGCTGAGAACTTTCACTCTTAGGTTGTCGTTCAGTATATTCATCATTGCCAATGTACAAAACATCCGACATCTTAGAAAGCCTTTGTATTTACATGCACAACTTAAATATACTTTCAATTATTGTAACCAAAGAACAGATGTGTTTACTTGGGGCTAAGAGATGAAGGATGTCACTGGTGCAACACAAAGAATTGAGGTTAGCCGAGCGGGGTAAGACAATAAGAAAAAAACAGAAAATACATTTTTTTCGGATCGCTTTCTTTGTTTTTGAAAGAATTCTGCTTCTGAATTCCATAAAGAAATCCCCCAAGTATATCACATAGCTAGAGTCACCGTTTACCTGTGGTGTCCGAAATTCTCTCCTTCTTCCTCTCCCCTTCTCAAAGCCTCAGAGTATACTTTTCCCTATGGGTTTACCATTGAGTATCTCGTCACAACTTTCTTAAAGAAGATATTTAATAAGTATGTAAATGAATTGAGAATCAATGAAGTTGGATCCACCATGTCATATGAAATTTGATTTTCTTTTTTTCTCGCCTTTTTCGGTTAAGTATATCACAACAAATACCTAAGCATTATTCAATTTTTTCATCAGTGGTCACAAACAGAAGAATGAACATTTTCAATAGTCAGGGATCATTGTAAAAGCAACTTTCTTTATCCATATATGTTCTTAGTTGTGTGACAGGCACAATAGAACTCATGTATTCTACTTATTCTCATCACGGTGACCAGCACGCTTGACATCTACTGTATCGTGCGACCCGCGCAACAAAATCTTTGTTATCTAATTTTTCTTCGTCGAGGTGACCAGCAACCCTGACTTCCAATATCTCTATATCTTCCTCTTTTCAAGGGCCCTGGGTGTATCCAATTACGCTAGCGATAGCTACGCCCCTTTCCTTTTCTCGAGGAGCGGCTACCAGAAGCGGTACTATCACGAGGAGCGGGTATTCTCTCTTGATGTTGTGGCTCGGCAGTAATTATGTTAGGCTCGCTTGTGTTAACATCACTATAGGATCCATCAGCCTTCTCGTTTCCGTGGTCATATTGTTGACCACCAGCTGCAAATTTATTATATCCGCTTCCACCGGATGGATATGGATATTGATTAAATCCACTAGGTTGATAGTTATTCGTACCACTTGTATCATTGACGGCAGGTTGATCTCTTGTATAAGAAACATTTCCACTGCCACTGGGTTGATAAATTGATTGTCCATAATGGTCAGCTCCATAGCCGCTTGTACTACCATCATCATAGGTAGGATAATTCGAATATCCACTTCCACTAGCTTTGTTGGTAGGCTGATAATACCCGCTGTCTGGGATTTCTCCTCGCTTTCGACCTTCAGCAATCACCAATGCCCTGCAGTTTTCAGGTACCTCATATGGATTTTCTCTATAGTATTTGATCTTGGGATAAAGCATGGCTCCAGGAGGTAGGTTCTTTTGCATTTCAACAGTACGAGTGATCCAACAAACTTGGCAATTCTCTTGAGATTTAATGAAGTCTCTCGCCCAGAGCGTATTCTGTAGCACAAATAATTCGCTAAATATATCTGGCCAACGAAACCTCCAATCATAATGCCCATCAAAGGGAACCAAGTCACGTTGCAATTCCTCGATTGTCAGATCAGGGAAACCTCGATGGCAAACTTGATCGAAGATATTTGGAGGAATAGGAGGAGCGATGTAGTCCTTCAAGGAACGAACGGCCGCGTGCTTGGGTAATGACTGGAATGCTGATTCTAGTTGACTTCGTAGAGTCGCGGGTGTTGCAATGGCGGGTAGTGGTCGTGGGACCATAGCTTGTTGAAGAGGATCACGACCTAAATAAATATTGTTATATGTGGTTTCAGTAACTGATGGTATTGGCTCAGCATCGAACTCCGGGCTCATACTAATCATATCACCCATTCGAGGGGGTCCTGGCTCTCTCCTAAAAAAGACAGGATGGAAGTAAGCCCTTAGCGGTGGCACGCCCTTGGGGAAATGAATTGCAAGCTCACGCTTCATACCGGCAGCTAGCCTTACCTTATCTACTCAGATCTGGTATTGATCGCATGCGCTCTCGGGTGTCAAATTGGCTGGAAGTTCCCATCTTTGCATATATTCCCAAGGCACGTTATGTGCAGTCGTAAATTCCATAGCCTTCATGTCATTCGTTTCCGCACTCAAATCTGTGTTCTACTCCCATAGATCCTGCAGTGGTGCTGGCGTCGGCGATAACTCTGATGGACGTGGTGCACGTGAGGAAGTTGTTGGTACATGTGAGCCCCGTGAGCCCCTTGAATTCCGCGCAGGTGGTGATATCCGTGAGCTCCGTGATCTTTTTGACATAACTAAACTCGTGGATTCGATGATAAGATCTCTGTAGTGATGGTCCCGGATACGTGCAACCGAGAAAGATGGCAGATGAATTAAAGGATATGGATATGTGCTTTTAGATATCACAGTGAATGTCGATTAATAGGTAGGAGTTTTCCCAAGCAGCTTAATAAGCTAGGACGGTAAAAGGAATGAGCTTCAGGCGTAAGAAATCTAGCCGTATGCAGATTAAATATGATGTATCGCAATAGATTTTCGTTGATCTGGGATTTATTTAGATCTCTCGATGATGTCCAAACTCAAACCAAGAGGGACGTATCGAGTGTACTTGAGCACATTGTACCCATGTGGATTCTAGTTTGGCGTCATAAAATATGACTGAATGAGACCAAACTGAAGGACACTGTGACTGGAAGTCTTTTTTGTGACTCGAAATGGTGGGTATAACGGGTGTTCTGATTCGGATGATTTATTCAGATCGAGAATATCCATTAAATTGGCAATATGATTCATTTTGAGGAGATCAGTCCATCTTCAATGACTTAGAATATTTATTTCTACACGAAAACAATCATTGTGACTCAAAGAAATCGATCTAGCCATTTCCAAAAATGCGTTAAGAAGGAGATCAAGCATCCAGATTTGGATGAATATTCCTGACTTGGTAAAATCATACTCATTTTGACTCGAAATATTCAATCATCCATATTCAAAGATAAGTTTCTTTGAAAATAATCACTGCTCTGAAATAGGATGACCATTTCCACGCGTATGAAATGATTGAATAACTGAGTATGGTTATTATTACCTCAAGTCAACATATTCATGTTAATACCGACATCCCACAATCCGATTCGAAGGATTCATTGCGATAGACTCAATGATCTCATTAGTAACATCCATTTCCACACAAATTTGTTTTCCCTAGAGAAAAAGATCCATTGTGCTAATTCGTAATAACAATGCTAGCCGCTAGCAAAATCTTTATAATATTGAAGCATCAAACCCAACAAAGATTTGAATTTCCTGATCGCAAGTGTACCGTTGACCTATGATATCGCGTCCGATCCATCAGAAACAGATTTGTTATCCGAAAGGAACGCCAAACAAAACAACACACCTGTTGTAGGTGACACTTATCTGATGAATGGTAGATAAATAAGGTAAATTTCAAAGAAGTCCAGAGAAGGGGAACACTAGTCTATTGCGTGAAATTTTTAGTAAAGCAAATGATATCCATGTATTAGCTTAAGCGATTTAGATTGCTCTTATGTACATATTTTGAGGGGGAAAGTTTTACAAGAACGTCGAATTGTTACTGAGGCAAATACACATTGCGGTATATGTATTATTCCGACGATGTCAATCTTATCGACAATTTTAGTACAACAAGAATACGCTCTTGTATTTTTAGCCTTGTCAGGTATTCTGCTAAAAAACTTGAAATTTATTTTATGAAACTTCTATTCTCTCCTCCATTTGAACTGGGGATAGGGTAACTGATTAGAAGTTGAGAAGTGAAATCGGATCGAATAGATCAAAGGAAACTTCACAGAATGAACTTGTTGATCGATTCAAAATCTAGATATAGGATGAGATGGAATAGAAAAATATATATATCAAAACCAGGGACTAAAAGAATACTTGCGAGAAGAACAATCTTTGTGAATAACGGTAATCTCTCATCCCAGGAGAGGAAATTGACTATCAGTGATTGATACATAAAGTATGACTGAAAATTGTATAGAACAAGATAGGAGAAGATAAGAAGATAATTTGGTAACGGTATGAGTTTTTAGCCTGGCCTTCAATAGATGCATAAAATCCTGGTGATCGATTGAAGCAAGTACAGACTAGCTATAATAATAATCGATGCCTATACTTCTTTTGACTCGCCTACTCTTTTCAGTATCATAATTCTATCGTCTATTATCAAGCTCATCTTGATCGCTCCAAGATTCATACACAGAGGTTTCTGATTGATATGCATCTGTATCGTATTTGCTTCGGGTGATCCTGTGATTCGGATCGTCTTCGCCACGAATGCCATCTTCATCGCTTGTGTTCCCATATAATGACCCTCGGGCCCCTGTCCGCCCTATCGCATTAATATGGGCTCCATTAGCCTGCTGTGGTGAAGAGACGTGTTTTCCTAAAGGTCGTGCAATTTTCTTCCCTTGCGACCTTCTATCTCTTTCACTTGAGTATGTTCCTTCCTCTGATCCATCCATATCGCTCTCCGACTGCATCTCTCCTCTTGAAAGCCTGATCTTATCTGTATTGATGCTCTCAAACATGCTTCTTGGTCTGTTCTCCCAATATCTTTCGTCCTTAGCAACAGAGGATTTCTCATACCAAAGGTATGAAATATCATTATAACTCCGACCAATCCTCAAAGAAGAATCGTTTTGTTCATTCACTGCCATTGCTCTCATATTGCTTTCAAAAAGCTCGGGGTGATTCTCTGAAACTTTCTTATGCAAAAACACTTCTCTCCGTGTATATTTGTCCAGTTGTTCTTTGCTACCCTTGAGAGAGATGCACAACGCCCTTTGGATTCTGTTCTGACACCATTTCAACATGATAGCATCACCACGATCTTCAGAATATCCTATTTCTCCCTCATCAAAGTTGGTCAAGTCGTCGTACAGTTCTCTTTGCACAGTTTCATTTGCTGCCACAAGATACATTGTCAGACATGTTGCAAGATAGCCTTGCCGATATCCTTGAACATCTTTCTGTAGGCGCGCTCTCTCTCTCAATAGTTCCATCGGTGCCTGAGAACCAAGAATGATTTCTTCCAAGAACTTTCCTTCCAACGAAAAGTTGCCCAATTCCCGTGCCGTATTCAGCCCGAGTTCCAGCAGGTCATTGGATTGTCTAAGTGGCTCATCTATGACCCACCCCGGGTTTTCATTTGAAAAAGGAACGTAAATTGGAACATCGCGCTGCCAAATGACAATACCAGGAAACCCTCTGAAATGGTTAATTAAGCGGGGTTCGCTCCTTTTTAGGATTCTCGACAATTTTTCTTCTGCCAAGATCCATGTCAAGTAGGACTCGGACTTGGTGTCTTTGGGACTGTTACTACTGACAGAATTGGCGAATTGCCGAGCATATTCTATACATTGGCTAGCGTGCCTAACATATTCTTTGCGAGGGTACACGTAATTCAAGAATATCTGTAAACACATTGACGCCAAAACGTCAAGAAGAGCAATGTCTGTGAATTCATCGCGTGATTCAGTCCAAAGAGCGATGAAGTCGCTGATGGAGCTCTCGGAGGTTAGATTCATTTCAAACCAACCATGGATTGCGGACATGATGTCGCTTTCTGACATAGTATGGAACAGATCTCGCATATCTGAGACACGATTTTGGGAAGCGAGATAATTGTAGAGGGTCTTCCATTCGGTTGTGGGAACTCTCTTTGCTATATTGGATGCTTCATTTAACCGCAACTAATTGCAAAGAAGTTTCACCTTGGACATGTCAGTGGAATGCAAAATAAGGTAGTTGATGATTTTACCTGTATTGAATTGAGTCGAGGAAAATTTGACTTCAGCTCCTTAGCCATTTCAGACTCCAGAAGATTACATGCGTTATAATCGAATTCAGAGCCCGAGGTCCGTAGAATTTTCATTTTGAAGATTGCGCAATCTATGCATTGCTGGTATATCTTGGGGAAAGCTGATCCCAACCTTTCAAGCTTTTTGTAGTCAAGATCGCCTTGCATTAAAAAGATATATGCGTAGTTGACAGCAAAGTCCATATTATTTCTGCACTCATCTGGACACGATTCAATATACTGCAACGCGGCCTCAAAATCGCCTAGCTTTCTCAATCTAGAAAGCTCTTCCACATGAGCTTCAATATCCTCATCACATTCGAAGTCCAAGTGTATCGTTACATCTTGGGTCGAATCCATATTCCATACTGCTTCTACGCCTTTTGTCGTGACTACACTTTTTCGTGGAAAAAAGGTGAAATCTTCAGTACCCAATCGCTCATGTACCAGATCTGCTCTCCGTACATCAATCTCACTGTTTGGGGAATTGCCCCTATGGTGTCGGTCCAGTTCGTTGTTCCTAGGTAGGTGAAGGTTATCTGAATAAAGGGGAAATCTATCCATCCCAGCATAAGAATGACGGTCAGAATTTCGTCTTAAAGTTTGGTGACCACGGCGGCGGAGTATATGGGGCGGGGTAGGAGACCGGTGGTGACTTTCAGGATCAGACATTTTCGCTGGTGGATCAGCAGTATATTGCTCCACGATTTGTATTTTGGAGCTTGAGCCAGACTTTAGAATACCAAATTTTCGATAACTGAACATTCCATTTCTTGGACCATCAATAAGCACTCGAATATGCGGGCTATGCGTTGCCTAGCGAGTTATGTATGCAAGAACAGGGATGATATGCACGTGTTCGACTCTGTGTCAAAGAGATATTATCGTGGCTCCCTAGATCAAGTGCCGACACGATATGGAAGGTAGACTTGAGGAATGATTGGGTGAAGTCGAATGAGAGAAAAATTGTAGCATGGTGCAGGTCTGTGGTGTAATTTCAGGATACAACACATCCAACTCATTTGGATGGAAAGTAGGAATACGAACTTCAACGCAAGTAAGAGTCGCAAGTATGAGATAGTGTAATAGAAGTATTTAACTTGTTGTATGAGAACAACTCGAATATTGGCTCTGCAAAAGTCGCAATTGATTGCACATACAATGAGTTCACACGCTTCCCTGAACCGACCAAAAGTTTCACGATTATTTGGAAATATTCTGAAACCAATTAATAATCCTCCTGATGATCTGTCTTTGCATAATCGGAACGTCGGAAAAATCACAGTCGACTGTAAATTTCACCTCTCAAAATCGAAATGGGGTGTCTTAGGACATGCTGAGAACCCCGCTGGAATCATTTATATGAGCCTCGGGTTTCATCAACCCGGTGACTGCAGGTTGTCTCAGGCAACTGTCTCTGTTACTTTCAAGGAATACAAAGATGGAAACAGAAACGATGAAGCTTTCTCGAGTTCTTTGCACATCGACAATCGGTTTGGACCAAAGGAACTATTTGGCGAAGAGAGAAAAGTTTCTGTGAAAAAAAACGTTCATTTTACACCCAACTTCACGGTTTTCGGCAACGGAGGCGGCGGGATTGGTTTCGATAGAGTTAAAGGTTCTGTGCGCAGTAGTCGTTGGAACTTCAAAGGCCATCTGATACCTGCAGTCCACCCGAATCAGCAGGGCCACCAGACAGGCGTTTATAGAACATTGAAGTGGGATTTGATAGAGAGCGATTTTGAGACACAAGCCACGCATGGTGACGTTATTTATACTGCATTTGCATTTGAGCACGCGGGTGATGCGTTCTACATGGAGGTCAAAATTGAAGGAAAGCTGAAAAGTCCTAAAGATAGGATCAGAAGATGCTTAAAATTCTCCTCAAGGGCAAAAGGAAGCAAAGTAGCAACTTTATTGGTTGAACCTCCTCGGAAGATCGGCTTTGGTACCCAGCTCGATGCGCTGGCAGATGCTCTCCCCAGGGCAATGGAGATCGAAAATTTGTTAGCTGTACCAACAGAAGTGCCACATGCTGTGTCCGCATTCGCTCGACTGGGTGGGATCGCGGCAAACGCCTCAGGACCAAGCATAAATCGAGCAATTATTAACCCTGTTGAAAAATCACGAGCTACCATTGGTTCCCCCACATTAATTCGAGGGGTCTCGAACCCTTCCCTGGGAGATCCAACATATCCTTCCATCGAGAACCTTACAAAAGCTCTCTCAGTATTTGTAGACAGAAGACAGCAAAACGCTCAAAATTCTATAACGAAACCGGAAAAATCAACCTTGAAGCCAATTGAAGAAGTAGTCGAACTGGAGAGTGAGTTGAAAACAGACGTTAAATCTTCATGCTCCTCTTCGGATACCATACTGGTCAATCAGGAAGATCCAGAACCACATCATGAAAACCTGGCGATTATCAAAAAGAAGCAGATAGATAAAGACCTGCTTCTTCTCTCCCAATCGCCATATATCTTGTGGATCATGCAGATGTTACTCAGATTGGCGGGGCTATTCAGGGGGGTTAACGAAACTGTTGGAGAAGCTGCCATCTTTTGATGGTGTAAAGTAAAAGCTTAACGGCCAAGCAAATTGACAATCCGCGCTAGGCTAGAAGTCAGTTTTTTGCTTTTTAATGTCATTTCGTTGTAGAGCTTTGTTTAATGATACGAATCCATTTTGAAACTTTAAATTTTCGTCAACCTCTCCGTGATGTGGCTAAGCGCGTTGTCCTAATCTTAAGCGCTACTGAACATTACTCGCCATTATTAGCAGTCAATTGTCAATAAGCTATCGTGGACATTCAAATAGACAAATATATAATCATGAAACGTCTTCAGATACATTTCTAGGATGCGTAAGATTTTTGATAAAGATGTTGCATATTCAACGCTGTTCAGTTTTCTGAACATGAAATATAGCACCCTTTCTCCATCCACCCTTAATTAATTTATCCGGACCATCAATCCAAACGAGAATTTAACGCATTCAAAACCTCAAATATCAGTAAAGAAATCTTCAACACTCATCCCAACACACGAAATTCCTAACGACAAATCATTCTCAAGCCCTAAAGATGTGACCCACTCTACTCCTGTACGCTATAGATTCTAGCCTATCAATATTAGTATCTATCTATAGAACTTACCTCAAGAATATACACTAGTCTCTTGTAATCCGAAGCTATGATTTCAGAAGATCCATGGATATCCTCAATACCGAATTAATACAAATGATTCCATCCTTATCATCATCATCATTATATAGCATGACTTCTCGTCGTACCTAGATCGGTCCTAACCTATAGTAATTAGAGCCTATATCACAGAATCTACCTCGCTATAGAAGCTAGCCTCCAACTATGGATATAAGCTAGAATGTGTGACATAACATTTACCTCAAGCCCGATGTATTCAACTTTTGTTGACTATAATCTATATTAGGGCATAAGAGCAATTTGCCATTTTCTCAATTGCCGAGAATCAATACCGCAATTATCCCTTAAATAGCGAATATAGGCGTAACTACCCAGTCTATTTAATGTATATATGTGACTATTCAGTAGCATAACTTGGCACGACAAATTTTAGGACAAGAGTGAAAAAGAAAGAAAAAGACTCTTTTTATATTCATATTCATGTTCATTTCTGGAATTTGCGTTTCTTCCCGCATTTCTCTGGTGTCTCATGTTCATGTCATCCCATCTCGAATCATCGTTTCATCTCTTTCCTAATGCCCCCCAAATTTCCACCTCTCGCCCTTTCCACTTTCTCTTACCCTATTATCCTTCTCTATTCTCCTCCCTAGTCCTGCGACAGAGGATTAATCCCTTTCAACTCCCCTTTTCCCCCTCCGATCTTCTCCCCAGAAGGTGTAGCCACCCCACTTCCTCCCAAAGCTGGCGTTCCGATTCCTGAAAAGGGACTTTGAACACCCGAAGGAGCAGTAGATGGTGGAACAGGAATTCTAATATCTTCTGGGGAGCTCGGAATGATTTCTGGTGCGAGTCCATCGATGTGGATCCGTTTTGCTTCATTTTGGTAGGAGGCGGGAATGATCTATTTGCAAAAATTAGTATGTGCGTGGACTTGACGTAGGTATTGTTGCAAACTATGAGAAGAGAGTAGATGGGATGGAGGTAAGAAGAGCAAGGAAATGGCGGAGATGGGAGGAATATAGGCAGATTGATGGATACATACCTCAATAATTTCATTTCTAGGGAACTTGAGTGTAGGAATATTCATAGCATCACAAGCCATTAGATAACCATAAAGAACCCTCAAAACGGATTCATGAGCAATAATAAGCAGATCATTCTGTTCTCTCTCGAGCTCGAGAATAATTGGTTCCATGCGGACTGCAAGGTCATGGTATGACTATCGCTCTCGTTAGCTTCTCTTCTTATCAAAGGGTGCGAAAGATCAGATATATTTGGAGATGAAATGTTCGAGTCATAGAGAAAGGAACATGTGGTAAGGGAAGAATAACATACCTCAGCACGCGGGTATCTATGATGGTAAGGGTCCAATTCATGCATTCTGACTTCATCGGGATACAGTCTCTTCATCGCCTTTTCACTCAACTTCTCGCAAATTCCCGGATTCAACTGACTCATTTGACTTCTCTGTCTAACTCTAAATCCCTTTCCTTTAAGATACTCCGCGGTCTCTACCGTTCTCTTTCTAGTCGAAGACCAAACTGTCAGTGGTTTAAGAGGTGCATCAGAACCACCTGCTGCAATAGACGCTGCTCTCTCTTCTTCACGATGTTTGAGTAATGCATCAGACATTTTCTTAGCGTATTCTCGACCTTCATCAGAGAGTGATGCATCGGCTTTGTAGGAATCATCTAGACTAGATGTGCCTGCACGAGCGAAAAAAGTTTGACGGGATTTGATATGGAGATTCATGAGGTAGAAGACGATCCGATGGGAAAGATAGCCAAAGCTGACGTTATTATAATCAATGCGCTCACCAGCGTTGATCATCTTGACATAGTTAAGGTCAGGTTCAGTCATAGTTTCGAAATGAGGAATCTTCATGTCAATCCTCTTGAGATAAAGTTTGGCAGCGTCCTCAGGATCCATGCCAACAAACTGCGATTGTGGTATCTTAGCATCATCCTGGTACTTCCAACACTCTGAAGGGAGCTTTACATCTGGAGATGATATTTTGACACTTCGAGCATTCTCCTGAAGTATCTTTTCATCCGTAACATATGATTCAAGGAACAACGTCTGAAATGAGAATTAGCCTCTGTCAATCGAGGATGAGATTGTTGTTATAAGCCATACCTGAACATCATGCTTAGCAAACTCTTTTGCGAGAGATCTGCGACCACCGGAAAGTGGGTTGACAGCATCATAGATAGCAACTTGACCATTTTCGTGATTGAGCCAGGCATAAATATCTTCACGACATTTCTTGAGAATCTTTTGTCTAAGCATAACTGAAGCAGCAGATGCATTGATAAAGAAATAATCATCAGGGACATCCTGACCTGGGCCCATTGTAGCACGACGATAATCCCCTAGATGGAAGATTCTTGTCTTGACACCCAACCTAGGAAGAATTAGCAGAGAAGCGATATTTAGGATTAGATAAAAACTTACCATTGTAAATAACGCGAAAGTGAGACAGAGATATGTCTACGGAAGAATGATCAATCAGTGAAACTGCATCTAAAATCTCATCTGGAGGAATAACTCACGTTTTTCCACGCGCAGGAAGACCAACTAGGACGATAGCGATTCTTCCAGAATGGAAAAGTCTACCTGACTCAGTTGAATACAATTGAGCTGGCGCCATAGTGGCCTTCTCATCTGGCAAATCATGAACTCCATCGATGAAAGTTGAAGATCTCCGACGAAAGCGAGGAGAATTGGCCGCGATTTCCGCAGTTCTAAGCTCATGGTCAGTCTCAGTGAACAAGGTATCGGCGAGCTCTAGTCTCGCCATGATAGTGCTAATAGAGCGTTGAGAGAAAATATCGGTGGTGGCTGTGATTGAGAAGAGGAGGCCGTTGTGACTTCCAACTTCCGTGGAAGGCAAGTCCAGAGTTGAAAGAGTGAACTAGGAAAGAAGAATGGCGCAACAAAATCATCTCAAGACTACCTGAATCTTAAACGAGGGGGTAAAAATGAATAACCAGAAAAATTATGACCACTCACAACAAAGTATCCATCTTTCTAGATTTTCCACAAAAGTAGTTCTCGAAAAAGAAACTCTGCAATCTAAATCCGTTGTGATTGATCTTTAACCAAAAATCTCAAATATTCAGGAATTGGACAGATGAAGTGAATATACAGTAGCACTTGAGTCTTGCTTCCTTTGCTCCTGGCCAGTCTTTTCTTTCCTTTGGTAATCTCGTGACTTCAAGACCAAATCCCGTATATTGTGTAATTTCGAGAATGTCTTTCCGAGCACAAAGCACCTTTTAAATCCTCGTGTTCCCGGAAGAAAAAGAGACGAGCAAGTGCAATGAGCCGTACACGCGTTAGTGGATTCGCTCTGGTTAAAAGTATCAAGGCAAAGCTTTGTTCAATATTTGTCTCACGCAGCCTCTAGTTACTCCACCAGTTGCTCTCGTGGATATATACCCGGACTTCCTTTCAAAACTTCTCGGCGCTTGGTAGTTTCAGATATCCGTCGGTAATCTTGTGCAATGAACTCTTTTCAACCGCCCGCCGTATGCTTTGATGGGAAGCACGAAATCTATCAATACCAAATGTCTGTGGTCGTATGAGTTTTCGAAGGTTGGAGGACGAAAATGCGGTTCGTGATTGTCCTTGCTTTAGCTTCAGCTAAGATTATCAAGATAAGTGGTAGATCAAAGATTAGTCAATCGATGCATTCACTTGACCAATCATAAAAGAAAGGTTTTCGAGAAAATTCACTTCGGGATTGAAGCGGGATGAATTTATTCGTGCCTGGATTCAGAATTGATGCCTCATCAACAACAACTTATTATTCATATTTTAGCTGCAATTCACTTCAATTAGGTATGTTAATTATATTGTGAGAACTTTGTTTTCATGGACATTCATTCATATCCTGTCTTTTATACACAGCTAGGTATCTACAGTGACAAATACTATCATGCCTCCCTCCCATCGTCGTCGCTGCAAAATCGAATCACTATAATACAGAAGTACTCATCCTCATATAACATCTCCGTCATGATATCTCATGCATCATCCATGATCAAGTTTCGCATCAAACTATCCGCTATCTTCAATAAAAGCACTCGCAATGCTTTCCATTCCAAACCAAATTTCAGATATGCTGCTCCAACAACGCAGGGTCCCGAGAACATGAGGTATAAAGAAAGTCTATGATATGATAGAAGAAAATGAAAAGGTTGGATCATCATCTTTTGGTTCGGACATGCATGCAGAAGTGTACTCCTTCTTCCAGCGGTAGAACAAAACGAGGTTCAAGGTTGTAGTAAAACATCTCGAAAGGAAATGAAGAAGCATTTCATGAAGGTCTGGCATAGCAGAAATGAGTCCGTTAAGTAGATAAGGTAGGTGGCTAGTCGGTATACATGTTCTTGTTCGTAAAGGGTTTTATGTTATGGCATTAGAATTCGATTAATTTTGGGAGTGGAGGATGTGCTTTGGGAAGCATTGTGTCGAAACCCATATGTTTAAAATGGGATTTGAGGTGGGGCACCTCCGACTGCCATTGCTTGTTCTTCGACCGCTTCATCACCAGATTCGATGGAAACTGCTACTCCAATCTTTGCTGCTTGCTATAAAATTTATTAGTCAAGATTTAACAAGTCTCAAATAGGGACAAAATACCTTGAAATGATCCATCTCAGCTGCAAAAGTAAGCTGCACAGGTGGTGCAACTCTCTTCTCTAATAAGCAACTCAACTTTCCAGTTGAATCAACTTGAGCTCTGAAAGTAGACATTCTGAAGTCATACTTAGCACCAACAGTTGTGACACCCTCTTTTCTAATTGGTCCTCCCATCATTCCAGCTCCAGACAACCCCGCGAATTGCAAGTTGAGATCCACACCAGCCTCGACCTTATCTGTCAATCTTCTCCAAAAAGATGTGTTTACAGCTCCTTGCGCTTGTAATTGAGCACTAGCAATCCAATCGCTACCCTTGTATTTAGCACAATACGATACCGCAGTTTCGGGTCCTTGGTTCATTGCTGCTCGTTGCCAGACAGCCTCCAAACCCAAAGCAAGGTTTGGTGTAACGGCTTGTAAATATTGACCAATGAAAATACCGGTGAATCCTCCGTCAAGTATCGAAGGGTTGAGAGATTTGATTGAAGCTGTGAAATCTTGTCCGGTATACTCGTTGTCTAATTGCATCATAGCTTGACCAGGGGCGACTTGAAGTTGTGTCTTGGTAACGAAAGCTGGAGTCCATCTGTAATTGAATCTAGTGGTAAGTTGCCCTTCATTGTCCATGTTTCCTTGCATAAAGATCTGTCAATCGCATTGTCAACTTCTTTTCCATAATTTATAGTGGGAGCCTCGTATAGATTGATGAGAAAATCTCCATCATTCCATTACTGACCTTGCTTGTGCCGAACAACGCTCCAAATGTGTATGGGGGTAAGCCTTGAGATCCCATAGAAAATGCGTGGGAGACTTGGAATAAAGGTGCCATGCTGAAAGGCTTGGTGAGATCTGCTCTCAGACCAGAAAATGTGTAGTTGTTGAGAAATACATCGCGTTGAACCTCTCTAGCAATGTTCTCAACTGTTCCAGGGTTTGAGAGACCCAGCGCTTCCCTCTTCTCTTGGAAAGTATTGTATGCATTTGACAAAGCCCCGGCGGCAGCATTATTGTAAAGGAAGCCCAAAGGCGATTCCTTCTCCAGCGCAAAAGACGACATTTTTTTCTATAATATGATAACACTGAGAGGATGAAGTAGTATCAGTATATGCGAATGAAAGAATATCGGATCAGAGGGATTGGTGGTGGGTGATTGCGAGCCTTCAAAACTGATGGACAAAAATACTTTCGAGGTTGATGCGACTGAACTTTTTCTTGAAAGAGCTCTAATCATTACGAGGCAGAAATTCAGGCATTAACAATGACGAGTGTGCGAGAGCTTACATAATTATCATGTGGTACCCCTCCATCGTCTCGGATCACGTTCTAGCATTCTATTCAAGAAGTCATTTTGCTCCTATCACCCTATTGTGGAGATGAAAGTATTAAATTTACGAATTAGACTATCCTTACGGGAGTTTAAAATATATATATACCTGAGAATACGTATATAGATTGTTGAATAGACAATCACATTGGTCAATCGTTTAATCGAGGGGTGATGAATCTTAGGTCTATTCAATCGAACAGAGATCTCTCTATATATCTCTATAGAACTTTACACTCATGATCAAAGGAAGGATAAGAACAATTAGCTAATGAACGAGTCAGTTTCATTACTTTTCTCGGTTCTAATATCAACTTTCCAAATATTTCTTCTCATGATTAAGACGCAGCTTCTTCGCTTACTTCCTAGATCGTTCTTTCGAACCCCTTCGTAGGCCGGATTCAGGCTAGTATAGACTGTGCCTCATCTTCAACATACTCTATACCTCTTCTCGTGGAGAAGCTCTTGTCTCAGGTCATCCTCTGTTTCGTGCAATACCATATATAAGCATATATAAGCTACAGCATCTTTTCCTAACGCAGTACGAGTCCCTTCCCTGATCCGCTTTCCTACACTCATCGTCAAATCCCCCAAATAATTGAGTTATTCTCCATTCACCTAATCGAGTCACTTATACGTTCTACTCTCCCAATCATCCTAATACAGGGTCTCGAGAATCAAGGTCTCATCTGCACACTACCGCGATTCTTCCTAGACAAATTGCACATTCGAACTCCTAGACGACTAGCATCTTTCCCAGCCTCTCTTTCATTGAGCTATCACATTTACTCAATGATCATGCAATATTCTTCCATATATCTCCACCAATTTACAAAAGTGCCATCTTGCGAAGAACCACCTTTACCAACCATCTCAAATCCAAGCACTATTCTATTATGTCGCTCCTGCTCATGTATACCAACCACAGACATACAACCAACGCTTCAAATTGAATCCACGATACCCCTCCACCATCGCCATCCAAATTACCAAACACCCAAATCCCCCAACTTTGCACTCTTCCTCCATCTAATACCCAGAAGATATCGCCACCAAACACCCATCAATCCCAAAACCGTCTCCGCTATAATCCAAACCCATATTCATACCTAAATCTCAAATCAACTTGCAACAAATCTCACAGAACAACTACACATCCCATCTCACACAATAGATTTCTACCACCCCTCTCCCCTCTCCCCGCTCACAAAATATCAAAACAGTCCCTAAACCTCAGACTCCATACCACCGCATAAAGATTTTCATATTGTCCGGATTCACAATCTCAAATTCGCTACCTAATTACCTACACATGACATCATCTACCTAGCACTCGAATCCCTTAGCTACACTAGTCTATTGATTGATCTAATTTGATATAGACTAGACTCCAAACCTAGATTCAATATTAACATTAACATTCCTTCTCCCTTCTCCCTTCTCCCTCTCCGTCTCCCTCTCCTTCCGCAGCTATCTCACTTGCAACCCCCCCCCCCAAAATAACCCAGTAGAGCATAACAACCAAGCATCAACCTCTACAGAATTCAACAATAGTAAACCACACATACCTATCCTATACCCTCCCACTCTCTCACTCTCTCACCATGCATGTTCATCCCGATCTCCCTTTCACATTATACGATAGAAGAAAAAAGGACATAGAAGTGTATGGATATATAGGGACAGTCTCTATGGAGAGTATCCATATAATATTGCTATTACCATGGAAACTACTATGCCATCTCAGTTCACAACACCACATATATCATACCAAACCACAACCCAGCGTGTCTCATTTTCAAAATCCAAAAGATTCAGATCACAATGAAGAACGCGGAATTCCGCTCAGGTGTTCTTGATATATCAGCTAGGTATGAAATCTACAGCTAATTCAGATCCAGACTGAAAATTTTTCCACAATTTGATTATCCTGATGGATCATCTTGTTCTTTTACTCCTTATACATTCGTACTATGCATCCAGTTCATCTGTGTATCCAACTTTGGAAGTATTTCCAGCGCTCTTTGAAGAAACTCCGGTTTCTTCCCCGAGCTTCCCTAAATGAAAACATAAGGCATGGTGACTACCAAACTCCCAGCTTCCCAGCCCACTCGGGACGTAAACCCCTCTACTCTGCCCCCTTATCCGACCACACAGCGTTCATACCCTATCTTGACCCACCAACACCCGAATCCTGTCCCAAAATTCCCGCTCTTTCCCACATTCCCTTCCGATGCAGCCACCGTGAACTGCTCCCACCTCCAACCTCCCATTACCCTCCCAGAAAGCCGTGTAACGTGACCTATCCCATTTCCCATTCCCACCACGATCCCATCTTGATACGTGCTACATTACCGTCCCATCTAGTCTCATCTACATACATATTGTCCATCCGTACATCGCTACCCACCGCTCACATGCCAGATGGCAGACACCGATCGAGTTTCCACCACCGCACCGCACTGTACCGAGTACCTGAATCCTAGTTCTAGTATCCTATGCGTCGCACCAAGAATCGGGAACAACACCCGAAGCCAAGATCTTTAACCGATCGAAAATTCGCAACACAGCACTCTCTCTATGTAAATATAAATATAGCCAAGAGACAACAGAGAACACAACGCCACAGCAAGTTCTTTTCCCGAATTTAGTCCCACGATGAAAACCCGATCCCAGATAAAGCAAGCAAGCAAGATGAAGCAAGACGTGAGAGAAAAGTAGACTGGTTACGCAAAGAAAGGGAAGAAGGTACCGAAGTCGCATGGCTGTCTAATCATGTGATAAGATATGATATATAACATGCCGTAAACGGCTTTTTGTCAAGGAGTCCTTGCGCGGGATCCTCGGGAACGGAGGATCGAGTCGAGGAGCTGAAGTTGCTTTCCGACTTGACCCTGTCCAGATTTCAGACACGAGAAAGAGCGTTGCACGATAACGATAAGCGTGCGAACAAACGGTGGAGTATTAACTATGTATAGTGGAGCTCTTCCCTGCTCCCGCAAGCCAAACAAACAAGCGCAAGAAAACAAGCAAGCCAGCAAGCCCGCCCTGATAAACTCGAGACAAGGGGTTTCGAACGGCGCACATGAATCTGTTTTCCATCTCTCTGTAGCCATAGCTAGCTGGGCCCGGCCATTTCACAAATTCCCAACGCGAATTTATTTGGAACCGAGATTCATTACAGAAGAGGCACCAGGTACCAGTGCATTGAGCAGATACCAAGACACGAACTCGTGCGAAGAGAATAATAGCAATAATCTAATACTCCGTAGTGACCTCTTAGCCAACGTGGCTCACCGGATAACAATATACCGGCATAAGAGACGCGTTTGGCTTCTCTCCAGAGAACCATACACATATCGATCATCAGATCCACTACAATTGGTACATTAATCACACTGCCTGCACACTTTGCAAAAAGCGTGCGTGAAGGACAAGCGACGCAATCGATACTTCGATGCATATTCATCGCCTGCCCAAAGTCTTGGAAAAAGCGCCATCCACGTGACGAACGTCTGGTACGACGACTTGGACGGAACACTGCCCGGTGAATTTCTTCACGGAAAGGTATGCGGGAGGAAGGGGTGAGCCCGATGGTTTTGGTAATGGGAGGAGGCGGGAGAGGTATTTTGGAGTACGCGTTCGACGATATCTCTGTATTGTGTTCTTCAAACCAATCATCAAGATGAGGAATTCTACCCACCCAATCCAAAATTCCCCTCTCATCTCCACACACCCAAGAAGAGCGATGCTTGCTCTCTCGGTCGCCCAAAGCTTCAAAAGGTCGGTTGTACGGGATCCAAGGATACCCACCTAGGTATTCGTAGGAGAAAAAAAATAGACCAAAATTGATCACTGGCGAAGGACTTTAATAATCCAATTGTTTAATTTCAGTTCAGAGAACTAAAAGTTAAGATAGTATCATAATTAAAGATTATCTAAGCATTTATTTGATACCCTAAATTCTCTTGATTCCATTTGTACTTGATTTATGATAGAATTTCTTGAGACAATCAATTTTGACCTCTCTTTTCTCCTATGAATAACATACCTACCTCCTATCTACCTCCTACATACTTCGTAACATACATCACATACATCACATCACATCACATCACAAACGCACGGTCATTCCCTCATTCTACGAATAGATCATCTTGTGGTCTATGCAAGCAAGCTCTGTCTATATTTGATGATGCTCTATACATCCTTCGTACATACAGGCGACCTCGGATACAGAAGTGATCAATGATCAATGATCAATGATGAATGATGAATGATATTTCCCCTGCCATGAGACTCCGTTTCAAAATCTACATACAATCTGATTGGAATAAATTAAACGCGTGGCGACGGATGCTTACCATACACATTTCTCATCGATGTGACCATACAATCCTTTGGTAACCGTGATTGTGGTGGCGATATCGACGACGACATCAAACCATACCATATCCCTTCCCCTCTGAAAAAAAAAAAGTCGATTCCATCACACAACCATTGATCTTGATTTTTGTACCGGTAATACATGCATGCATGAACAAATGAATGAATACATACCTACATTTCTAATCCAGATATCCAGATTCTCACCCAATCGGAGATAAGACTGTATTCTACAATAGTTATATAATTCCTGCACTTAATATCATTATATTAGATACACCAATCCCAATTCTGATATATGATAGAAAGTTCTACACTCATTGCTATACTAGTAAGATCATTCCCGTCACGACATTCGATATCAACATCTCAAAGCCAGCCACAGGAAGTAGAGTAGTCCGAGATGCACATACGATACATGAGGTAGTATTTCCATCCATCTCGTCACCATGAGATCTCGACATTGACTGATCAGCAGAAGATCAATAAACGCTCTTGCTCTCTCACTCCTAAAAGATTGTGGTAGTTATGATATGCTACGAATAGTATGAATGGTAAGGATACCTACCTAGTATCTTCCACCATCTACCCCGCTTCCTCCAAAGAGGCAAAGCAAAGCAAAGGAAAGCAAAGGAAAGGAAACAAGAATAAAAATAAAATCAACAATTAGCAAATACATGCACACCCACCACAAAACAAAACGAAATCGACCATCCCAAACCAGACAGAGAAAATAAAAAATGATAATCCTCTACCCATCCCATTCCGGTTCTCCCACAGATAGATACATACCACCATACCTACCTAGTCCATCCATCCATCCATCCGTCCATTCGATATCCTTCAACCCGCCCGCCTCCAGGGAAAACGTGAAAAGTTGGTGCGCGCTGCACCGCCGTTGAAACGCAATTCGAAAAAACGTATGATGCCGTCACTGTACCGAGGTGAGATGTTGGTTGCGGATTAAAGTTTCATTACATAGCTACCATAGGTAGGTAGGTAGGTAGGTAGGTACTTTTCCTGTCAAGAATTTGGGATTTTGTGTAGGTGGTTTTATACTTCTTTCTGTACATTCCAGATAGAGCAACTTGATAAATGATGTTTGAGAGGTGATGATAGATCTCTGATCGTTCAACCGGAATATCTCATTCGTTGTTGGTTATATGATATTTGTCTCATACATATATTGTCGAATAATATAAAATCTTATATACAATACAATAAAACAAGCTATCTAAAACATCGTACTTTGAATAAGTAGTAATAGGTAGCAGGAATACTCCAATTCATCACTTATACCCATAGATAAGTACCTACCTAGTATCCCAACGCGAAGACAGACACATTTATGCCTACCATCAACCTCCTCACCTGCTCTGCTGTACTCAGCGCGGTCACAGCCAGCGACACAAAACCGCATCATAGTCGTAGTCGTGGTCGTAGAATACAAAGTCCATCAAGTAGTAATCAATCAATCAATCAACCAACCAATCACAGCAATCCATCCATCCATCCACCCACCCATCTCTTCCATCTCTACAGCCAGCATTCATGCAATCAGCTACATATAACCTCACATCACTCGCCTCGCTCATCTCACTCTTCCCAAGCTCCCAAGCTCTCACCTCCACCAACTTCCTTCCTTTCCTTTCCTTTCCTTTCCTTCCCTCCCTTCTTTTCCCTTCCCAGCCCCAATCATCTCACAACATTCAATCAACCTACCCACCCCCCCAAGTCTAGTCCATAGCCATGAACACCTACATTATTTACTGCGCGCAGAGGGTTGGTCGTACACGACAATCTCCCTTTTAGGGCGTGGAGATTTATGGGTATTAGTTGTGTATCTGGTGATATGGTATGTTGTTTTTCTTTTGTTTTTGCTATGGAGTTTTGGATGGTATGTATATATATACGTACTCGTATATCATATTATATAGCATCTAAGAATCAGATATTTAACCTCACCTACATGGGAGAATTCCATTACGAGGATTTGATATAGAATATAGAATGCGTATAGAGAGATAGATACCTAGATAGATCGATAGATAGATCGATAGATAGATAGATAGTGGACTGAATGGATAGGTAGTTCCGTGATCAAACTCAGATCTAGATCTTTCGATACCTATATACATACATACACACCTACACACCCATCTAGATACCTATACAGAGATGCCATGAATATCAACACCAATAAACAAATAAACGAATGATCACGAATCACAATAGCTTGCTTCACCATTCTTGACTTTTCCTCGCGTGCTGGTCTGATCGAGTCTGGTCTGGTTTGGTCTTTTTGAATGAATACCGGTATGGATTGACAATGATACGAAGCCACCTCCCCTCCCCTCCCTCGGACAAGAAATCACGAGCCACGAGTCACGAGGACAACAACGAAGAAGACCAATACTAATGATACATTTTGAGATTTTGAGATTTTCGACGACATGATATGATACGATATGAGCAGGACAAAAGAACAGGGGCTGTTAGGGGGAATGAAATGGTAGAGGATGGATGGATGGATGGATGATGGATGGATCATATATGTATATGGTCTCGCGTGTAGATATGGATATACATATAAATGTGAATGCGTATTGAAATCTAACATCTAATATCTGATAATAGCTTCGAGCTTCGCAATGAACATTTCGGCTCCTGATTTTGAGTAACTCATGGTGGTCTGTCTATTAGCTATGGCTACCTGCTTAGCCGTGTTTTATCATTATCGCTCTTATTGACATTTACATTTACATTTATTAACATTTAATCGATTCAAACTCTTTCACTTGCAAGTCCTCAGATTATGCAATTCTCTGGATATAACTTCATATATGTATGTATATAATCCTCATTCATATATACCTAGATATAATACCTGATATCGATATTAAGCAACACAGTGTACGTACAGTACAGTACAATACATACCGCAATCCCTCCATCCATCCATCCATCCAGCCCCTCTCGCTCATCTCATCCATGCCATGATCCATCTCGTATCCCCCCCATCCCATTCTCCCCTGTGATTCACCCACCACCGTATCCCCATTCCAATCCCCAAATCCTTACCATCCCATAATTTTCCTGGACCCGTGACCGAATAAACCCTAAAAAACCGGGTCCCACCACGGACGACAAGCGTTGCAAAACGGGCCTTAACTCACGCTTGCGTTGGTCGTTTGTTGGCTGCTGACTTTCTCTCTAACTGCTCTCGGTTCGGGAGAGAAAAATGCATGAAATTCATTCCTACAGAGGGCGCGTTCAAGGTGGAAAAAATCATATGGTGCGGGAACTAGGTTTGACGAATAGGTACCCTGGATTTTAGTCGGGACCATGTTGGCGGTATCTAATTCTCATTGGGTCTCGGGTTGAATTTTGGGATGGGTGTTAGACTGATGGAGAGGGGTTTGGAACTTATTGATAACATGAGCGACACGAGGAGAGTTGACGAAACGTCGGGTTTGGGTGTGTTCTGTCTGTGTCTTTCTAACCTTGTGAATTGTACATACAGTATGGCTTGGTGTAATGAAGATGTTGTTGGTGGCTGGTGGTTACCTTGAAGCTTAGTATACTTCATTAAGCAATGTTCAGAGTTACCTCCCTAGTCATCAATGTAATTATGGATATGTATGCTGGCTCGATGATTCCACTGAAAGGAAAGCGAGAAGCCACCAACAAGCCATTTCCTACACTGATCAACAGATACATGATGCTGAGTACACCAAACACTATATGATGAGACACTCTGCAAACGAATTTCATGCCTCGAAAAGTCCAAAAATCCAAAAGGCTTCTTTGATATCTTGGCTAAGCCAAAGACCGGGTTGACAGTACTTGGTGACTTGAATGAGATAAATCAAATCCAGTCATGATTCGTGGTACTTCATATTTGTCCTACCTTACAATCTCTTTGAATTACATGCAGATTAATCACTTGTATTCCCCGTACCTATAAGGTACCGAATATCAAGTATCAGTATCGAGTATACCATATCTTGTCAACTGGTACAACATTGCCTCAAATGAAGAGATTTGAAGCCAATCCTGACCGGAATCTTTGTAACTTGGCCCGTGCATTGTATACCAAGAATGACCATGTGCATCCCAGAACATTCAACCCGACTGGTGAAGGAGACTTTTAGTGGTAAAACAAAAGTGACCATTCCTCAGGGAATTGCATCGCATCAGATATAGTAGGCGAAAGACGAGATAAAATAGATTGACTCTGTCCTTCAATCCACCAATTTGAGCCTTCTTTTCATCAAGGGATGTCCTTGACCTCACAGATTGATTCCCGCAAAAGGGGGCTCACGAGGCAAATGGATGTTGCTATGAAGTCTCACAGAAATGATGGATGGACTCGAAAAGGATGCAAAGTACCCGTCATTTTGCGCCAAGAACCGGGTACCCATAATGACTACGACATCCAGATGAGGCAGTGTATTGTCTGTACGGGTGTAACTCTTACCGTTAATATATCAATACGGCAGGTTGCCGGCCGCGGAGAGACACAGGATACCCTGAGGAGGTATCATCCCAATGAATTGGGAACATGGGAATCGACATTCCCATCTAGTATCGTGGACATTGACTCCTTTGGGCTAGCCGAATCCAATCGAATCATCAGGGGGATTGACGATGATCTGATATGGCTGGACACACCTCGCATCTAGACTCTGTGAATGAACCTCCTTTGGGAATCCTCGAGCGTGAGTATAACCAAATTCTATTCCCTCACCCTCACACGTCCTCACACGGACGACGGGGAAGACGGAGAGAGCGACAGAATGATTCCATCTCCTGCTACATCAGCATGCTGTACCTCACCTCTCTACCCACTGGATGGGACTTGCTGTCCTTTTTCTTTATATATGTGCACCCATTCACTCCATGCAGCATTGCCCCAAAAGCGTAATTAGCTTCAGCTCCATGTACGCGTTGCACCACTCACAAATCGCAAAGCTCGACCTCTAGTCGATCGTTCGACGTACATACCATACTACATATGGACGTGCGATACGCTTATGCAATGAGGACTGTTTTGGGATATGTCACGGGTCACGGGTCGTTTTTTTTTTGATGGTTATTTATGATTATTTTTGATCGATGGATGTTTTTGATCTATGGAGTAGTTATCGAAAATAGAAATGCAAGTTCAGGCATGAATACATTATTATTCATATTATTACTGTACTCCAAACATCATACCTACCTATTAGAATCAACAGTCCATAAATGAATGGATTTGATCGTTTAATTCTTTATTAATAATTCTCTTTCTC
Organism: Botrytis byssoidea; assembly: GCF_014898295.1. Lineage (NCBI taxonomy): Eukaryota > Fungi > Ascomycota > Leotiomycetes > Helotiales > Sclerotiniaceae > Botrytis > Botrytis byssoidea. The sequence continues at coordinate 675,608 of NW_024065858.1, read as the reverse complement.
CTTCTCTTTCCCTCTTACGTGCCTTTCTCACTAAAAGATGCTCAGACATTAATATGGCGCGTGCTGGGGCATCAGAATTGATCCCATGATCGTTTTTAAATCACTCCATTACTGAAACTTTGTCCTCTTGGGAAGCCTTTATGGAACCTTAATCACAGACTTAAAACCAAAAATTGAATTGGCATGTGCTTGTTTGTATGTAACTTTAATGATCAAAAGTCATTTATCCCCCTTATTCATCAATACGTGAATAAGGAAAGAGGTACTCAATATCCATATTGTACTCGGTCTGAAATTGATTGAGGGGGGGAGAGAGAGAGAGAGAGAGAGAGGGAGAGGGAGAGAGAGAGAGATGGAGAAAGAGAGATGGAGAGAAAGAGAGAGAGATAGAGATACTAGGTAGAGATAGAAAGGTGGTCCATAACCACCACACTGGCACTAAGTACCGGGTTCGAGGAATATAGAATGATTGTCCTACCTTACCTTGCCTGACCACGATGGGATCTAGTAAAGAGGACGTTCACACATGATCTTCTGAGCATCTCACATACCAGGTAGGTCGAGCATAGTTCTAAAACTCGAGGTACGATTCGAGGTGGCAATGACTTGACCAATTGCATCAACTCCCCATTCCCAAGGGATGATACATAGCAGAGTACGTAGCTCCGTGGAGGGCAATCTCGACAGTATTAGCTTGCGAGCGAGCAGGTACCGTTCCACGTTCCTGAAAGAAAGATTTTCCGGGTCTCGTTTTATGCTTTACCAAGACTGTGGTGATGGCAAAAAGATTTCCAAGTATGAAGGCCATAAAGCTTGGATATGACATCAATGGTTTGGTATGTTGGTATCTCGAGTATTAATAATCGGAGCTTGATTGAACAAGTAATCAATGCTAGGAAATCGAAATAGGGAAAAAGGAAGCTCTTTTTCTTTGTTCCTCTCTTGGATGAATTGAGATGTGAGATACCCAGAGACTTGATTGAAATTCATCAAGGCACAAAATGTAATTGTGTACATGTAGTCTGCCGTAGACTTGTTAATATGCTTGTTGCTTCTATGACCTAAATACAGAAAGAAATACCACGAGATGATATGAATATCTCCCATCAATATGTGGTATAGAATTCTGTCAAGTACGAGGCGTACGCTATCAAAGGTAGCACAGAGGATTTAAATGTCTATAATGTCATTGATTCACAAATCAAGGTCATGTTAGAGATCTTGACAGAAAATAACCCCTAACTAAAAACTACTCGATGCCGAGAATTTCGAACCCCTCATTCTTGTCCCGCATTGAGCTTCACGTTTATCATTTCTCATCATTGCTCAAAGAATACCAAACTACCTACTGATTGTCCTTGGAGATTCGGAGTTGATTTATGAAGATATACATCTAATAAATTCCGACTCTACTAACAGATCATTCGTTCTACCAAACGGATTTAGATTATTCTATTTAGATATTTTATTTACTTCAAACCTATAAGTTACCTCATCATTTCTCTACCCAGCTTTTTCCCTTCACCATCCGCCTCCTCCTCCTCCTCCTCCTCCTTTAATCCTTGTCTCTCCCATCTTTCTCTCCAGTACTCCACGAGTCCTATAAAAATAATTCATCCCCTTCCCTGTCTTTTGCCCCCCCCTCTGTATACACTTTGCTGCAATGCAGGACAGAAAAAAAGACAGCAAAAGGAAAACCAAACGTCAAGCTCAAGCACGCTAATCTAAGACCAAATGATTAAGCGATTGTCATCTTACCTACGTCTATCCGCTTTTTATGTTGGTGGTGACCCCTCATATGGCTCGTTCTTGCCAACCCTTCGCATGGACTAAGGCAAAGCATCCACTATCCACTGTTGATCTCTGAGAGGAAGAAGATCATTCGCCGACACGCCTCTTACTCCACAATCCAAAGTTTAACACCTGCACCATCGAAATTTATTCACTAGACGACTACATTCGTCAAATGAACACGGAGCTTGATATTCTAGGTACAGCTTTCGCCCACAGTACAAAGTACTCGCTTCGTACCTACCGGAAGATAGAGAGAAAAGCAAGTAGAAGTAGATGATAAAAATTAAGGAATTTTGACAAAAAGTAAAAAGAAGGGACTTTTAGCCCCTCTCTCTTATCCTCCACCCTGTTCATTCGATTGAGCTACAAATCTTGACTCCCTATGATTGTCGACAAGAAGACCAATTTGATCATTCAATTTACTCGGTACTCAGTCCAATATTGACCTCGGAACCCCCTGTGCTCACTCTATTAAACCTCTCACTACATTTACATCACGTTATGAACTCCCGTCTCGATCTTTTTATCCTTCTGCCTTCTGACCTACTACCAACAAAACAAGCCATCATCTAATCCTACCTCTACCAGCCTCTTCTGATCCTCGTTGGGACCCCTTCATTAGACTGTGAGAATTGATATCACAAAGTCCCGGGAGTCTGTTGCAAATTATCGAGGCGTCTACTCTAATTCCATCGCCTGACTGCTAATATCTTTGATACCTCATCCATCCAATCCGGTTCCAGTCATTCTCAGTTACCAATACTACATATATGTAATAATTACTTATATCACAATGCATTCAGAGTAATAAGATCAAATCACAGCCTTGTTAGACAATATCAAATCGAGTCCCATAAGCCCAAAAAGGAAAGATTAATTAACAAACCTCCCTCGACTATTTTGTTGTGTCATGATCATTTATTTGAATTAGATATTGGAACAGCTACATACAGCCTTTTAACCTTTTCTACTCTTGCCTTTCTTCCTGCCCAAAATACAACGTGCCAGCCTTATCTCATCAGTCACTTCCCCAACTGTTTTGTTCTATATCATCGAGATTATATCTTTCGAATCAATCCCAAACAACGATTCAACATTTTCATCTTGAATTGTGTTACAAGACCCAAGAGATCCTGTCCCCCCCTCCCCTCATTACAAACTATTGGTACCTTTTTTGACTGCGGTACGGTACGATGATTGGTAAATAAGAGGCGCACGAAGAAGTCGCTAGGAACGAGACTACTGAGAACGAATTAAACACTACGCTTGAAGGATCATGAGCAACAAGTGACCATTACAAAAAGCACAAACGGGTCAAACCTTTTTGAACGAATCAAGAAGTCAGGAAATACTACCCTAGTCGACCATTAGTCCCAACTACTCCCATCTCCAAAAAAAACCGAGCGCGTGAGCAACATAGCCAGTATTTTGAGAGCCAAGGAATAAATAACTTTGGAGCCAAATTCAGACAGGACAAGACAAGAAGCAGAAGAGTAGAGGAGTTGGATTCACTTAGCAGTACGCAACGACAAACTCCCTTAGCTACTACGTACACATTCACATTCAGGACGCAGGCAGTACGGAAGCACGATCTACGAACTACTCCCTTCAATCTTATTTTATAACTTCTTTTTTTTATACCTCAAGTATATTCATCCATTCAACCTCTTACATTACAATAAACTTCTCTCTCTTTTTCCTCTTTTACCCTTTTAGGTGATTTGTGGTGTCTTTTGGATCAAATCAAGAAATTGACCAGGCAAATTCACCCACCCAACGACCACTACTACTACCACCACCATTACGATCTCTTCCTCTCTCGCTCTCTCTCTCTCTCTCTCCCTCTTTTCTTTACTTTACACTGCCTCTACAGTCCCTTGACCATACACATAGACAATCACTATACACCACGCATCACGCACCTGCACTACCTTAGTTACCTTGCCTTAGTCTACCTTGCCTTAAGTTACCTTAGTTTACCTCAACCTTCCTCTTACTTCATCCATTCTCCATCTCACTCCTAGATTCCTCCCTCGCTCTCCGGAAATCATACAATCATACGGCCATCCGCATACGACCATTCGAGCATCGACCGACCATACGGCCATACGACCAATACACACCACCTCCTCCTCCTCCACAACCATAACCACCACTACCACCACCCACCATTCACCACACATCCCATTCATCCATCAACAAATCAATACATACTACCATACAGGACATATTACATACTATCCACTCAACGAACCACTTCAATTTTACCTTGATCACCTTACCTGTTCCGTATTTGAGAAAAGAAAGGAAACCCAAAGCAAAGCAAAGCAACACAAAACAAAACAAAACAAAACATAACCAAAAAATAACATAAACAATCACGCACAGCAACTACCATTGTCGAAGTTGATTTTATTCATTCATTGGAATAATCCTCGAATTTCGAACTTCAAGGTCCTTTCTTTACGAAATCGATACAATCTCATACATACCATACATACCATTCAAATTCGCATTCAATCCACAAATACATTAACATAACCATTACCTCAAGTTGAATTTAAAATACGGTACGCCTTGACCAACTCTTCTTTTGCCTTGCCTTGTTCATTCATTACTTCCGTACACATAATACATATTGGCACACTTGCACACTTGCACACTTGGACATTTACATTACATACACACCTTGTCTTTCTCTCTCTCTCTCTTATTACTCTCTCTTCCTGTCTCTCTCTCTCTCTCTCTCTGCCTTTACTTCTCCCTCCACACCACACACCACACACCACACACCACATACATAACATAACATAACATAACATCCATACATCCCATACATCCCCCCCCCATCCCACCGCCTTTCACCCCAACCCCTCCCAACCATTAAAGGGCCACAACCACTAACTCCCCAATTTCTCATCAATCAGCCGCAGTCTCACTTTGGTCATTAATCTTCGATTTTTTTCCAAGTTTTCGATTTTCAAATTCGGTGAATAATTTCTTCGACTGCTCGGCCTGTCACGTTATTGAAGATCATTCACTTGGTAATTACCGATTGATTACTTGTGGTCGCACACTCGGTATTCAATTGCCCAACACGGACTACAACAGGTCATCAACCAGTCTCCTCACAACCCTCCTCGTTTACAGCCCACTTCACGAACGATAATAATCGGTGTTTTGGACTTCACTATGTCGTCAAATCGGCCTGCTGCCTTCTCGAGCTTAAGAATGGGAGGTAAGAAACATACTCCTACATATGGTCTTTCCCCTTACCTTGCTACCATCTCTTTTTTTTCTTTGGGGAGAAAGATTGATGCTAACGTTTTTTTTTTAAATTCGACAGAAGTCATCCGTGAAAAGGTCCAAGATGGCGTTACTGGCGAAACCCGAGATATGCAATATACACAATGCAAGATTGTTGGAAATGGTTCCTTCGGTGTTGTCTTTCAAACCAAGTTGTCACCTTCAGGAGAAGATGCTGCCATCAAACGCGTTTTGCAAGACAAGAGATTCAAGGTCCGCGACGTCTCTTCGAGTCTACGAGGAATTGGTTACTGATACAAATGATAGAATCGTGAATTGCAAATCATGCGCATTGTTCGTCACCCCAACATTGTCGAACTAAAGGCCTTCTACTATTCCAACGGCGAGCGAGTAAGTGTATTCCATCCTGCACAAACATACTGAGCATTTCTAACGACCTTTGGGTAGAAGGATGAAGTATATCTTAATCTAGTGCAAGAATTCGTCCCCGAGACCGTTTACCGCGCATCAAGATATTTCAACAAGATGAAGACAACCATGCCGATCATCGAAGTCAAGCTTTACATTTATCAACTCTTCCGCGCCCTAGCCTATATCCACTCCCAAGGAATCTGCCATCGTGATATCAAGCCACAAAATTTGCTCTTAGACCCAGGCAGTGGAATTTTGAAGTTGTGTGATTTTGGTAGTGCAAAGATACTCGTAGAGAATGAGCCAAACGTTTCATACATTTGCTCACGCTACTACAGAGCACCCGAGTTAATTTTCGGTGCTACTAACTACACAACCAAGATTGGTAAGAACACACGCATGGTGAAGACGGAGTAAATGATGCTGACTGTCTTGATAGATGTTTGGTCAACTGGTTGTGTGATGGCAGAATTAATGCTTGGTCAACCACTCTTCCCAGGTGAATCTGGTATTGATCAACTCGTCGAAATCATCAAGGTCTTAGGTACACCAACTCGGGATCAAATTCGTACCATGAACCCCAACTATATGGAGCACAAGTTCCCTCAGATCAAGCCACACCCATTTAACAAGGTCTTCCGCAAAGCCGATGCTAGTGCCATCGAGCTCATCTCCAAGCTGTTAGAGTATACTCCTACTGAGAGACTCTCAGCCATTGAAGCTATGGTTCACCCATTCTTTGATGAGTTACGTGAACCAGACAAGACATTCCCGGATTCTCGCCACCCCGGCAACTCAGCAAAGAATCTCCCAACTCTGTTCGACTTCTCTCTTCATGGTATGTTATGAATTTTACTTTATGTGATACTAGCATATGATACTAATCCTTTAATAGAATTATCCATTGCACCGGAACACAACCAACGGCTGGTACCGCAATATATTCGAGCAGGTTTGGTAGCCAGAGATAGCAAACTTGATATTGATAGCCCAGATTTCAAACCATTGACGAGAGATGCGATGATGGCAAGATTAGATTGAGGGAGGAGTTAAAGCAAGATGACTGATGAATGAATGCTTTCCTGTCGCTCGACCTTAGAGCTCTGCAATGGAGTCGAGATTTTTCGAGCGATAACACCCGGCTATAAAAAACCCCCAGCATATTAAAGGTTCTGCATATCTCGTCTGCAACGTTGGCAGGCCAAAATCAAGTTTGTGGAAGTCCGGGAGATGCATGGCAGGAATACGAAGTTAGTCTATGATGATGGTATGCGTTATTTGGTTTGATAGGAATACCCATAAGGTGGAATTTTCGTTCAGCACGAGTTTTCAGTTCCAGCTAAGGATACTCCCTTGGTACTCGAAACAGCGGTGATTGGGAAAGGGATATGCAATATGATGGATATTGATTCATGAGGGGGGTTGTGGAAAGGGGGTGGGTGGTAGTTTATGGGATTCAACGAATACTTCTATCGGCACCTCGTTACTAGACTTTCTTGCATGAGGAGAAAAAATTATGGCCTTTTTGCTCTCGTCTCCCGTTTTTTGTTCCACAGTGTGTTGTGTGCCTCGTGTGATGAGGATTGATGGGTTGGCTGGACCTTCTACTTTTGCATTTTTCTGACTCTTTTCGTTTTCATCCTTTTCATTTTCTCTTCTTTCTCGGCACCTCTTCGATCGCTACTTGATATTTTGATACTCCAACACAGGCATGCAAGCAAGATTCAGGCGTGCCTCTTTTTTCTTTTACATTTTACATTTTAGTTGTGGTTGTCATGGTGGACGAATATTGATATGGCATGAATGGAAAGGATTAATTGATACGAGAGAAATTAAAGGAAAATAAATAGGATAGGGGTTACTAGGCTTACTATTAAAAAAGGGAAAATTCAAAGGGGTTGGGCTACAACTATTTCTCCATGTTACTGTTGATTCTTTCTTCTCACTTGTCTTTTTCAGAGCTTGATGGATTTATTGAAAGGGGAGAGGAGAGATGGAGAGAGGGAGGGGAGATAGATTGATCGGGATCGATGAACATGAGGGGATACTTTTCTTTTGTCATATGATCGAGTGGGTGGTTAGGATTGGTGAGGGGAGAGTTTGCTTATTGTTGTCGTCGTCGTTGTTGTTGTTGTTGCAATCGTTGTATTGAAAATGGACAAACCAGAAAATAACAAAATATGAATTAATTGAAGTGTATTGTGAAATGAAGTGTTTTTTTTTGCTTTGGTCTGTAAGTGATGAAATGTGATGAATATATTGTTGATGAGTCTGTGATTATGTGTAGGGGCACTATCACTACATAGGTAACTAGATGTGTGTCTTGAGGTGAAAACCCAAAGGCACTGAGAAGTATCTTTTCTTACAACTATATCATCCTTGCCTTGATGTATACACATTGTGACGATGCACAAGTGTGTATTGAGTTCTTTGAATAATAAAGTAGGTATATTGACGTTTTCTACCACCCTTTGATTTATTGAATTGCTGGGTACAATGAATGGCACATTCCATAGCCTCTCGCTGTAGTACCGGTATGTATGCTAATAAGGCAACAAGGCAACAAGGCAACATGGCAGCACGTCCTTCCTACCAGAGATGGACCGAGCTCCTTTTTTAGCATCACAGCTCGAATCTTGAAGAGGTTAAATGGATAAATAAATAAATCAATCTTCAAGGTTTCTCGAAGATTTGGTATTGGAATTGACTACGGCACCGCACACAAATCGGTCAATTCGATTGAGGGTTTCAAAGCGGGACGTCTTTTTTTGAAAGATTGTTTTGTTTGTTGATTGGTTTTGATTAATACGATTCGACACTTGGGAATTTTTAAAGGCTGTCCGCTGTCTGATCGATTGAGAAGGCAGAGGAGAATAAAAAGAGGAAGAGCAATTGATCGCGAATACGAAGAATAAAGCACATTGGAAATCAAATTCGGGCGCGACTCGACTGCGAAGTGAGAGGGATTTAGTAAAGGGAAAATAAGAAAAGATGGCGGATTATGAGAGAGGTGCTGAGAGGGGAGGAGAGAATAGAGGAGGGTATCAGGGAGATAGAGGAGAAGGGGGAAATAGAGGAGGGGATCGTGGGTATGGTAATGGGGAGAGGGAGGAGAGAGGTGGGAGAGGTGGTGGGTATAGAGGGAGATATAATGGGGGTGGTGGAAGAGGTGGTGGTGGTAGGAAGAGGTATAGAGGTTAGTCGATGTGCTTTTTGTTTGTTTTGTTTTCATTTTTGAGACGAGAGAGACGGTGTGGATAAGGCTTCGAGATAGTAATGAAGTCGATTGACGGAAGGGAAAGTAGTGATGAAGAAGATGGCGATTTGGAAGATGAGCTTCAGCTTCGAAAGCTTTGACGACAGCTTCGATTCTCGAGGGTTTCAGTGATCGCAGCACAAGAAACAAAGCTAATAATGTCATTCTCAAACCACAGATGAAGATGATTACGATCGACGACCTCAAAGACGTCGCTACGAAGAACCACTCATCGTCAAAGTTCGCAAACAACTTCTTTCTATCGCCGAATCACCTCTCAAGCGCGTCGAAACGGAAGTAGCCGAAATAGCCAAAACTGTTTGCGACAACTACGATGATGTCGAATTGCGTGATTCATTCTATGATTTGTCGCTGCAATTGGTCGTAGAACAACCTTTCAAGATCCCCTTCGTCGCTGCAGTGGTTATGGTATTGAATACTTTGAAAGAGGAGATGGTTATGGAATTGTTGGAACGAGCTGTAAAGGGCCTGAACAAATCGATCATCAAGGGCGATTGGAGACAGGTCAAGTTATATATGAAGTTCTTGGGAAGCTTGCAGGGTTTATTGGAGGGTGATGGTGTTTTCACTATTCTACAGGATTTCTTAACCAAGGCCCTGGATTTGCAGACGGAGAACAATGAAGAGGTGAGAGATTTGCGTGATGAGATTGTCTTCTGCGATTGTTTTGCTAACATTGACATTTTAGACTATCGGCCCTGAATTGGTCAAGATTATCCTTCTTACTATTCCATATATCATGGCATCTTCAGCGACAGATGCTCATGAGAAAGCTGCAGCTATGATTGAGAACACTGATATCATTGCTTCTGAACCACATGTTTTACAAGCTTTGGTTGATCCATATCCAGGAGATGCCAAAGATGATACCATTGCACCAGTTGGTGTTTTGAGTCTTTTGCAAAAGCAATTGCAAGCTGAATCGCAAAATGGATGGGAACTCTTCTGTTTACCAAGACCGTGGAAGATGATTGAGCCAGAACAACAAGAAGCTTTGGCTTCCGCTTCAAGACATACATTGCCAACAATTACTCTCCCTGAGGTTGTCAATGCTGGACCAAGACCTCTGTTTCCTGAGCTTTACTTTTCGGTTTACGCCAATCAGGATGTGGAGACTGTACCACCTATCACGGATATTTCATCATGTCTGTTGAGAGATGCTTTGGTTGATACGATCAACATCTTGGATTACAACAGAAATGCTACTGCCAAATTCTTGATCGATATCGATTGTTACTTTGCTCCTGACACTTTTGTCAAGAGAGCTACACCATTCGACAGACTTCGAGATGTCGAGGGAGATAGATCAACATGGAAACCTGAGGATGTTGCAGTCGATGCAGTCTTTTCTCAGCTATTCCAACTTCCAGTTCCGGAACACAAACTTGTTTATTACCATGCAGTCTTGACGGAATCTTGCAAGATTGCACCAGCTGCTATCGCGCCATCTCTTGGTCGTGCGATCCGTTTCTTGTATAGAAATGTGGATTCGATGGATCTAGAATTGAGCAGTAGATTTATGGATTGGTTCTCACATCATTTGAGTAACTTTGGTTTCACTTGGAAGTGGACTGAATGGATTGATGATGTGGAACTCTCGGATTTGGACCCAAAGAAGGCTTTTATTATCGGTTCTTTGGATAAGGAGATTCGATTGAGTTTTGCTCAGAGAATCAAGGGCACTTTACCACCTCCATACCAACAGTTGATCACAGAGGAGAAGGAAAAGGATACGCCTGATTTTAAGTTTGATGATCCAAGTAAGTAATATCATTTCTAGAGATAAGAGCACTTCTAATAGTCCGCAGGCACACCATTTAGCGCCGAAGGACAGGAAATCCTCGCACTTCTCCGCAAAAAGGCAACAGAAGAGGAGATTCAACCAGTAGTCGATCGAATTCACGCTTTGGCAGTTGAACAAGCACTTCCAGATCCTCTCGTTCCATCTACAGATGCATACGTAACATCAATCTGCTACATCGGATCCAAATCTCTCAGTCACGTTCTCTCTTGCATTGAACGTTGCAAAGATCGCCTTCTAGCCATTGGACCCGTCTCCCCAGTCGCTAGACGCCAAATCATCACTTCGGTTATGCAATATTGGAAGGATCAACCAGGTATCGGTGTTAATATCATTGACAAACTTTTGAACTATACAATTCTCAGCCCGCAAAGTGTGGTGCAATGGGCGATTGGTAGTGAGGGCAAAAGACTCAGTCAGAGTTTCGTGTACGAGATGGTTGAAGCTACGGTTGGAAAAGTTACTGGACGTATTCGTCAAGTCCAGCTCAGTCTTCGTGTTCCGGGATTATTAGAGGAACAGAAACAATTGATTGAGAAAACCGTCGAGATGGAGAGAATCAACATGAGAGAATTGGGAAGGGAGATGGATGAGCTTTTGACGGCGTGGGCGAACGGATCCAAGGACCAGGAAATCGAAATGGATGGAAGGGAAGAAGATCGGGAGTTGGTCAGGGGATGGGGAGAGAGATGGTTGAGAGTTTTTAGAAGAAAATTCGCGGTTGAGGAGGCTTGGGGCGTAGAGGCTAGTAGGTGGGTGGCGCCTCCCGAACCGGAGGTCGAGGAGGTGCAGGAGGTTGTGGTGGGAGAGGTTAAGGCGGTGCAGAATCCCGAGGAAATGAAAATTGATGGGGATGTGGAGGTTGCTGCTGAGGCGGCGGATTATGAGGGAATTAATTAGAGGGGGTTTGGATTGCGGATAGGGTGTACGTTTGTGAATTGAAAAGGAAAGGAAAGGAGGTCCAATAAAAAGAGAAGAAAATGGAGATGAGAATTTGCATACACAGCAAGCAAGTAAAGTGTCACATCATATTGCAAATGCAAGGGAGTTTTTTGCAATTTTTTCCATACGTTTCAGTGTTCACTTTTTGGGGGAGTGTACGATAGATAGCGCAGAGCAGAGCAGAGTACGACGCAAAAATGAGGAAGTTGACATGACAAAAATACAAAGAGTTGAGAAATAGATAACATGAATACTTGAATGTCATGTTGATTGACAATTGTTTATTATTGTACTATTCTTCCTCCACTCCCTCACTCCATCGATATGTATATGTATCTTTTAATATTTGATGCTGCGTGAGCGAGCGAGCATCGGGGCCATCTAGAACTATAGCTGTAGTTGTAGCTAGCTGTAGCTGTATAAAAGTGTTACTAACTATTTTGCTAGATACCGAAATCCATTCATCCATTGATCAGACGAATGAATGAATGGATGGATGGATGGATGGATGGATGGATGAAAGATGCAATGTAACGAGTGGTGGTAACTCACCCCTTTGGAACGCCGTTGTGAACGCCAGTCCTGATATATATCCATTGCCCGCGCTTGATTTTCATGGGTGCTTTTTCTCTTCTCCTTCTCTGGTATTCTTGACCAAATTTATCTTTATCTCTCTCCTGGTCTCAATCTCACACTCCACAAACTCACATTGCGATTTTTAGAATCTCGTTATTTATCCCAACTTATCTCACCTCCTCCCATAACCTTGTCCTCCATGACCTTGTGGTCCCGCTGGTGGCATCCCCATCGGCATTCCCTGAGCACCTCCAAATCCAGGAGGTGCTTGCATGTTTAATAAACCGGGCGGAGGAACCATTCCTGGTTGTCCAGGAGCTGGCATACCTCCCGGTGGAGCGAATCCAGGTGGGAACTGAATTCCTCGTGCAGGTCCAGTAGTAGGATGTCCGTATGCTCCGCCTGGACCAGTGGGTGGAACATGTTGATTGTGGAAATCCATTTGTGGGCCACCATAGCCGGCTTGCGAAGGGGGTGGTCTTTGAGGGAGGCCAGATGGAGGAGGTGGGAGATGCTGGGGCTGTCCCCCTGGAGCACCGCGTGGACCACCGGGGGGAGGGACGGAATTGTAAGCGGGACGTTGTGGTGGAAATCCTGGGGGTGCGGTAGGTATGGGAGAGTCGTTCAACATTGCTGCTGGAGCTTGTGGGATTCCATTCATGCCTAATAATAATCCTGGAGGCATGTTTTGTAGATCTGGAATTACGTTGTGTTTCTTTGCTTGGGCTGCTAAGGCTCTCTCGGCTGCATCTCCGTGTCTTTCTCCTTTGCCATCTTTCTTGTATGCGTATTGAACGGAGATGTCTTTGTTCATTAAATATTGACCGTTCATATTTGCGATTGCATCGTCGGAAGCTTCGAAGTTGGCATAGGATACGAAACCGTAACCTTTAGAAAGAGAGGATTCGTCGCGAGCGATCTTGGGAGGAGAGATGAGAGATCCAAAGCGCGAGAAGGTATCGTATAGGGTCTTTTCGTCCACCATAGGGTCAAGATTACCAATGAACAGCTCGGCGCCCACTTCAACAGTCTTTTGTTTATCGGCAGAGGCCTAGATTTCCTAGTTAGTAAACTCTTCATGAATTTGGAAGACTGTGTAGAATAAGAATAAAACAAACCTTGTTCACACGGATTGGTTTTCCAAATAACCGCACTTGATTCATAATGCGCGCCGCATATTCAGCATCCTCTTCCGATATAAATTCCACAAATCCATAGCCCTGATGATTTTGAGTGACGCGATCTTTGGGTAAATGTACATTGACAATGCGCCCAGCTTGTAGCATCAATTCCCATACCAAGCTATCAGTAACGCGCTCATCAATATTGCCAATATAGACGGTGGCTTCCTTGTCTTGTTCCCTAAGAGAGCGGCGTTGCGCCATGGTTAGCTTTGGATACTTTCTGGAGGCTTGAACTTGGGAAGGCTAGCAATTTGAAAATTGAAAGCTGGGAACAAGGAATTATTCACCAATGTCTTGCTCCTGACATATTGTTGTTTTGGTTGGAGCTAGAGAGTGAGTTCCCGTTGTTTATGTTTAATAAAGTGAGAGTAAGATGGAAAAAGTGCAGCTGTAGTGAATATGCATGGAGCTGTACAGTGAAGCTCAAGATGCGACGGAAAAATAATGGTGGATTAGTCATCAGCCTTGTTGATTGTGAGAAACCTTGATCACTTTTTTATACTGGAAGTAAAAGTATAGGAAGACAAGCCAGAACATTTGATTTTACAACATATTGTATGTATACTTGTTGGAGTATTTCTTCTTGTCTGCAGAACACTAATTGTCTACAGCTCTGAATTAAGAAATTTTATCAAAATGCAACTTTCTGAAGAATCTAAGGTTCGCATGCAGATGCCCTTCATATGCTGGATGGGTGGAATGGTTTTGTTGACTTTAGAATAGGAGCGCATTGGAAAGCTCATTGACTATTCCCGTGTTGCTATCCATTAGTGAGGATATTCTTCATCTTTCATATTGGAATTATTCTGACAGTTTACAGTGGTTACCTCCCATTGATCCTCTACCTTGGTACGAATTGGCAAACGACATGAAGCACAAAGACATGCATGCTAATGAAATCAGGATACACCCGCAGTGAACCAAGACCATCCATTGTCAGGTCAGTCTCTCTGCAGGCTCTGAATGCTAAAGCATATACTAATGTCCATCTACAGACTCCTCTCTCCTCTCGCATAAATTCTTTATCAAGAATCACCAAACGGAAATGTTTTACTAGTCGGCATGGATATGGAGATAGAGATTCACGGGAAGGAATTGCGAGGCAGAACTGAACTATATATGGGGCCACTGGCATTAACCAGAGAATGATATGACGGTTGTAGCAATATGAGGCGTTCATGAAATAATGAAATGCTCAGGGAGCTTATGTTTTATGGTGGAAACATACCATACGAAGATAATTGTACAATAGCGCAAAAAGCGCAATCACCACTACGAAATCAAAACCATTGCCTGTCTTCAGTCCTAATTTTGAATGCCTCATTCTTTGTCGTCTGAATAATGTGAAACTCTACTCAATATGTCATTTGCCCCCGCCTCGGCAAGCCCCAGAAAATTATGAAGCTTTATTTTCGTCATCGGCTGTAAATATATTGCCCCTCGCAACTTCAACATTCTCGCAATGACAAACATAAATCTTCCCTTATGACCGAAAACCATGCGCGCATCTCTCCCGCGCTGGTCGAGACAATTGCTGGCCTCTCGGCCGGTACAGCATCTACCCTAGCCGTTCATCCTTTAGATGTTATCAAAACGCGATTACAAAGTAACTTTATGCCCCTCCTTCCTACTCAATCCATTGCTAACACCATCAGTTCACCGCAGTACATCCCACACTCCAGCCAGCGGTCTCACCATCCTCCGTAGTCTAACCCAACAGCCTCAACCTCTACAAAGTCTCTACCGCGGTCTAACGCCCAATCTCATCGGCAACGCCAGTAGCTGGGCCCTCTTCTTCTACTTCAAAAATATCTTCGAATCGTCCCTTCGTTCCTTCCACAACCAACCTTCACATTCCAATTATGCCTCTCTTACACCCATCGACTATTTTCTCGCGTCTGGCTCGGCAGGTATCATGATTACCATCACTACAAATCCAATCTGGGTACTCAAGACCCGAATGCTGAGTTCGGATCGAAGCAGCAAAGGAGCGTATCAAAGCATGTGGCATGGCGCTCGACATTTATGGCAACATGAAGGATTACGAGGGTTCTACAGAGGTGTGGGTATCAGTCTACTGGGCAATAGTCACGGAGCCGTACAATTCGCCGTCTATGAGCCCTTGAAGAATTTCTGGCGTAATCATTGCTCACACCAGACTCTAAGGGGCGATAGAGAAAGTTCTCAGGCTAAACTTGGGAATACGGCGACGCTGTTACTTAGTAGCTCGGCGAAAATTATTGCGGGAACGGCAACGTATCCGTATCAGGTTGTGAGGAGTAGATTGCAAACGTATGATGCGGAAGAACGGTTTGGGAAGGGAATTAGAGGGGTTGTTGGGAAGGTTTGGAGAGAGGAGGGATGGAGGGGGTTCTATAGAGGGTTGGGTACGAATATTGTGAGAGTTTTGCCTGCGACTTGGGTGACGTTCTTGGTATATGAGAATGCGAGGTTTTATCTGCCAAGGCAGTGGAATATAGATGGGGAGGAGTAGGAAAGGGGTATAGATGAGGTAAGAAAATCTCGCGAATTGTATTTGTATTGAGTGTAAGCTATCATACGCGCGCAAATTTTGGGCTTCGGATGAGATATAGACCATTGTACTATAAGAGCTTCAGGAGATTGTATTGCTATCTACTGATAAGTAGAGGATCAGTTGCCGTGTCTCCAATCACTTTTTCCAACAAACCACTTCACCACAGCCAGTCTTCCACCAGCATCCCTCCGTTTTCTCCCAAGCATCCCACTCTTCAATCATTTCTCTGATTTTCTCATTGCTGTCCACAACTCCTAGCCTGACCGCGTTGTTGCCAACATCACCAGTCATCAAAGAGTCCTTCCAACTCGGTTGCATCAGATAACTGTAACTCTCCACCACGTTCTCATTTTCAAAACCCGCTTCTCTAGCCCACTTCCCCAAAAAATTTCCAGCATGTGGCTCTGATCCTTTCTCTCTGATCATCGCTTCCATGATCTCAACAGATCTCTTGAGTCCAGAAGTGGAAGGATAAAACAGAGCATCTCCCATATCACTCTCCCTACAAGCCACAAATCCCCCTACTTTACAAACTCTCCTCATCTCCTTGATAGCTTTCACAGGATCTGGTAAATGAATGAGTAGCTGATGCGTATACACTACATCAAATGTCTCATCCTCAAAAGGTAACTTCATCACATCGCCAATTTGAAACGAACAGTTCTTCAATCCCAGATCTTTGGCTTTTGCATCAGCAACCTCAATGACTGATTCCCCAGCATCGAGACCAACAATTGACGCCTGAGGAAGGAGTGAGGCAATGTCAGTTGTGATTGAACCGGGGCCACAGCCGAGATCTAGGATGTGTGACTTGAGAGTCAGGTGAGGTAGGAAATAGGCGCAACAGGTAGAGGCGCGACGGAGGGAGTGTCGATCTACTACTGCAGGACTGTAGCCGAGGGAGTAAGTTTTGTCAGATGCCATGGTATGTGTGATAGGTTGTTTTGTTGATGACTGGTCTATATGTTAGAGAAGAGCTATTCAAGAGGTTTCCCTCCGGAGATAAGATGGAGGTAAGTAGTGATTACGTCATCGTACTTTCCTCGATATGTTATAGCAGGTAGAGAGCAGGTCAAAGCTGCAAATAGCTGAGGCTAGGAATTGAGATGTATCAAGTACGAGCTGAGTTTTTACACAGCAGCAATGTACTTGAATAAGGTAAAATCTGCCTTGGCATGCTGACTACAGCCTCATATGTGCTCTTCTGCTGATCAGACAAAAATTCCTGAGAGAGTCAGGCCAACATGAGAGATCCGTTGACGTATGAATATGCTGTGTTTCAGTAGATAATTCTTAGTGCACCACCTCGGGCCAAGTCAAATTTCCCATCAGGTCTCCTTCTATGTAAAGCTTTCTTTCAAGTTGATTCGAAAGGCGTCTACTGTTGGTGAAGATAAGCAACAGTATTTATCTAACTGAGCATATATCTGGAGAAGGTATCGTATGAGCCGAATAAGGGTTGACAATCTGATACTTCCAGGTTTACTTGCATTGAAGCATTGGGAATTCATTGTCCAGATTGAAGGAAAACATTGATACACAACGTTTGAATCAAGAATGAACAATTTGAGCCATTTGAACAATGGCCCAAGCTGGAGAAATCTGACATGATCAATGAAATGCGGTATGGAAGTGGCAAAATGTAGATTGACTTCACTGTGCAACTATATGTGGAAGCTGGCTTGGATCTTTCAGTCTGCATCGCCAGCAGTGTTTGATTGGTGGTGGATGAGGCTTCATGATTAAACTCACCGTAGCCTCATAGCCGCATTGTCTTGTCAGATATCATGCCTTCTCTTCTTACTCTTCCGTTAATTTGTTCGCAGACGCAAAAGCATATCGCCACAACAGAACTTGCTCGTGATGGGGTGAATACAGTTTGCAGCTCTCCACTTGCGTGCAGACTTATGTAGATTGCGACCTTGATTGCCGGATTTGAGTTCCAGATCATTTGTAATTGGTTCTTTGATGGGAGCAAAGCAACATTTTGACCATGTCAGGTCTATACGAGATCGACAACTGACTTGTGATTGCCCTCGGGCAATATCTATCTACAGAACCCTAAGTTCGGCAGATATAACACTGAGACCGGTGAGTTAGACTTGTGCTCGTGCTTAGATGATAATGGATGTGAATGGAAGGGCGAGGATACAAGTGATGACGGGAACAAGCTTGAAAATGGGGGCGAGAGCATAGATAACAGTAATGAGGATGAGAAAGATTACGAAGAGGAACCTACTTCCGAGGATTAATGCAAGTACAGGGGTTGAACTGAGTACCTATGTACAAACTGCGGTCGAGGTTCGTCGGATTTGACTACGGCGGATTAACAAAAACTTTATAGTCTTTAATGATAGGGCTTCATTGCGTCCCAGGTTCTCACGCACTGCGTGAATGACCACTTTGTCAATGATCACTTGGAGTAAATTTCGAAAAAGAAAAACACGGATAGAGTGAGATCTGTGACCAAGATGGTGATTGCAAAAGCAAAGTTGAAAGTAAGCATCAATGCTTCGTGCCCGGATAGTATTGGGTTTGGACTTGGTAGATGAAGAATATTTACAATTCGGGACTACGTTTATGATCAACACACGTTGCAATTTGATATACTTCATGACATCTCACAACGAAATATGATGTATCAAATGTCTCATTGAATAGCGAGCACTGAGTTCTTGAAGGTTCATCGTATAATATCCATCTATGATTCGTATGCTACGAGCCATAGGAGTAGGAGCAGGTGCTCGTGGCGTCGCTAAGGTTACGCAGCCAGTGTTCAAGTCTTTAATCCCTTTCAGGTAATCGATTTTGGTGCTTTTGGACAACAAGGGAAATACTGCTGTATTCTGAAATACGATACACAAGCATGGATATTTCTCTGGACTGCAGCGAAGCTATATGTCGGGACATCGATCATGTGATCAAAGAGGGCACTGTATTAGCTAGCGTCGCGCTAGCGCTTCCCTATATTAAGTACTAGCTTCCCATAGATAATAATGATCAAGACAATACAACCACCATAGAACTAAGTACTTACACTTATCAACCAAGTTGATACCAACACTATAAAAACGTTGAGAGAAAATAAGTGAGATTCACACGTTTGATGCCCGAGAAATGGATTCGCGAAGAAGACAATTATGTGAATAGTAATTTGATTCGTATCTCGAAAATAAGATTTATCTATCAGTGTTCACACTGAGTTCCCCAGGATCATGTCGATCATGGAAAACCAGATCGGCTTGCACAAATTGTCAAACGAAACAGCTGGGATTCGAAGAAAATCCGCCTTCTCAGGGTTTGTTGACCCTTTGTCAAAGTGTTGATGGGTGGCCATTTTTCCAAGTACAATAGTCGCAAGATAGGCAACGAGCTCGATGATGTAGAGATTGATATACACCTTCAACTGAGACTACGATCGAAAGCAAAGACTTTCATGTGGTTTCCCGACACCATCCAAAGTTCAAAATTGACAATCGCCGTCTCACTATCATTGAATGGCATTGTCCCCTTCTTATGGAGCTCTTGTTTTCTCACTGAACTCAAAATATCCCGTTTCCTGCCTCAAATTTTGTGCCTTCATGACTAATTCCTTTCGTATCTCGAACGTGTCTAATCAATTCGAATGTCTCGAAGGAGCGAAGCCTGATAACCCACCCCACACTGTTTTTAATTCAGTTCTCAGGAGATACAACGTCACAGCGATAAAACCCCAGCAGAATCTCACTATTCTCACTAGTCTCGCGGGTGTCAAAGGGCCTGCACCTGAACCCAAAATGCGTTCTCTTTCACGTCGACGTCCCGCATCGTGAAACGTAAATCCCACGTACAGATAATCCCAAACGGTTCCAAACACCATCAATACCCCCACAATTGGATATATAAGTAGTTCTAGGGCTCCATTACATTCTTCAGGATCTGCGTGTGCTTTGCATGGCCATCGGTGTACAAATTGCATACATCTCATGATAAATTCGCGATGGTATCTCGCGGTTAGAACGAAACAAGAGACTAGCAATGCTGACAATGGCATTTTGAATTCTCAGGTTTCTTGAATGGAGTTCTAATTTTCGTCGTATAATAGGTTTCATTTCATGCGGCAAATTGAGGAAGGAACAATTCAAGGCCTAAGAATTGTATAGAAATTTATTGCATCTTATAATGGTGAAGGACGAAAGTTGAGAGTGTCGGGTATGTGTCGGATGCCATCTTTCCTTATCAAGACTAAACACACCGAGACTAGGTTTGTGCTGGGCTAGCACTAATTTCCAACTTCTTGGAGGCCAAGCTTCGATGGAAAAGCTTAGTTTTATGGAGGATCTCTTTAAATTTATGGTCTGCAAGAATTCATTGTTTGGTTCTCAACCAATGAAGGATAAGTTCGAGAAATTAAACAGGCGCACATATTCGTGAGGTACTCTTTGTTCAAATGATTGAATCAAATAAAGAAGTGGATACTTTACCAGAGCTTTTTCCTCTAGTCCTCGAATATCTAAGAGAAATATTAAAGCTGGATGCAGTCATAGAAGAAGGAGCTAGCCTGAATAGGCATATAATGTATGATTAGAATAACACCAAAACCTTCAGGGGTATGGCTAATCCAATGGTAACCAGATCAATTATAATAAAATCCATTTTTCTATCATTTAGAAAACGAATGAAGCTACCTAGCTTAAGTAAAGAGTATTTTCTGGGGAAAATAGGCTCATTTTATGATTGACGAGTCAATTAACTACTGCTACATGATGTTAACTTCGTTGATCTCAGCAGAATATTACGAGATCATCTAAAACCAATGACTGTCCTCTACTTCATTTGGTATTGAGAATATAATGGCTAACGTCATTGAGAAATACTTTCTGAGCATGCCAAACTCCGCCTGGAGCTGACATTCATAGCTTCATTGCCTCAAAAGATCGGCAGTATGTAAAACTTAGCAATAACACACATTTCTTCCACCTCTCAAGGGCTATTGAGAGCTGATGCCTGATGTCAAAATAGTCAATTATCTTTGATCTCATTCTAATCAGCGACCCAGCTTGTAGAGTACAGTCACTATAAAAACGGATTTATTATCTAAGGATATTCCCACCGAGTGAGTATGAAGTGACTCGAAGTGGAAAATTCCTACTGATCGCACTATTTCATCTACACGATCCACAACTGCATGATTGGTGTTTCCCGAGAATCTTGATGACTAGTGCAAGCCACAAAATGCAGACGTGCAACAGATACATGTAATTACATACTTGGAAGCTGGTACAGATATAGTGTTTCTTGGGACTTCTCTTGTGATAGGTCAGCCTTCGTTCTCTTGGGTCGTTTATTTCACATCACACTAAGTAAGCTAAACTCAGACCCGGGATGTCCTTACCATGCTCGGATGTTGGCTAAAAAACTTAGTTCTCATAGCATATCTCGTTACAATTAGATTCCTATACGTTATTTTTTTACGTCTAGATGAGTATATCACAACTTTAGTAGCATCTTCTCATTATTCGCCACGCCGTAGATGATATTTAAAGATAAGTAAGAGATGTGTGAACAGAAAGCTTAACAAATCGTAGGTGATGATTAGATGAGCTCCAACTTTCCTCATTCCTACATGAGCTTTCACTAGATAAATGTCATAAGTGAGGAGAATACACAAGTGTCCTCGAACTGCGCCAATTACTATAATTAATTCGCATTGTACTCACCAGCTCTCCCCTTTCAAACAGCTCCATGGACGCGGGAAGTTCAGATATGCAACGAAACAAAATTCTTGCTTCTCTAGGATATCGTTGGGGGATGTTATACACCGTTCATATAATAAAGCTAGAGATACTTCTTAGATGAAATTTATTACATTGTGCATGAAGCTTAGATTTGCAACAAAAGGAATTCTATGTTGCTATAGGATTTTACTGGGTGAGTTATGTAGACTACTAAATTACCAAAACTAAAAGTACATCTTGATGATAAGCTATATCATTGTGCATGAAGTTTATATGTGCAACAAGACAAATTTCTGCTTCTTTGGTATATCATTGGAAGATTGTTTTGTACTATTAGAACACCACAGCTAAAGATAAACCTTAAATGATAAGTCTCTTAATAATAAAATATGTCATTGTGCATGAAGATTAGATGTGCAACAATGAGACTATTGTGTTTCTATAATACGTTACTAGAAGGGATATATAGACTACTGAGATAGCAAAGCTAAAGTCACACCTCGAATGGTAAGTTATGTCATTATGCATGAAGCTTAGATTTGCAACAAAAGGACTTTGGTATTTCTGTGAGATTTTATTGGAAGAATTTCATAAAGCACTCGAATACTGAAGCTAAAGATAAGTCTCTAATGATAATTTATGTCATTATGCATGAAGCTTAGATTTGCAACAAAAGGATTTTATCATCTCTATCAGATGTTATTGGAGAGATACAAGGAATTAGCGTGATAGCTGCTCACCTTCTAACTCCTTAAAGATAGTTCTTCATCATACCAAGAATGTCTAGGAAAGCTTTCCTACTTGAACTACTTTCGTGTGATATTAGAGTTTCTTCCTTTCGTCATATTCTCATGCTTGAACTACTTATCACTATTCACAGACAGCAATACCCTCCTTGCAATACGATAAGTCTCAAAACACTCCAAACCAGACCTTCGTTTCTTCACACATCTCGAAAACTACGTAAATAAATGACATAATTGACGAGAGTATGATTTCATAATTCTTAATTTTTGCACATCTTCAACCATCTAAATCTTGAGATTCAAGACGCACAGCACAAAGATGACTTCAACATATCTCGTGATTCAGAACCAAGATGAAAGAAGACCATCGAAGGTCGTAGAAGCCGCCATAGTCTTCCGATCAAGCATAGAGAGAGCGATTCAATATGATGTTTGATCATATGAATGAATGATATGGAATCCTATCTCGAGTATTATTCTATCATGCTCATGTTTTTACTTCCGAAGTCAATCTGCTCCAAATAATCATTTTAGGTGTTATATGTAAATAAGCAAAGAATTTTATTAGGCAAAATAGAACCTCAGAGCAGCTTCCATTGCCATTTGTTTCCTTGAGCGTCACTGATTTCTAAATAGTCACAATTACCGTCGCGACTCCTTGCCCCAAAAAGCAATTCCCAAAGTTTTCGAGCTCTAGATTATTCAAGGAGATCCAGATCCTTGATAACTTAACCTGTGAAGCGGATAGTGTAAAGTTAGACAAGATAGAAAGATTTTGAACAGCCAATAACATACAAAGAAACCCACAAACCATTCTTATGTTGCATATCGCCGGAGATTTTTCGCCGGCCAAGAAGTATACAAAGGTCAAATTTTCAACTATTATAAGCATGAAGGTGGTATTGAGAAAACACATCATGGTAGGTAGTTCCAAACAGCCAATAACAAACCCCCAACCTCCCAACCCATCCTTTTGTTGCATATCTTCGGAGAATTCTTCGGGAGCCAAGGAGTATACAAGGACGCCAAGTTTTCACCGACTCAAACTCAAAGTGTAAAAACAATATCGGAAACCGAAGCCGAGGTCCCGTAGACACATTCATTCCATCCCCCGTGCCGCTCCAGACCCCATTCAATTGTTGCATATCTGCGAATTTATTTGGAAATAGTTCCCTTCAATGAAGAGTCAAGAACCAACCACCATCCGCCATCACCCATCCACTATCCAACTTCCCCTCCCCCCCCCAAGAACTCCACATACCATATTCAAGCGCGATAAAACATGACGTTCTCGAAACCCATCATAACAAATCCCAAAGCTCCACATCAAATAAGCTATGATCATCACACCCTAAACCTCCTATACCTCGCTAGTTCTCGTTAGTTCCTTCTCGCGAAAACTAGCGAGAAACTCAAAAATCGATCTACAGAAGCCCGTTAAACTTCACTTTTCCTACTTTGAAATTCCCGGAAATAAGTTCATTGTCTGATCTAACAATTATTACCGATGATCTAATTACTTCACCTTGATGTCTTGGCTTTCGGTTTCGACGAAGAAATCAGCTTTATAGATGTAGAAGGGGTTAGGGTTGTAACACTATGGATCTAAGATTATTTTTTGATCTACTAAAGTCGCGCCTTCCATATTTACCGCTAAAAACGATACTCAATTGAGCAAGTCTTTGCTTTATCAACTTCCACCGGGACAATATATTCCCTACTTATTTATTCACTCGCTCATTATTGCTACCTGGGCTGGTAATTATTTCCAAATCTGATGGTTTACCGTAGCTGTAAATTAAGTTTATCTTCAGTAATGCCAAGACTTCGATAGAGAACACTAATGGAAGACACGGGAAAAATGAGACGTGCAACAAAAGTTTGAGATGCAATTATCACCTAATAGAATAACAGAGATTGAAGGAAAAAAAGGGATTGGAACAATAGAAGAGCAAAGAAGTCGTTACATCCACTCGTTGATTCTTACCATCTAGGTAACAATCCCCCAATTGTAAAATCATCCTAGCCGTGCTTTGAGTTCCTATAATATCAAACCCAAGAATTACTATCAATATAAGCCATTAAAAACACAAGACATGCGACAAACATTCAAAATACAATTCCTATCGAGTAGAAAAGAGAGATTGAAAGAAAACTGCCAAAGCAAAAGAATACCATCAACAGAAAACACGAGAAAAACACGACATGCAACAAAACTCTCCAAATATAATTTCCACCCAGTAGAATCCAAAGGATCGAAAAGACGAAAGAGTAAATGATTCATCATGTAAGATCTCCACAAAGCTCTCAACCACATCTTGTAAGCTCTCCATACCCATCTTCATACCCCCCAAAAATACCATCCACTATCATCCAAGACCCGCCCTACTTAACCAGCCATATAGTATATATTCGATGAAATACTCCACTATTAAGAACATCAGTGGGTGTATGTGTGTATTGACAGGACACTACAAAAATGGCCTTGTGAATATCTCTCGATGTATCAAATTGGATATCTTGGAAGTTGCTGTAATCAATTAACTGATTTGAAACCATCAAATTATGAGTTTTGATATGAAGTGATTGAAGACCGAATTTATTAGAAATTTCGAAAGTTGGGAAGTGCTATGTCAATCCATGCACCTACTGGTGGAAGTCTCATCTCATGTAATAATATAACATATCAACCGTCTTAATTCAACCCAAAAGATCACAATACCAATCACCAATCACCAATCACTTAATGACTATAAATAGATCTTAGAGAACGTTTTCGAAAACGCTATATATATGTAATGCTGTCTCATTTCTATTATGACCAGCCCCAAAGCTCTATACCCAACCCTGTCCTCTCTATTTATAATCCCATCCTGGCCTCTAATCCCTTTTCCCTTAATGACGTTGAATTTTATAAGCACGCTATAGCTCTCCCCACTATGAATTCGATCATTGATAATGATCTCCCACGCCCTGAGGTTTTTGCACATTGTGCTTTTAACCTATACTCTGATTGGAATAGATATAGTTTGATTCAACCCTCTTAAGAATTGGATCCTAAGGCAGGCTGCCAAATTCTCTTACATTTCCTCGCTAATAACGGCTGTAACCCCGTTCTAAAACCAAAGCCCATGTCCATATACACATGCCATGACCATACCTATAATAAATGGTATCAGAACGTACCTCTAAAACGCCGTTACCAATGTATGAGGATCGACCATGATGTAGGCCTCCTCCAAAATTATAAAAACCTCCCCGGTATATCCAGACGCCTTGAAAATTCTTTTACTCAACTCCTTTCACATAATATTACAAACCCTATCTGAGTGATCCGAATTTTTGTCCTTATCTTTAGCATCCGCGTCCGTGGTTTCCTTGCTTCGCCTCTTACCCTTCTTACTACCTTTGCGGGATATTCCACCAATTGCTTCAGCAGGTTTCGCGAGATCTCCATTAGTACTAGGATCAACAGGACCATCTAATCCCAAAGCAGGAAGAGCAGGCACAGCAGGTATAGATTCTTTGCTCGTATCTGGCCTTTGTAGAGACTCTTTGCTTGCCCTTGATATCAAGTCTTTAAAGTAGGACCTGCGGTTTTCTGACTTTTCGTTCGAGGAACTTTGTGGTCGACTTCGAGATGCCTTGCTCCTCCGAAACGTTCTTGAAGTTCTGGCACTGACCGGCTCCTCACCTGGCGTAGCAGGAGCTGATTCGTTGTCTGATTTTTCTACGCTGACACTACTCGCATCCGTGGCCGCAACGCTTCCTCTTCTGTCATCATCAGGAAGATTAAGGCTTCTACGGGATCGATCAATTTCGGATGAAAATCTGACAACAGAATTCGAACGATCATTAGGTGGCGGGGTAAAATATCCTTCGTCATCGCCGCTGCCACTGTTTAAATCTGGGCTGGCCTTTGAAATCTGTACATCTATACTTGGAACAGAAGAATATGTGTACGATGGAGGTGTCGTGTTTTCAGAAAATCTTGCCAAATCTTCTGGGGAAAGGTTCGCTAGTATAGGAACAAATTCATACCACAGAGTGACCGGCATTCCGTATTTGCTGTCCTGCTTTAGAGCTGCATCAATGTCTACCTTGGCTACTCGTCCCCCCCTTGCAATGTCATCGTGGACTATCCAGCAGTCATCAACATAAGCTGGTGGATGTTGACCATCTTTCGGTTGTACAGAGTCCAAGTCACCATTAGTCTCCACATCTAAGCGAATTAGCGATCTATAATGTCCACTTTCGAGTGATCCTTCGTGGCAAATCATCGATCGAAGTACTAGCTCGAAACAATCTGAGATTGCTATCTCGTTTGATCCTTCATATTCATGGACCAAGTGTGGTGGTAGTTTCATTTTCTTTGGGATATCAACATGGGTGTTATTCTTTTTCAGAATTTCTTTGCCGTCTGGTCCCTCAACATTGTGATATCTTTTCAGATCAAATCCTAGCATTGGATGATGGTTTTGTTTGATCCGTTCAACGAATTCTCGATTGTTTGCAGGAACGGGTTTGGAAAACCAAACTATATCACCAATTAGTACAGGTACAGTCTTAAGTGGAGCAATATTTGAATTTAAATGGCAAGAACTAGGAGACCAACTACTGGACGGACGAATCAGCTTAGATAATATGAACGCGTCGACTTCTCTTTCTTTACGAGTAGACATACGACTCGTCGTACGATTTAATGACCCTCCATCATGTGTGACCTCTCGAGTGAGATGGTTTTGGGATGATGACTGGCCATTCGTCTCCATATGGCTTGGAGATACAGTGTCCGATTCAGCTTCTGTGTTCTCGACGTGTTCCGAAGTTGGCTTTTTACTAGTATTAGGTTCGGCTTCTGTGGTCTCCACGTGTTCTGGGACTGGTTTTTCGTCATCGTCGGGTTCGACGCGTCTCTGAATCTTGACTAAAGATAACAAAGAGCGTTCTATACATTCTTCGAGCCGCAAACGACCTGGCCCCTCATGATCGGTTGAAATGGAGATTGGAAGCGTTCGCTCCTTCGAGGTTCTATGATCATCCTTTTCGCGGATACCACCATGTTCATAATCGACTCTCAAGTCAAGCATTGGCCAATCGAGAATATCCCCAATCTTCATGTGTGCCTCAGTCGGGTCTTGCTCTTTGCGTTTATCCAAGTCGTCCCAGCCGCATTCGATCAAACTATCCAGGATGCGTTCGGTCTGTTTGGAATTAGCAAGTCAATAAAGTATATGGAAGGCAAAACTAACAATGTTAACTTCAATCAAAATGCCCGATCTCATAAGGTTTACCCATAATCGGATTAGTTGGATCAGGTTTTGTTTGAGAGGATCTTCATAGAAGTTGTTGAGGAGCTCTTGAAATTGAGTAGGGACTGTAAATAATGAAGCAAGAAAAGAATCCAGCCAACAGGTAACTCCACGAGAATTCTGTGCTCCGAGCATTGTTATTTTTGGATCATATGGATATATAACCCCGGAGAGCGAGTTATGGAACACTAGCAAGATTTGATGTGCTTTCTCGACATTTCCATTGGCATAAATTGAATTCAGACAAAACAGAATTTGATCGTCTTTCACATCATTGTGTCCATCGGACTCCAATAAGCTTCTGATCCGAGAGATCTATTATTCTGTTAGCAAAGCTGTTCGAGTAGTCAACTGTGAACTAGTCCAACCTTTTCCTGATCTTCATCTTGTTCCTTCTCCGACTTCGAATTTCTGATATAAACAAACAACGAGGTAAAAATGTCAGAAACTGATCGACTCTAGGATAAGCAAGAACAACACGTTAGTAATTGTGAATCTAAAACTGTATCGTCGTGTCATCATTGCATCGGAAATGCGCCACGAAGAAGGATGCTTTATGAGTAACTGCCAATCTTCCCGCCCCAAATGCCAGGAAGATTAAGCAAGGAGATATGGATGTCGCAGGCGCATTACCTTCTTCTCTGTAGATTTCTCGGCCGACTTGTTGTCTCTTGATTTGTCTCGTTTGTGTGAAGTCTCCTTGTCCTTATCCTTATCCTTTCTGCCGCCAAATTTATTCATGATGAAGGATGTGTTCGTGATGCTCTCTGAGAGGCCCGTATGTGAATGTTATTGTTGTAAAGAAACCGGTCAAATGATTGGAATAATAGGACCCTGAGTTTTGATTGTTGATTCGAATTGTGTACGAGTAGAAATGGGGTACGATTCAACGTTGGGAGGGATTGGTATACTCCATATTCCGAAGACGAAGTGAATGAGTGACTGATCGCTTTTTGGAACCTTTTCGCAGATGAGTCCGAGGCGTCTTATTAAACTTTTAAAGACAGTGAAATTGATGACTGTTTTTTGTATGATATTCTGAGTGTATGTAGAGAAAGTTTGAAGCAAAAGCGGGTGTTGTTGTGGTTATGGTTGTAGTTGTTGTTTCTTCATTTTCATCGAGTGGTTACCACTACACTACCTAGTACCTACCTACTAGGTAATCTCGACTCCACACCTGTTGTAGTTCGCTCGTTCGTACTGCGTAGAATCTTGGTGATCCTTCCCTCGGTGCAGAATGGAACTTTTCTCCGAACTTTTTTTTAATAAGGGTCGGACGATAAATGATAATGCTAATCCTTGCTGCATGACACGTGCATGGGGTTTGGGAACTATTCAAAGATCCGTCAACCAATCAATCAACATGCGCACTGGCTTGTTCCCTCTTGGATATAATTGAAAAATGTCTTAGATAAGCAAGATTTACTTTGGAGATCTTGTGGCCTGATACGGAAAAATAAGGCACTTGTCGAGATATTTTTTGATATTGCTGTTGGGAGGGTCGATCAAAATATCCCTCGATATACCCAAACGACATGGCTTTACGAGAATTACCTTCGACTTTATGTCGATTCTCGAGGAGGGAAATAAGATCAACACCCGTATCGATAGGGAGGAATTGTCGCAGATATGCATCTGGTGAAGCTTCTGCCGCAAAAGAGAGTCCAGAAGATTTCCAGGACCTCGAATCGCAATCTTCATTTGCTTCAACATCTGTACCAAATGAAGTAATTGAGACTTATGACCCTGTAAAGAGGGCACAAGGGCGGAAGAGAGAACTTCCTTCCAGTCGGTATGACTGCGACAGATCCCAAGTCAGAGAGGGGCAATGCTTATACCTTTTATAGATACCAATTTCGATCACCGAGATATTATCGAGGTCCCCTCCATCCTCATCAACCTCCACCAAAATCAGATCCATCCTCTCGAGAATTCGTCCCTGGTCCATTCGGTCCCAATCGTCTCGAACAAACCTACAAATCAACCATCTCCCACGACATCATGACCATGGCATACGTTCATAAACCACCTGGAACCGTCACAATTCCTAAAGCCGATCGTTTAAGAACATGGGACGATTCATCACCATATCATAAAGGCAGACCAAAGAGAGGTCCTCGTGGTGGAGATGTTTTACGTCTCATCGAACAAGATATTACTTGGCGCAACATTCCTAAGATCGAAGAAGTAACTGTTCATTCGATGGTTAAGGGTGCGCTTGGAGATTCCGCATACATGCATGTCGCCGGTATTTTACTACAATCAATTACGGGTGTAAGACCAGAAATTCACAAATCAACACATAACGTTGCACAATTCGGTATTCGAAAGGGCATGCCGGTTTCTTTAACTTGTACTATGAGAAATAACGATGCATTGGAGTTCCTCGATAAGTGTATCAATGTGGTGTTCCCAAAAATTAAGGATTGGCAAGGTGTAAAGGGTGAGTTTCTTCGGTAGATATGTGATAGAAGGAATGCTAATTTAGATAGGCTCAACTGGAGATGGAAGTGGAAACTTGTCATTTGGTTTTAATAGAGAAGGAACTATTTTATTCCCGGAAGTTCAGGTCAACTACGATGTAAGTTTTACATTGATGATTTGCATGCACATTCAAAAACTAACATAATCTTCTAGATGTATCCACCTAGGTTGATTCCTGGATTCCACGTTACAGTCAAAACCACCGCAACATCCGATCGTCATGCCAGACTTTTGCTTAGCGCCATGGGTGTTCCTTTCTACGGAAAGTTAGTTGATTAAATTCGATCTTTCACAATAAAGTGTATAAGACGATATAAATCATGTGTAAATATAGCATGGAACACAAAATCACCATGTGCAACACGCCTGGCTTCAAGTTTTGTTTTGAATCGCACAAGTGATCGCTTACAAAGGGGATATAAGGTTACTAGAAGAAGTAATCGATCCTGTCATTTGGTTGTCAAGCCCATAGAATAACTGAGAGTACCAAGGCGTGAATGAACACAATCTCGAGCCTTCGCGCTACCTCCTTACCCCTCGTGAACCTCTATCCATCAATTATCTCAATCCCTCAGAATTTCTCTACCACTACGCTGCACCACTCCAGCCTTCACAGGGATAAGATGAAAGCAACACCTGAAATATGCACATAATTCAATTTTCGATATTCAACAAGTCAAACTATGAATCGAATTTTCAGGAGTCTCTGACACTTAATGATTAATTTTATTATATTCCGCTTTCTACATCCACAGGTTGTGGAGTCAAATTATATACAAAAACCACGTGCTCTTCCTTCTAATATACTTCTGATATACCTGTATCATGATATACATCGGCTTTTTCTTTTTGCGCTCATATTCTCTCCCCACACCAGCTACCTGAATTATTTCCCCAGAGTCACATGCCTAGGTATATAAAGCCTCTACAGAATTAAGTCGAGCTCTTCATCTTGTCAGCAAGAAACAAAGCTACATCGAAGTTATGGAGTATGGTGCTTGTTCTGACAACTGCTGTCCTAACTAACAGGTTCGAGCGTGATTTTTGGAGAGTTTTTGAAGGTGTTTTGAATGGGGTTTGGGCTTGAGTCTGCTTTTTTTCGTTATCTTTCATTGCTACTTTATTATTGTTGAATTTTTATCTTTGATATTCCTTGTTGTCGTTGTTGTGGTATGGATTACACAGTTATCGTCGAATCCATTCTCTCTGAATAGGTTGAACAACAAAAAGACAGGTCTCATCACTTTTCCTTACTCAAAAACGCGCAATGCACTATAACACAATCATGCATGCTCAACCGCATGAAGATAGGATTGTTTTATCATTACAGTTTACCTCGCTGATTCCCCAGCCCCTGTGTAGAACAGTTATTGAGCAGACATGGACACCGAGGTCAAAAGTTCTTATATAAGATCTTACATCTTGTGAGGATATTTTGCCGAATTGGGTAGCATGCACTGATTCTCCTCATGATTGATAGAAAACATTATCTTCACATCTCTCTCTGCTCATTCGCAAATTCACTTCTTCTCTCATCCACCAGACTCCATAGAGCGGAGTCCTAAGTCTGTTCCCTGATCGCTATATAAATGTGTTTGTCTCGGAGTTTGGTCAAGACGAATTCAAGCACATTTTGCAGAAGAGACGAGGAGTGAAAGGCGTCCCTGGTCAGTTTCTCTCTTCCTTTCTATTTTCTCAAACTCGCTACAGTAGTATAAATTTGTCTAGGTTTTGTGATGCATAATTTTGAGGAAAATGGACAGTTAACTATCGACAGTACTCAAATTACCTGGTAACAACATTGGTTCAAGCATCAACAACTCAATTTTCAATTGGTGATAAGAATCAGACGAGTGTTACTAGAAAACGCATAGCAGGATGTCTCACCATTTCGAATCTCAATTGTTCCTAGATTTATTGGAAATTTGATGCATCAGTCGTCCTTGCGGAATCTTGCTCCCACCTCATCTTTGATCGTAGTGTCGAGAATGAAGTCGTTGATTGTGCCAGGGAAATCTTGACAATCAGGGACTAAGTACGTATATGCAATTCAAGACCTTTTATATTTCTCTTGTGGCAAAGAGGAAGGGGATTTTTGACGTATTCACTACAGGTAGAAATCAACTTTTGAGGTTTCTTAGTTTGATTTGTAGATTATTGAATCATGCCGCTCTTTTGAGTACCTATGGATGCACATGAATTCATTCTTTTTGCTCGGACGCACATCTCAGGATTGGATTTGAGTGTTATGTAAATCAATACTGGATCATGCGAAAAAGAAAAGTATCTAAAGAACGGAAGGAAACTCCGACTGCCTATGGGATGAATCCTTGGCTCTCTACTGAAGAGCATAGTCGTAGATGAATTCTTTTGGAATCTCAGAATGATGTGTGATTGATAATACTGCTCAAATTGAAACCAGCATTGCAAAGTATTTATTGAACAATAATCGTGCGTTGGAAGCGACAGTCATAAAAATTAATGACAAGTAATGGCACCTCCTTATCATCTCCCATGATCATTCTAAACTCCTAATCTTGACTTATGAATTTGTCGAGATTATGGGAAGCCACTGATACGATAGTCTTTCATTAGACTCATTCCCACGAACTGACATGGAAATCTCATCTGGTCAACTATGCAGAGCGTACACAAGGCGATATGGAAGGTGAGATGAAAGCTTTATATACCCTTCTCGTGTGAAAAATAATGAAAAAGCGGGTAAAAGAAGAGTGGTTGATGAATGCGGGGTTTCTAAGCAGGCAATGAATTGGAGATTGAATGTAACAATGAAGCATGTGGATATTATGAGGGGGCTCTGGATTACTCAAATTGAAAGTTCAGAGAGTGCAACTGATTGGTTCACCATCTGTACCTCTTTTGCCACAACATTTCCATCTCTCCATTTCCAGCTAACTTACCCAAAAATCCCCTCGTTGATAGTTCGACCAGTATATAAACTCCCGCTCTCCCAGCATCAATTCCTCATACACATTCTGAGAAACACTATGGATTCTCCAATATGGAAGCCGCGTCCTGTTTATCTCGCTCACAAACCCTTTACTCTTCATTCCCTTACAGTCCTACTCGAACTTAATTTTGCAACAATGTAATCTGTCAGTGCCTTCTCTAAGTCCAAAAGACACTGCTGTTCTTGAATTACTGTTGTTTTAACACATTTTTATTGCCAATGCTAAATTCACATCATCGAATTTTGGCAGTGGATATTCGCAGTCTTGATTAATTATCCGAAACTCTCAGGATTGTGAAAGACATGGCTACAATTTTGCAGTTTGTATGCATGTTTGATAGAACGCAAAGACTACTTATCCCAAAAGCAACACCATTCTCCGTAGATTCCCTTGAATATGTTTACTGATAGTAGAAAAGTAAGCTTAACGACTGGCTTAAATAATAAAGCATGATTTGGACACAGAAAGAAGGGAGAAGTGGGTGAATGGTTTAGGCGAGAATATGCTACGCATTGAGTGATTGGTCAGATATGCTGGGAGGTGTAGACATTGGGTCTTAATTGTGAAAACATGTGCGTGTGAGTAGAGAAAAGCGAGGAAGTTATATTCACTATTCGTTCTATGGAGCTTGAATGCGCTGGGAGTCCTCTATATAATAACTCTGCTACGCTTGATGTATATTATCAGCCATGGATCAGCGAAGAAAAACAACTCTAATGAGGGCCTGGAGAGTCATTCAATGTTATATAAGATCAATCTACTTTATCATGTGATGGAGCTAGATTAATGTTCTGCTCTATAATCATCGGCTTGCTATTCAAAACTTTGTCAAAGTTTCGGTGGAATTATTCAACAATAACAGTGAATACGCCATGTTGACAGTGGTGATATATGCTCATCTCTAATAAACTTGGATCGGTATACACTTTCAAGGTCCCAAGAAGCTATACCCAGAGTCCAGAAACACAGGAATGACGTGTTGAATACATGATTTCATATAGATGGCCAAAGTCTGGATGTAGCAACCACTGTATCTCCCCTTTCCTCGAAGCAGCTCCAAATCTAAGAGAAGATTCATAAAGGGTGAGATCGATGTGTCAATGGAAACTTGCAATAATGAACAAATTTCAGCAACAACGAAAAGCACATAACCTCGACGACGATTGAGAACTCTTCTCTGAACATGCTGAAGAAGAAACTATTTCTGCTCAATATGCTTGTGGTCCTATCGAATAGTAAACGTTAGCAGTTGGTCTCATTGAGGAGTTTCACATGCTTGCTTACAGTCGTACATTAGAGAAAGCTCCCAGCGACAGGATATATATGTATATATATGTCTTCATGAGAATTCGGTGTAAGAATTATAAAGCGATATTGAGGGCTAGATCAGGGGCGGGGACTAGAGAGTCTCCCAGCAATGGTATAAATAGTTTTCGATTCTCCATCTCACAAAGAGCAGAAATGTCATGATGAAAGGTTCGGGACATTGCATGCTTAGAATCCACTCGGGAAATGATCTAAAAACTAACATTCGCTAGGAATCTGCGTGAGCATACTTCCAAGCTACGCTTACCCCAGTTTCTTTCTTCTGTATAGAAGAGCAAATCAGTTATTCTGACTCTCATTATGCTATTGGGACAATGAAAACTGTTCCAGAGATAATCAATATAGTCATCTAGCGACAATAAAATTAGACACCAACAGAAATCACAAACGGTCAGAAAATAAGAACCAAAACTTATACTATTACTCAATTTAGAACTGACGCTTTTAGCACCGCGATGTAAAAGCTTGTCAGGACGAAGAAACCCATTCTCTGTCCTACTGATTTGTTTCTGTGATAGCTGAAGATCGGGATGAACGGAAGCATTCCAAGACGATGAATGCGAGCTTTATATGCTCAGGACAATGTCCCTAGAATACTAGACAAATGAAAGCGGAGAATCCTGAGGACGAGAAGGAAAATTGTTATAGTGAATGTTAGTTACAGAGCCGTTGTGTGAGGTTGTACAAGAGTACATAAGGGATGTGAATGGAAAATAAATTAATTCATTACCTCAATCATAAGACAGGTGAGAGAAACACCGCAGGGACGATCAACCTTCCTGTGGAAGTAGAGAGAGCGTCGGAATCTTGTCTACCTACGTAGACCTGTCTCAGGTCCTAAGTCAACGGTCACTTCAAAACGAGAGAGTCATATTATAAAAGAAATCGTAACGTCTGATAGATCGTCTTCATGACAGCAAAATCGATCATTGACAATCGAAGATGTGCCTGATTGATGACAATCCGAATATCTCGTCCGTGCATGTGTGCAAAGGAAAGTACCACACCTCAAATCTAGTAAGAGTGAGAAGAAAATCGACTCCTCGCGATGGCTCCGACGAGTTACTCACTATACAGATGAGGCTTGAAGTTTATGGGAATAGAGGGAATTTATTATAGTTCCAAACGTTGCGAAGGGCTGAGCCGAGAAGTGAATATATGTAATGGACTGGGTGTTGGCTTCATACTAAGTATAAAGTATTCTTTTTCTTTGATAAATTGAGTCTACGAACAAACACCATTTTGCAAGACATGTTCCACCTATTGGTCATTCTAGCCCTATCATAGAATTGGACTTAGAAAGCACAGAAGGATTGAAGCTATCCTGTTGCCATAAAACTTGAATTGTGAGAAAAAGCGATTTAAGAAAATGTACGAAGCTCATAGTCTACTCTCCCTAGATCGGTTAATTTGAAGGAGAGTAGTCCGA
Organism: Botrytis byssoidea; assembly: GCF_014898295.1. NCBI lineage: Eukaryota > Fungi > Ascomycota > Leotiomycetes > Helotiales > Sclerotiniaceae > Botrytis > Botrytis byssoidea. The sequence continues at coordinate 639,834 of NW_024065858.1, read as the reverse complement.
CAGCAGAAGAAGTATATTGAAAGATAGTGGTATATTGAAAGAAAGTGGTATACTGAGAGAAATTGGTATGTTGAAAGAAAATACTAAGAGCTTAAGTGTATCATGGCGACCAATGGGAAAACGAAAAAAGTAGTGAATTTGATGCCCAGGCTTCAAAGTGACAGCCGCAGCGCTAATTCTACGACAAGACGAAAACACGACTGCACTGCAGTAGAGAGGCTTTACATAAAACCAGGGCATGTAATCACCTAGTTTATTGAATCAAACAAAGTATTCAGTCCACGAAGCTTTTGAACATTCACAATTATATCAACACTTCAAGCCATTGAAGTATTTCTTGGTAATTTAGAGCCTTTCGTTATTAGGAAACAGGGCAATGAATCTTCCCCCACGCAAGATTAGACTGATGGCTCTGCACTCGAAGAAATGAAGAGGTGCCCACTGTTGCAATAAACCGCTATTTAACTTCTATACAAACTTGGCTTGTGAAAAGCTGCGATGAGAGTAAGAAGATAAGTCTCACGATCAAAGTTAGGGTCACAGAAAGGAAAAGCCGTCTCTCCTTGACAAGCCCAAATTTGCTTTAAAGTAAAAGCAGTAGGGTTTCGCTGTGTAAGTTCGTTGCTCAACTCACGTCTCGTCACATAACGCCATATCTCCTAAGAAACTGCGACTAGATGATTGAAGTGCAATCTAACGTCTTATCTCTTTTCGATGTTGGACTTGAAAATTGATGTCGTGGAGCTGAGACTTGGGATGATTTTTGTTGGAAGGTCGTTTTGAGAGCTGGACACCACGCTCCGAGACATATGAGATTTGCCTAGTAGCATAAGCACCGCCGTGGCATTTGGAATTTGGTATAATCGACTTCGGAAGTCCAACAGGACTGGTTCTTAACTCGGCTTCCGGGGAATGTTACTACCCTCTCGCCATGCCTAACTATATCATATCCCAGGTGAAGGAACACGCCCGAAAGTAGAATTTAGATTGCCTAATCATGATCGTACCGACCATTTGGGTTTAGGTTCAGACCAACTATTTGACCCGGTCTAGGAAACAACTTGAGTCTTAAATTGTGGGGTCAAAAGGCTGAGGCTGACACATCGTGTGTTTTGAGTCCAACAGCGGTTCATCTCAAAACACATCCTAGACTATGAGCCTCATCCTTATCCAGATATCGCCACCTCAGCCTTATGCGCGATCTATTTTGGTCTCCCTATATCCTACGGGCTCCACGAGTCACGAAGATACAATGTCTATGTCTTCTTGTGGGAAGGCACGTGAGGCTTTCGAACGCTCAATATGAGCAAGGGGAAGGCGATGAGGTAGAAAAGTGGCTTGAATTGTAATCGAGGACCTCGAGGTGGCATGTCTATTTTTGTATGACCGGAAACCTAAGACCAATAAAGTATTTAGAGCAAATGTAGGCCGAGGAGTAGAAGCCGGACCGCATTGATCGACAACTAATAATTCGAAGTGGAGTCGTGATTGGCGTCGATAGTTTAAGGTTTAGATGAATTCTCCCCCCTTATTCAAATATTATAGAAGACCAAAAGAGTAAGAGTAAGATATGTTCTATGGAGGATTTCTTGTCGTGTAATTTTTATATTTGTTATTGGAGAAAGGATGATATTGTGGTCTGATCGAGTAATGAACCTCATTTGCTTATATAAGATCCTTGCACCGTATCAACTGATCCTTTTCCTAAAATTGCTTGGCACCGCCTCCAATGTGCAACCTCATTTTTGATCATCATCCTTCATGATTGGATGTGGCAAGAGGCTGAGTTGTCCAGCAGAGACACAAGTCAGGTTCCTTCTCAGCCTATTGTTGGGTGAGAATAAGATCATGGAAGGGAATGAAATGAAATGAGTAGAATAAGTATTAATCTCCTTGCTACCCTCATTTTGTTCTCATGCTGGAAGTGAATGTAATCTGGCTGCTTAATTGACTCACAAACGTACGACATCACATCAAGAGAAGATTGAAGTGAATCATAAAGGCTCGGGGCGGTGATAGGGAACAAATTCAGCGTCAGACCTTTCAATATCTAAATGTCAAACCCCAACCCGTCTTCGTCAACCCAATCACCAGCGGAAAACCAACAGATTTACGATTATTATTCACAGTCAAAAATGGCACATCAACCCCAACAGCCTCCAAAAAGTCTCTGGGATCGTGAACCAGCAGATGTCGCAAATATGCCACCGGTCTACACTCAAGAATACGAATACAAGGCGCCAGCTCAACCTCAACCTACATACGTAATGAATGATGGAAAGGGTGGTCCGAGGGAAGTGGTATATGTTCAGCAACAAAAGGTCGAAAAAAAACATAACAAAGGTGATGTCGCTGTGGGATGTTGTGCAGGATGTGCGACAGCTTGCTGTTGTTGTGGTTGCAGCGTGATGTGAAGTTATGGCTGGAAGTGTGGGTAATAGGAGTTATGGCAGGCTCATGGGTTATTTTGGATATTGGGCAGCTTGCGAGAACAAATGAATACCATCGCGGGGTAATGGAGTTTTGACATTTTGGAAAACTTGCGGAATACATCGACGTACGAGCAATTAAATTTGGACATAATGGGGAACAGTAAAGATGCCATGGATATTGGCTAGGTTGTCTACGGACAGGCGTTTGATTAAGGAGGTGGTGCCTTGCATCAATGATACTTCGTCAAAAGCTTTTCGTTCATGAGTTTCGTGTATTTCATATTCAAGGAAATTGGTCGATATTGATGATACTCTCATCAACTCGTGGCATCTTAGACCCAAAGAAATCTGAATAGATATCGTAGGCTATTTACAATATACCAGTGGTATTGAGATTGGCCTGCTTTCTTGGTCGTTCTTTCCTTTCATTCTTCGGCCTTTTTTAGTAAATCGTATCTTATTCGTTTTCTACATCATTCCTAAACTCTATAGAATCCTTTGTGCTCTCGATTTTGTCATGCTTATGTCCACTCTACTCCTATCAACTATCGTTGTATCATTATCTATTTTTATTGTTTGTGCCTCATTTCTAACTAATGCCTGCCCTGATGAACGCACAACAACTCCAAAGATCAACATCACAAAGATTGCCCAAAAAAGAAGAAGCACTCGCAATCTCAAATTTCAGTCTCGACCCCCTTCTCGACCCCATTCTCGACCTAGATCTCCCATCTGAAATCAAAGCGCAAATTTTTATTCACCTTGATATCGAAGATGCAGGATTTTTAAGATTGACATCTCGAGCTTGGGCTATCACCGGGACCGAGAGACTGTTCCGAGATGGTTTCAAGCTTCACCCTCATTGTCAACCAACAGATATGGATAGGCTGCGTAAAGTATCCGAATGCCCGCATCTAGCTCAAACAATCAAGTCGATAGTCATATATCTAGATTCGAGTGATGCGAGAAAAATTCTTCGGAGACGAATCGCTAATGAAACTGGCTCCTGTGATCCCGTTCACTTGGCAAAAGCTTTCAGCAACCTTCCTAATTTCAAAAGCCTCACGATCACCTCACTTAGCTATCCGCTTTCGGAGGAAATGTTTCAATCAACCTCAACATGGATTCCTAGTTGGAACTGGACAATCGAAGAAGAGCGAACACGATTTATGGCAGATGATCTCTCTCAATGGTATTACACTTCTAATGTAGCAGCGATCAATGCGGCTGGTGTAGAACTTTTGTCCGTTGAATTTGACTGCCTACCCATGGACTGTTTATCATCCCAGGAATTAGGATCTCCTCCTTTCATTCCCCTACAACCCTCTCTGCATCGACTTTGTCTTTTATCCGAGTGTTCTGGCCATCCATACAGATCTCTCAGTGGTCTAGTCACCCCTCTTGAGCAATTATCCATTGGATTCTGGGACTATGGAGTTACATCCTGGCAGGATTCGCTCGTCGCTCAAAGGATCATCGATCTTTTGATTTCGGCACGACGTCTTCGAAGACTAGATTTAATGTTCGTGATGAATCTCTCCACAAGCATGACACCAGATTTTCAAATTGCATGGAAAACTTCATTCTATAGCATCACAATCCCTCGTTTGGAAAGTCTTCGTCTTCATCAAACAGATATTCCAGGATCCCTTCTCATTTCATTTCTCGAGCGACATGGGTCTACTCTCAAGAACTTACATCTTAGCGGAGGATATGAATGCGGACCTGGTAGCGGCTGGAATCATCTCACACGATCTCAATGGAAAGAAATGCTTACCTCTTTGAGAGACAATCTCTCGCTCCAAAAATTCGAACTTCTGACGTATGACGATAGAAAAAATATATATGACTGGAATTGGAATACTGTTCCGGGTACAGACGTAACTTTTGCGAAGTTGTTGGAAAATTATGTGCTAAGAAAAGGTCCATGGCCTTTCTTGATGCCGTTGGAAAAGACGGAACATGATTATTGGGGTTGGAAAGTTGATGCGGAAGTTTGGGGAACGTCGTGATTTTAATAGTTGAAGTCCTGGAATGGATAGAGAATGGAATTTGTTGGGATACTCACTCATAACTCCTGACACCTGTAGAATCAGATTGGAAACTTTTTATCTTCGTGTAGTATACAAGTGTAAGATCGCAAAACCCTCGCCTACTCTTGCACCAGCGCGGGTCTCTCTTGAAATTTATATCGCCATAGAATGGCATACCCGACCACCAGGGGGTGCACAGACTCACGGGACAACATGACAGGAAAGCACAATTTCACACTCAAATTTATCAATTTCAAAACTCAATCAAAATTCCAAATTCTATTTAATATTATTCAGATTAAAATATATGATTTATAAATATAAGATTTATATAATATATAAAGATTAAATCTTAGAAATAAATATTGAATTTAAAAATCAAATAATATATTTTCTTATTAAATTTTTTGATAAGATATTATATAATCGATTGTATAAATTTGAATTTTGTTTTTTTTTGAAATAAAACTTTTATTATATAAAATTCTTATATTTGAGAATAATAATTCTTAATTTCAAAATCAAATATCAATTTTTTGAATTTTAATTGAATTATCAAAATAGCTCTTTTTGGTGTGAAATTGTGCTTTTCCTTTTAAGTGTCTCGTGAGTCTGTGCACCCACTGGTGGACCCGGCATAAAGATTTGATCAGACCACAAAAACAATCCGCCCAATCAATCATTGTTGATTTTTTCCAGTAGGTACGTGCTCGAAGTTGATTAGTATAAGATTTTAATTGTCAATGTTATTATTGTCATTATTGCTATTATTGTCATCATTTCTCAGTAAACTGCCCATCAACACCTAGAAGGATACATGGGATGAGTATACAGACTTAATTTTCGATCGAAAATCGACTGAACATCTCAAAATGTAATAAGAAACAGCATTCTCCCGCTCCATAGAAGCTTGTGAGGATTTGGCAGCTTTTTGGGTAGTGTTTGGTACTAGCAAAGAACAGTTTCCTGGCTTTTAAATAGAGAGAACTGAGATAATGAAGATGTCCATCATGAAATTGAGACGCTTGTGGTCATTCGCTTGGTAGAGTTGTGTGTGAGGTTTGTTCATTAGAGCTTTGTTGATACTATCCTGCGGCTCAAGAAAAATTCCATGCGTCAAGTTAAAAGGGTCCTCTGAGTTTCCGGGCACCTCTTGGATTGTAAGATTGCAATTATCAAATTGAAGGCTGTGAAGGCGTCTTCGTTCTGCCTCCGGCTAGGTCTAATTAATTCAATCAAGTTTAAGCTTCATGAAGTACACTCGCGAGAAGTGTAAGAAGATAATTTAGGTTGTATATCTCCTCTCTCGTGTCCCGTTCGACAGATGTGGAAAAGTGATAACGGAAAGAAAAGTATAGTCAACAGAATATAACATACGGTAATGACCATGTATTTTTATAAGCGTGGGTGATAATGGTAAGATCAATCAGTCCCTTCATCATGGTACCACCGAGAAAGTAGCCGAGTGACATTCGCGGAACTATGCCAGCATTTGTTCATTCTGCCTATGTGGGAAGTTAGGTTTCACGCTCCGTCTTTTCTTTTATATAGTTGTATATTTGCGGGGTTTTGTCCGTACCAGAGGAGTGGGAAGTAGCATTCACGATTTACTAGTGAATTAACATGAAAGTCAACAGTTCAATGAAATCTTTTCAATACAGGATTCAGACAAGCAGGCGGAAACCGAGTGGGTCCGGTTTATATCCTTGTGAATGTGTTGAGGAACTAGGCAAGGAGAAGTATCAAGTTAAAATCCAGACAATTTAAGCATAAAATAAAGCATACACTCAGATAAAAATACACCTGGGAAAATACCACCAATTACTACACGACACATGAAGGCATTAGAGTAAATTTAAGTTTCAATTTGATTATAATAGAATGTCACAGAATAACTTGCTTCGCCAACGCTTGGAATATAACATCGCTAAATCATCATCTTCCCTCGGATCGATCTCATCATAATCAATCACCGCCTACTGATGTCTTTTAGTTCTCGACACCACCACTAGAGTACAAACTAGCAGCAGGCTTAACATTGTAAGACTTCGAAATATCGACACCGAAAGCCAACCATCCAAAGATACCATCAGCAACAGTCTCACCCAAAAGCGAGTAGTTGATCATAGGATCAGAGGAAGCAGCCTCATCAACCAAAACGCTATCCTCAGAGTTCAAAGTTGTTGGTTGGTTGTTGGTGCTGTATGGGGAAACAGCCTCGACTTGAGTAATCAAATCTTGATCGAAGAACATCTGTCCAACGTGGGAGATGACTCCACCACCATAGGTACCGTTCTCATAGGTCGTTCCGTTGAAGTGGACGAGGACGTGGATGTGGTTTGAGCGAGAGGTGTAGTGACCGGGGAAGAGAGTTTGAAATTGAGCGACACCTTCGGAGTCAGTTGGCTGGAGACCGCGGAGGAAAGTAGCATTGATGTTGGAGGCATCGGCGGCGTTGCCGTTAGTTGAGGCGACAATGCCACTATATACACCGGTAGAGTTACAGTGCCAGATCTCGACAAAGGCGTTGGTGACTGGATCGCAGGTAGATATATCAATTACTTGGGTATCGAGAATGAGATCGACTCCCTCTTGCTCTTCGACGATGTCTGTTCGGACATATTCACCCGAACGTCTGAGCTTAGGTATTAGAATTTGCCGACATTTTTGATTGAGGATAGATTATCAACTTACAGTAAGGGCCCTGAGTGACTTCCGGGCTGAGAATACAGGAGTTGTTTCCGGAAAATACAACAGACTCATCGGTGGTAGTGTCATAGTCCACAGTAGACAAGTGTGTGGTGTTGGGAACAGTCACCTCATCTCTTGCCTTCAAGTAAGGTTGCTCTGTTCGCAAAATGGGTTAGTTTCTCTGCGTGAATTTGTGAAGCAGTGGAAAACAGTGAACTGGAACTTACCAGAGCTGATACCTCTCTTCTTTCTCTCACTTTTAGCGATGGCAGAGCGTCTTGCGATAGCCGCTTGCTCAAGACCTCTAGCCTGCAACTTTGCAGAGCAGTGGCTGAGATCACGGGTCTTGAGTTGAGACATGAAGGAAGCTCTCTCGGCAATCTCTTTTCTAACATCATGACCTGGGTGAGCAATGACAGAGGTAGCCAGAATGGCTGAAATAGCAGCTGCTGAGAAATGCATTGTTGGATAAGTGGTAGGTGATTTGCTAAAAAGGTTGTAGATGCTAGAAGACTGGTGCTAGTGATGCTGAGGATGGAAAGAAACTATTTTTCAAACAAAATGTCGTCGAATTTATATATCTTCTCTCCTCCCCATGTTGTGTCTTCCCCCCTTCAAACCTCTTGCCAATGCCGAAGGGGCTTACGAATTCATCTTCAACTGGCAGTCCAATATCCCCAGGGATTGAGCAAAATAGATTAGGTTTTACGTACCCGTTGCCACTTCAATTGTAACCTCCATCTTTTCACTTGCAAAAGAAGAAGAACAACACCTCGAACAGTCTCCATAGCATGTCACTGGCGACGTCCCGCTGGCGCAAGAATAATCGTAACAGTATGTCACTGCCGGCCTCCCACTGGCAGAATGATGGGAGAAACGCAGCAGACGGTTTTTCCAGGAAAGCTCCATGCAGGTACCCGGCCCCGTCGTTCTTGGCAGCTTATTTAGTACTCTAAAATCGCACTGACATATGTCGAGGTCAGTGCATCAAATAAAGGTATATTTGCAACAAGAAACATTTGATTGGACGGAAGAAAAAAGGATGACGGATCTAATAAACCACATTAGCACGGCATTGGGTGCCCTGCTGGACAGTTGACGCGAATTCTCCTTTGAATAGTCTAGAAAGTGGAGCAAAACGCGCGTTGTGGGCCTTGACATTGAAGCATTGCCGCCAAGGCTAGAGTCGACCCTCCCGCTTAATATCTGATCCGAGGCTATGACTCTCTTGAATATTGAGGTCTGGCTGTGCGGTTTCGTATCTTTATTGTATGATAATATCTGGCATTGAAGTGGCTGTATATGTAGATTCTGAGACGATCGGTTCGTCTCTAAAAAGTCTTAAGGTTCATCTGGTAAAGTCAATGGAAGTACCAGAACGACTTTCGACACGCGAAGATCATGAATATACCACATATTTAGTTGATTGATGCCTGATACTTAATTTACTGCCATGGTGAAGAAGAAATATCTTGATATCAGTGATCGATACCTCGGTCCAGATTCGTCGACTTTCCGTAATGCAACGTAGCCATGAAGTTTAAGCACTTGCAGGTTTTTGGAACTTGTAATCCATTCAAAATGACGGTAGTGATATTTGTCTATTCTCAGTTGATTCTTTCAATCCTCATCAGTGTATGGCCGGATCAAAAATGAGTATTCCTCAAATCGATGCTGTTTCCGCTTTGGCCCAAATAACGCATTTGTAGACAACCGAGTAAATCGCGATTTCATTGAATTCCATCACTTTGAAGCGGCGACCGAGTATGAGGTGACATGTTTCCATAACCAATGCATCGGATGTGATTGGCTTTTCAATGTACCATCATATGAATGTCCAGCCGAGCTAATACCGTACCGATGGGAGGATTAAGCGGCGTGTTATCTCATGCATGGAGGATAATTCTGAGATTTATGTTAGCCTTTGAATCAAACAAAGACACTGTTTCCATGCAATAATTCCTAGTCTCTCGAGGAATTTGCATCAGTGACTGCCAGAGTCATGAGTATCGGAATATTTTCTTATCGATAATCTCTGCGGTGAGTAGGTAGTAATTAAGGTGCCAGTTTCCAGAGATGAAAAGCAGTAACAAGTGAAATAAGTGTCGTGGAGCAGATTGGATTTCGTAAAATCCAAGATTGAGACAATCAGAGGTCTCTCTTGATGCCCAAACAAGAAGCTGTTGGAGTACGTAAGGCCTGAATGGATTCTTGATGATGGAATTGATTAAGAACTTTCCTGGGTAGTTCTCGATATCTTAAATTGAAGGCGGGAAATAAAACCCTTGCCAACGATTCATTTGACCCCAGGAGAAGGGACAGGTGTTCTTGGATACTTCTCTAGCCTTGCCTATATCGTTTTCTTCTTTCGGGATTTTGAATTCCCAAAGGACTAGAAACAACCATTCTTCGTTATGTACGGCCTCCTAACAGGTCTTGATCTGACAAGTTTCTGAGAATTTTTTGTAATGGAATGTGGTCTCGGAGGGAATTCTGCGACATTTGTTCTCCTTTGGGACTGTAGAATGTCATGTGACCTCCGCATCACCTAATCTCATTGGGGTTCATTTTTAAAATCTGAAGATACCTATGAAAGTTTTAACGCTCCGGAAAAGAATCTTAAGTGAGATTCAAGTACAAAAAACGGAGGTCGTTTTCACGCCGAGCTAAATTGAGCATCAGAAGAAATTTGGGCAACTGTCGCAATCTTGTGTCTTTGAGCGTCGAGAGTTGACTCGAATCCTGGCAAAATGAGTGAATTAACTTCCACGAAAAGCATTCGATTCGAATCTCTTGATCATACGGGAGGACTTTTGAGTGCTTAGGCTCTCACGTGCTTGGCAGTAATATCTAAAGTTGGAATTGTCAATTTCCACCCGATTTCAGATCGCGTGATTTGAACTCCGAGGGGCAGAGAGTCAGACTCCGGTACACTTGATTCTGAAGAAATTTGTATGGAACTCAAGTGAAAAAGAAAAATCGTCTCCACCTTCGATTTTGGCGGATAATCTTTGATAAGATCAGTATGACGGAGTGAAAAATGACCATGATTCTGAAAGGTCGATCCTCCGCATTGTAACATAGTGGAAACGCATGGCAGCGGCGTATAGTCTTCAACAAGCCCCGTATTTCGTCATAATAGCATGGTGGCGCGTCTTTTGATGGCCAGTGATAATCAACGTCAGGAATTGCAACAAGAAAACTAAGATTTACATCCTAGAAACAAATTCATGCCCCGGTTTAGATGAAGCAAGCTATTGCAATTTAGGCAGTATACAGAGCAGAACCATAATTTTTCTGCCTACATCATTTGCTGGTGAATGCAGGATGTGATCCCAGTCCAGCATCTTGCACGTTGTTGAAGGAATCAGTGTTCGCGCCCGTCACTTATTGATATAATAGGTTTGCTCGTGTATCTGTCAGCAGAGCAGGTGGCATGCATCACAAAGTAAGTGGCAAAGAAAAGCTAAATATATCCTTGAATGGCATGCAAAGCCAAATACTGCGGCTTACGGGACTGAGTCGTGCAACCACCCTTCCGTGTCGTTCTTTAGGTAGGCCACAAGTGGGACGTCATAGTATTGGGGTACTTGAGATAATTCTGACCCTCAGAATTGATCGCATGGGAAAAGGTCTGCACGCTGGTAAAAGAGCAGGGACTGGCATTAGTTCTGCTGACCTTGGATGCCCAGGTGTTGAAATCCCAAGTTCGCGAGTATTGATATTTGATTAATTTCTCTCTAGATTGGTAGAGCCTCGATTGTTTCATGGTAGAAGACCAGTTGTAGGTGCGATCGTATCGAGATACGGTAATTAATATCTCCCTGGCTCATGTCGTCCGTCACGAGAGTATACCTCGGGGAATCATCCTGTCAAGGCTTAGAGCTAATTCATGGTCGGGTGATGACACTTCAAACGAAGGCAAAGTCCACACTGTCCCTGCTCTATCTCTTTAACACTAAATAAGTGATTTCTTTCGTAGGAAAGATCCTGATTCTGAAGCGGTCAAAGATGTATCGCCGTATGGTCTTTCCGCACAGGGCGGTAAAAACGGAAGGTACAGTGGCAAATGCATCGGTTATGCTGTTGAAGTTCGGTGCAGAACCCCATTTTCCAGCCATTTAATTCCCCATAATGTCCGCGCTACGGCTGTATTCAAAGACCGGCTCGGCAAAGATTGTTATCAGTGGCAAAGGAACGAAAATGGTATTTCTTGCATGATACCGAGGGCTCAATCTGTAACTGTCGCACGATTTTGTGTAGTAAACATGTCACCATGAGACGTGGCACCATGGGTTGAAGATCATGGCATTGTCATACTTATATCTGGGTCTACACTGCGGATGTAATACCCAGATATTTTGAATCCCATTATGTATTTCATGTAACTTCGATTCGATATTTTCAACTCGAATTTTGATAAGGAAATTCGGAAAGCAAGCAATAAAGTTGATCAATCCAAATCCGAATGAAGGTTTCGCGGATCTTGTTCCATCAAGAGGCACCTAGAACTCTTGTAGTCTTGTATCGCGGCCACATCAAACTTTCTTAGAACAATATAAGAGCCTTGTAGTGCCATGTGCAAACGTAACTGGCCACTCTGTGTGACCTTAATCTGAGATCAACACAAATGTGGACAGTAAAATTCGCACTGAGCGTGGTAGTATTTCCAAACGTTAACCCGGCGTGCATTGTGTAACAATTGGCATTGAACTAGCTACCTTGTTTTCATGCAGTGGCCGTCAATTCGTCTCAACAAAGGGATACCATGCATATATAGAATATCATTCTCATCTACACTTTCCAGTTCTGGAGGTCGAATACTACTCCAGTACAAGTAGGATTCTAAGATTTTCCACAGGTACGAAGTAATGGTGGTACGGTCGTACCTTTTGCTTGTGATCGCGCGCGCGCAGTTATGAAAAGATATATTAATTGTGACAAACCTGCATATATAAGCACACAAAATATCACTGAAAATTCATGGTGACACATAGAAATATGACCATAATCGACTCACTCTAATCAGAGCAATCAGAGCACTTACCAATAATGTAAGCGCACATATAGCCAAATCCGTTAACCGAGCCAGATTGATGGGTCACATCTACAAAACTAATGCACCCCACTACGGTCCGTACCCCTACTCCGAAGCTCCTTTTTGACTGAATTAGGTTTCGGAGTATCCAAATAAATTCGGCTTGAATTGTTGGGCACCAATCAACGAGAGTGGAGCTGTAGATCAACTCCGGAATTAGAGTAGTTGTATGTTAAAGATTGAGATTCACCAAAAGTGCAAGATTCGGTAATATACTCCAAAGAGTAATCATCTAGCCAGCCTCGGTTCTTTTTATCACTCACGCAAGGGTGGGGTAACTCTTCTGATTATCAATTACTATCTTTACTACCAAATCTTTAATTCCATACATATATGCATTCGGTACCTATTAAATGACATAGAGAATTGATTGGTATCGCTACACCTAAATAGCTTGGAACGCCTGTCGAAAGCCTTGCCCAAATGTTGGTTATATAAATGAAAGGATGAAGTAATATCCAAGAATGCAAATGATTTATACGCGGTCTCGAATCGATTCAGCAGTCTGTGGTGAAATTTCTCACCCTTTGTCTCGTGCAACTTCCGGAGTCAAGGCATGATCCCATTTACATCGGTTTCGTATAACGGGATATCTATAGGGACAGCTTCGTCCTACAAATGTAGATAAAACCCCCTTCTCCACGGCAAGCACGAAAGTAATTCTTGGCCACATTGCATTTTTGAATTCCTGACCAGTCCACAAAATCCCACTAGTGACTTTATTCCAAAAGTGGGTATTCAGATCCTTCAACACTCGTGTACACATCGTCTTATACTGCCAGACTTCTAGCATTAGCCTGCATAGCACTTTTATTCACATCGCTAAGTCCTCGAAGTTTGTGTTTGCCGAAACATCACTATGTCTTCAAGATCTTCTACCTCAGAACCACCAACACCCTCTTTCTCAAAGCCAGTCCGCTCCTGTGCCAATTGCCACAAGCCAGAAACTTCTATGGGAAGCTTCCCCAGTTGTGAACGGTGCAAAACTCCCTACTGCTCTCGCGATTGTCAAAAGGCCGACTGGCCGACTCACGAACCAAATTGTAAAGAACGCTATAAATTCAGTATAACAATACACGGCGATAACATTCCAGACGGTTTGGATATCGAAGCTTTGAAGAAGAAAGCCGAACAAGATGGTAAAGAGTTCCAGTTTATACAACTGCCTTCGGGTCAAACGGGCGGCGGATCGAAGGGAGAAAAGAGGTGAAAATCAAGCTTGGCAAAAGAAACCATCACATTGATGATTGGACAGATATATTCGATGGTCTGATCTAGTTGTGGTGTAAGATCTTTGGCCAATGCAAGGATCACGGCGAATGATCTGCAAAATGTTGGCAGTGCTGGTACTTGGAAAACAGTAGGAGAATTGTTAGTGGGCGATAGACGATCGCAATGGACTGAAATGAATTCCCATAATAGCTGGATGAGGATACTCAACCATCATAAAAGGCGTGATATAGAGGGCATTCTGGTTCTTGTGTAGGCGGCAAGAGCGATGGATGGTCGGATTCGATGCGACGTTGAGATAGTACGTTGTGCTACTAACATGGCATATCAATTTCCATAGTTGAACAATGTAACATAGAAATGTGACATGAGATACAACGATGTCGGAAGTCCGGAGTTTATACTCAGTATTTCCAATGGGTAGTCAGGGCCCTACAATAAAACCTTTCACTATATGAAGACGAATCAGCTTTCACGACATTTTCAATCGATTTCTCCTCATTTGGATGTTAAAATAGACCCAGTCACAGATGTTTTTTGAATATTCGAACTTACTTCAGATCATTGCACAATCAGATTCCAGTGCTTCACCTATAATAAGTACCACATATCAGCCTGCGCCAAGACACTTATGGAAAGAGGTCTGAAGAAGGGGACCTGTAGATCATATGCCACTCAAGAATTCTCAACTAGGTCGAAGCTCACACACTTAAATCGAGATAGACATCTAGAAATGTGAAGAAAGAGTCAATTGGACTTACATGATCACATTCACCGTCAAGAATTGAAGTGAAGATTATCGGGTCATGAGAGCTCGATGATCAACCTCGAAATAATTTCTGTTCTCTCTGGCATCATTCGATCTCCACGCTCTTTCAGATTGAAGCCCATTTTCAACCTTGAAAATATTTGGAGTCAAAATCATCTTTGATGTTGATAGCATCATTCTCGGATCAAACAACAGGGTCCCTTTTACGAGCAACGTTTCTCTGTCGGATTGTAGACCATCATCATCCACGACAATATCCAGTCTAGAAAAAAATGTTCCTGGACTACAGAACGAACGTCCTGGCTCTTCATTGAATCTCAAAGGTGAGTCCGAGTTCAGAACAACCAAGGGCCAAGGCTTGAGTGCCAACTTCGGAGTATCTATATAGAAGACAACCGAGACACCTTCGGTGACTTCATCTGTTTGGATATAATCCGATCATGCTGGATAGCAGAATCGTATGTTATTGGAACCATACGCCCTGGCGAATATGCGACATTCGCCACACAATATCATTTTGAGACGATTTCTGGCTCATCAATTTTTGTATTTGAGTGAGACACTTTCAAGCATGGATACTTGAATCTCATTTCTTCTGCTCGAGACTTCATGAAAGTTTGTATTGAGTTCGCATCGGATTATGTATACACCTAACCTTGCGCGAGGCAATGTTGTACATAGTGCCCCAGGTGCAAATCCCCAAATTCAAAGACAAAGTTTAATCCAGCAACTGCGAGACGTTTCTTGCGCTGGTCAGAGAAGGTTGATCAAGCGCTTTTTGGGGTTGAGACAACTTACTTCAGAGATTAAAGTTCTGAAGTTCATGTCGAGGAAATTCGTTTTTCATGTCTTTGAGGGAAGAGAGGTGTTGGTTTGGCTTTTTTGTGGATAAGAATGAGTATGATAAGATTCCCGACCTACTGAGAGAATACTGGTCGTACTATGATTGCTGAAATCATGATGTCATTCTGAGATCATGGTTTGAAGAGGATCCGCTCTTGATTGCGGGAGGACCCGAGTCTGAAGCTTACGATCGAGGAATCAGAAATCACCACGTGATTTGCGCCTTCATATGGTGACTTTTCACTCATTTTCATCGAGTCGTGAGTGCATTTCCTGGAATAGAAGGTCATGTGTCTTGCCAAGGAGAAGTGGCAAAATATTTCAAAACTTCATGGCACCTTCCAATATATGTATATCGGGTCGGGTAGCTCTACCCTAATACCTTAAATTTAAGCATATATTCGATCGATATCCACTAACTGTATTCATGACTGAATACGAAGTTTCTATTGGCTCTTATAGTGTAAGCAAGGAAAGATTGAAAGTTGTATACGCGAGTTTTCTTTCCCAACCCTTGAATGGCAAAGATCACGTACGGCTATTGAGTCCACCTTTGTGAGGTCCATAGCAAATAGTCCTTTTATCTGACTCAGGGGCTGGCTTGGCATGAAAGCGTTTCAATTTAAAGATATCATTATGCATAATTTCAAACACGTCAAAGACCTCCTCAGTGAAGCTAGTCTCCAATAACGTCCCCTATCTCTTGTAAATGCGCAGCATATATTCACCCACTCCATAAATACTTCTGTTGAAGTAATTTAATCTCATGTTAGCCCTGTCTGTTGCCAAGCTCCTTCTTATCTTTCCCTCCCTTCGCCCCACTTATCGTCACCCTCTTGCTGACCCCTCCTGCGTAACCCCCTTTCACCCCGGGAACCAAACTTATCCCGTTCAGCTACTCTGGAGTACTCATAATGTGTAAGGCTCCGGGCATGGTAGTTCTGAAGTGTGAACTTGCCCTCACAAAGAACTTTAGAGGATATATTTCTAAGCTTATGGATTTCAATATGGTCCATCATTCCTGCTATGATCATGGCAGTCTTGCGGCGTTTATCAACCAATAAGGTATTGTGGCGCTTATGGTTCTGTGCGGCTGTGGTCAGCCGCAAAGGTTGTACAAACATGACTTCAAATTATCATCATGAATACAATACAGCATTCTCTTGGATGTACTTTCAGATCAACTATGGAGGCATCACATCCTAGAGCAAAGTTGAAATACAAATCTCTCGGCTCTAGAGCCGCGATTCGGTTAGTCGTGATACATCCTGGCTCTGGGGATGAGCCTATCAGATGTCACTTAATACATACCAAGCTAGGTGAAATGGCTTACGAGGCATTATCCTATGAATGGAAGGAAGAAAGTAATGACGATCCGACAGTCAACGTGAGCGGTGAAAATGTCACTGTTCGAAAGAACCTGCATGATGCTTTGGTGCACATTAGGCTCCCCGAGACTGGGCTGCACATATGGATCGATGCTCTAAGTATCGACCAATCTGACACTTTAGAGAGAAATGCTCAGATCAAAATTATGGGGCAAATCTACAGTGGTGCTCTAAGAGTTATTGATTGGCTAGGCAATGCGGCAGAGAACAGCGACACTGCACTCAGGATGCTTAAAGAGATTGCTACTCACGCCACTCTCAGAAGGACTGATGGAACGAACTCCGATGAACACTCCAATCAGCTTATTAAATTGTTCAACGGTTTTGATCATGGGGAATGGAAGGCTTTAGTCGCTCTATGTCAGCGTCCGTACTGGTCACGTATCTGGGTATTACAGGAGATACATCTGGCGAAAAGCTATAAAGTACATTGTGGCAAGGAATCTATTGGCGATAGCGACTTTCATGATTCTATCACAATTTTTCACTATGACAAAATGAAGACAGAAAATACCACCGAGTACTTCCATATCATAATTAAGAGCGCTGTGTCTGCGCATAGACTGGCGAAGAATCTTCCCTCCCATTTTCACACATTGCGTCGCTGGATATCTGCCACTTCGTCTGGAGGATTTGTATCTACAAACCCCCATGATATGATTTATGCTTCGCTGGGAGTTTCAAGCGACTGGCAAGACGGTAGAGTGTTACTCATGCCCAATTACAACAAGCCATTACCAGATCTTTTCTTTGACGTAGTACGCATAATAATGGCAAGGCCTCTTGGAAAGCATTCAATCAAAACCTTAAATCGGCTGGCGGAATGTTTTGAATGCACCACAGATCCGAAAGTCAAGAAATTTTTCACGCATCTAAAACCAGTTCCCAAATATTACTTGGCTCAATTGCAAGATTTGATGCTAAGATTCAAATTCAAGGCGCGGAGGTCTCTCAATTTGAAGCCCATCGGCCAATAATACCTACCAGATCTCTCTGGCCTCGTTATCTGTGGGAAACGGCACCGCAGCTCAAAGATACGGTACAAAATTCTCAAGACCCAGGATGACCAATACTTCGGGCTCGCTCTCCTTCAAGTCAAAAATTGCACAGGAATTTGGCTCATAAACGATTCAACCAATTTTCATCAACAAAACTATTTTTATCGTCCACTCCATAGTCTACCGATGATTTCTACGGCCATTTTATTGATGGGTTTCCAGTTCTTGATCTCATTTTCCAGGTCCTTTTCTACTGTCTTCACTGTTCAAGACAATATTTGCATCACTCGAGTAATTTTTCTTCGTCTGTTCACACATTTGATGTACATTTATATGAGACCCCAGAATATAGAGTGAAGGGGGTAATTACTTGCGTCGCAGGAGGAATGCCTGTAGTGTAGTCAAGACAACGACCCGTTTGAGGAATTTTGTCATCTCAAATTCATATTGAGTACGCCTATCACAACTACACTGTTTCTCTAAAGCTCAAATATACGAAATTAATTTCTCTGACGGGGTTTCCGTTCACTAGAAACTGTATATCTTTCTTTTCAGAAAAATTATCTGCTCTCCACGTGATGAACGACAGTGAGATTTTGAGAGACAAAACAAGTGCCTAGAATCCACAGAACCAGTATGTGTTCTCAAGTACTGCCTATGTCCCATGCCTAGATACATGCTTTTACTTGTGTAACGGTAAAGAAACCAGCAAAATGCACGGATTCGCCATGACTTACGAGACAATCGCGTCATTATTATATCGTTTTACGACATCTATTCGCAAAAAACAAAAAAAAGACAACAACGATAGAAGGTGCAAATTCGGGGAAGCTAGAGCCTCATCTCGGTCGATGTATCCCTTAACCATGAATCAAGGTGAGGGATATCTTGTCAGTTATTGCCAGAACAATAAATTTTTGATTTCTTCGCCTTTATCATTTTTCCACCCTCATCTTCTCCTCATTAACTCTACATCAAGTTACGAAGAACTTATGAAATAAGTATTATGTGTAGAATAAGCTATCGATAAGAAGTTGGAGTCTGTGATGCAGATGAGGGGCACCACCTAGCCATATTCATGTTAGATTGCTGATAATTGCTCGAAACATTGGTGGAGCGATGTGCGATTATTGAGGCCTGGTGATTTATGGAGTACTAGTCCTGCTCCTGCTGCCACGGCCGAAACTTCAAGAAAGACGGCAAAACGTTAAATACAGCTCGATGCCCCTATTCGTCAAGAGAAACTCGAAGTCTCATGATCCTTCCTAGAGAGCCTCACTAGTTCTTGCTAAAGTATATCTGAATGTCTACTCGGGTCTTTGGTCTGAAAACAATGTAACAATATTTTCGCATACTTCACCTGCTACGGCGTGCTCGAATGAAACTCTAATCTGCCCTCCTCATATCGGAAGTATCGCATAAACTATTTTTGGCACGTGTGGTTTTGTATTTGTCCTTTGAATTTGTGAATGCAGTGAAGTCTAGATGAATAAAGTTTGAGAAAAATGACATCCAATGTATCCAAATACATCGACGCACAACTGAGCGAAATGCTTTCAAGGGTTTCTTACATTAGATGCGAATTATCATTTTGGATTTGAAACACTGACACTATCAGAGAGCTTGGAAGTTGTTGACACAACAGTTATCTGCTGACACAATCATATCCAACCATTAAATTTCTCCTCTGTTTCTACGGCCGCCAACCCTAAACTAAACCCGGTACTCGTCTGTCGTAATATCAAATCCGTATTGACATCCTCCACCTTTCTGGCGACAGCCGTAAGGGCATTAGCCAAATGATATCCACCTCTAGAGCTTGCAGTCGCAAGCGAGCTCAAATCATTATAATCAAAAGTTGTAAGATGAGTCCAGCCCCGAGTTCTGAAGGCTTCCAGTACAGCTATAAGAATAATTGCAAGATTGACCAAGAAAACAGAGTATACATAAACAGGTTGGCCGAGGCGAACTGCCGCGTAAGTGACTGTCGCATTGACGGTCTTTGTATCGTTCGCAATCATCAATTGTGCGCTCGCGTATGCGACCAATAGGTCATCCATCATTGCTGTGACAGAATTCTCGATTCCCGTCAAATTTATCTTTTCATTGATGGAACAGATGCCCTTGAAAGGAGAGCTGATCACGTGGGTTTGATAATCAGCGATGCTGAAATTCAGCGCAGCTCCAATAAAGCTCTATAGAAAGTCAGATCTGCGTCAAGCATTCAACTAAAAGCTATGGGATATACCTGATAAATACCAGTCAAGTCTTTAGAAGCCAACTCAAACCATCGTTCAACTACATGCGTAAGAATCTAACTGGACAGGGTTTGCTGTTCAGAAGGATCCATGTGAGTCACATCTACTCAGATTTGTTTTCCACCATTCAGGTAAATTGATAGGTGATTGCGTCTTCTCCTCCCCAAGTCACCCATAATCCAATAGCCGCGACATGGATCCGATCAATACAAACAGCACTGAGCACATATATGTCGGTATTGTTGAAGGTATTACTTTGACGACTTGTAATACCAGACAATTAAAGCTTCCAAAATGGGTTGAACTGTGTGAACAAGAGCCATTGATGCGCAAGCGCTTTCGTAATTTCATTGATAGATATAAAATCTAATGACAATTGCGCAAGGTCTCGTTCTTTAAAACCATTGGTTAGATGATTATTTCAATCTTGTTAAGAAGCTAGAACAAACTATATATCATTGAGTACCCACAATGACCGCTAAAGTATTTGAACCCTGAGCGTGTTCATTAGGATTATTCCAAAACGCCTTGCCCGGTTCCAATAATAACTTCCAATCAATTCACATCATAATTTCGCAATCCTGTGTTATACACGCTTTTAACTGCGACGTCTATAAGATCTAAGAAACGATCTCGGTCCAGCAAGAGATCTTCCCAATGCCATTCCCGCTTTTGCCGGCGCGAAGGTGCTGGCACTTTCGAAGCGTGCACGCTGAGATATGTGTGCGATCGGAGACCAGCCAGATTTCGAAAGCCCTTGTGGTTGAGTTCTTCCGGTAAGATCTCAACCATTACTGACCGTTCGGGAAGAAACATACCATGAGTCAGGCCGGCTCCATGAACTCCAACTAGAACGTCAGTCTCACGGACTACCTTGACTTGTTCCGCGAAAGATAGGGATTCGAAGTCAATATTTTGGATTTTTACATGGGGATAGCGTGACACGAGCTCTTCTAAGTAGGAATCTTGATCAACAAGTCGTCGTCGGCGTCGATTGATGAAAGTCAAAACTATGTCCCCATCATGAGGTTTCCAAGGATCCACATTGTAGAAATCAAGAACTCGATCAGAAAACGAACGTAGTAACTCTGAAAGCCCACAATCGTGAATTTGCCAGTCTCCTTGCCAAATAGGATTACTTGCGCCCGGCAATGGGATTATGATATTCTCGAATTCTGTCGTCTCGAGAAGCTCGTTAACTCTGATTATCGGTCTCTGTGCAGTCGCGGTCCAAAGATCTATATAAGGGCCGTCCTTATGTTCGTCTAGAATGACTATCTGAGTGTTTTCTATATCTTCAGGTGTGTAAAACGGAGCGTTTGTTTTAGGATCAACAGCCATTTTCAAGAGATCCATGGTCATGAATGTCGACCAAATTTCCATTAAGCAATGCCATAGATTCCCCTCGCCTTCGCGTTTGACAAGAATGGTATATTTCTTTGTGGTAGAATTTGAATTGAATTTTTTAGATACCGAGACATAGTCGTCAAAAATGACTTTCGTGCCAGTGCCGTACCAGTAAGATCGAAAATTGTTGAAATCGGGGTACCCTTTAGCCTTTTCCTCTCCATCCAAGGTTCGAATCTCACATCCGAGATTGAACTTTTTTTGAGTAGGCTCCCATTTTGCTGACTGCCCGAGGCACAGAGTATCTCTACCTGACCCAGGCCACTTGGTCGTGTGGAAACAGGTCAGATTCGTAGAGGAACCAGGCTTACAGTATGCAGTCGCAGTATCACGCGTATTCTCAAGATATGGACGACCATAACGTTCGGCACAGAAGGAAGAGTGGTAAGGTTGAATATTGTATTCAGTGGGCGCATTTATCTTCGAATTTGGAGGAACAGGTTGTGCCTGGATCTCATTCTGGCTCGGCCATTCCGGAAGTGCATACCGAATTGGAGCTTCCCTCGATGGATGATAGAAAAAAAAGATAACAACCAAGAGAAGCAAAGCGACAGATACAAGAGCTATAGTTCTGAACCTTTGCAATGGGAGAGAAGCGATCATTTTCACGTTTATTCTATACAAAGAATGAATGATAGCCGTGAGGATTATAAAGTATAAGATAATCTCCCAAGGTGCAATATGCTCGAGGGATAAACATTGCCTCGTACACGGAGCGCTAAGCGCCTGAGACTATAGCGACCTTCTCACTTCAGCTAATTTCTGCGTTTCCGGCCGTTCCATGCTGCTAGGCCCCACAGTCATGATGACGGGGCCAGCACGAGCCTATAGGAGAGCCGATAAAGCCCTACCCCCGCCTCCCATTCCGTCCCCTGTTCTCCCCTTAACTCTGATACCCGTGGTTATTCACGAATTGTACACCAAGATGCAAGAGACGAAACGTACCATTACCCCTATTGCCGCGCGCAAGTGTGACATGAAATAGATGTCGTATTCAATCTATAAGTAAGCGCAACTTTAGATCGCAACTAAGTATACCTTCACTACTATGTAGGGGAGGACTAGTTCTTCTTGCCGCAAAATCTAGTCTTGCATACCGGTCTCAACGGTTAGTTCTTAAGCTGAAATTTTTTGTTTGTTTAATGACATGCCAACTTTGCTGTGATTTGCTGATAAGTTCAGGGACCCTTGTAGGTGCAGGACCTTGCTTTGTTGTCGTATAATATCAACCAATCAAGTTCACGTATCATTTGCGTTTATGTCGGTGGAGTAAATTGTGGTTTCGGTTAAATAACCGTCCCGACCTAATTGTCATGTCACATGCATCAATATCCGGATAGCTAAAATGGTAGGGGAATGCACCACTCAGCATGAGGCTCGAGTCTTTATGAAAGATATTAATAAATTTGGGCTTTCCTTGATAATTTAGAGAGATCAGAAAGATCAATGCGTACAGTGGATGATAGGTGATTGCCGGGGGTCAAGTGTAATCCTGCCTTGTGCCTAAGTACCTGGTTGATCTTGCTACTAAGTCCCATAATTTACAAACGAAGGACTCACAACCCAGTTTCGGAGGTTTCGATTTTACAAACTCCTCATAACATTGAGCAGTCATAAACCACCTTTTTCGAAATGATAAGCTTGAGCCATGCGCTGCTTGTGCGTAGTTATTGGATACCGGTGTGGTGGGTTAGCGCTGGTTAAATATTGATCGGATGTTATAGCATGTTCGACCAATGGATCAATAGTTGCTCAGATTCAACGCGACAGTCACCATGATGGTAGAGAAGCCCCTAGTTCGCCAGTCAGGCCTGGGGTCTAATGAGCGAAGTAACCCAGGTCTTGACACTTGCACATTTCCGTTCATCGGGGTTGCCCTATGGAGAGAAACACTTAATTTCAAACTTCACCAACAATAGTCAGTTGCATGTAACCAACATATGTATACCAGGTCGCATGAATAGCATACATTTCAAGGCGTTCTTCTTTCTCCTCAAGACACAGCCTTTGTTGCACCTTTATTCGCATTCCTTTGCTGCTTGTCATCGCTATGGCTTTCTGTGGTCACCTGCGATTGATGTTAAGATTTTGGCTACTTTCTTTTTTTGCCAGGCTTGTATCTGCTGTCTGTAGTGTTCCTCCTATCCCTATACGCATTGGAAATGTGACGTTGTCTACAGGAGAGACAGCACGAGGGCTGGACCTGTCGGTTGGAAGTCCAGAACAACATTTTGCCTTCCTCCCTCAATGGTCAGTTTGCAGATCATCTAATGACGAACTCCGACTTACAGTATCTAGGCCACTAAACAATTCGTTCATTTATGGAACGAATGGATTCTGCAGCAACAGTTGGTCTACCGCGGCTTGCACGACATTCCGTGGTGGCTCATACGACGAGTTTGCATCGAAAAGTCGCGGCGTGCCGACCGCCGATACGTACCCCTCCGACAACTCTCCATATCCTCAACTAGCTATGGTATCTGATAACATAACCTTGAGTTCAAATGTTAGCGTTCTTGATTTTCCCATCGGAATTGCCGATGCAGATTGGGGAGAACAAGGTTATAACCCACAGATGGCCATCGGGCTTGGTACAAACTCGACGATCCTGAATACCCTTTACTCATCAGGTCAAATCGCATCTCGGACGTGGTCCATGTTTTGGGGCCGAACTGGGGCGACAGCAGCGACTCAATTAGATGGAAGTTTTGTCTTTGGGGGTTATGATCGTGCGAAAGTTACTGGATCCAATTATACTCGGAGTCTTTCGTACTCTAAGACATCTTGTTCTTCCGGAATGCTTGTCACCATCACGAATATAGTGCTCAACTTTTCAAATGGAACCGACGCTAGTTTATTTGCTGGAGTTGAATCTGCCGCTATGCAAGCATGCATTCAACCAAGCTTCCCTGTTTTAATGACGATTCCAACCAGTCCTTATTTCAACAATTTTGAGGGACTTACCAATCAAACTATAAATGACAGATCATTTGGAAGGTACTACTATGGTATGCTTTATGGCAATAACTCAAGCCCGTATGTATTCAAAGATTAGTAGAATTATGCGGATGCTAACAACCGTTTCAGTTACACTGGTGACTTTTCTATCACGCTAGACTCTGGAATTTCTGTCCGGATACCGAACGATCAACTTGTGGTTCCCAATCTCACAATCGATCACACGTCAGGCGCTATGGTTGCAAATGTTTCAGAACCCGAACTCGTTCTCAATGCAATTCAATCTATAAATGCCAACGACCTTCCACAGCTAGGGCGACAGTTTCTTTCTGCCGCTTACCTAATGTTAAATCAAGATGCGAATACATTTACACTTTGGCAGGCCAACCCTACCCAGAACGAAGATCTGGTAGCCGTTGATCGCAGCAACAATCTCATAGACGATTTTTGCACTTCACCGTCTACACCAAATAATAATAGTGCTGACGGAGATACTGGAACGTCAAGCAGTGTTCCCATCTCATCTAGTACCCCGTCTAGTACTTCGACTGCAAATAGTCAAAAGTCTGAAAAGGTATCAACAGGGGTTATTGTGGGTGCAGTTATTGGATCTGTCGCTGTGATCGCCATCATCGGGGGAGTCATCATCATTTGGCGTATCTCTCAAAGGAAGAAAAACAATCTCATCACAACAGCTGCGTTCACCGCCAGTATGCCCGAAAAACATCTACCGACATATCCAGAAAATTACCAGACCCAGATCCAAATTCCGCACTTCATTCCTCAAGAGTTGCATGCTAAAACGACTCCTGCCAGCGAACCACAAGAAATGCCTTGAACCTCACTCTCATTTATTTGCCGATGGCATGAACTTCACATATATATTAATTACATTTATTCCGCTAAAGCACTGATTTGATAAGTCTGAAAGAGCTTATCATCGCAGTGTCATAGCATTAATGCTGGGACACAATAAGCTATTTGTGTACAGAAAGACTTCGCTATACCGGACTGGGATATACCGGAATAACTTCCTCATTTTGAACACTTTTTATATAGTAATACCGGATTTTAGGTAAAACCAGAATACCGGATACTTTTTTCGCGAATTCGGTATAAAATTTGGTGGTGAATCTGGTTGAATAAGCTTTTTTTTCTGATTAATAAGCTTGATTTGCTATAGTCACACGATCCTTTTTGAAGAATATCAAAATTTGAAGCTAAAATTGATCAAAACACTTGGACCACCATTATTTATACCGGAATCTTCTTTGTACCGAGATTGATTGATCGAATTTTTCAGTTCGATATAACCAAGCTCTTCTATAGTATCACTTTAAGCCACCAACTCGTGTAATTAGATGATGAAATCAGTTTACTGTTCTAGCTTGCTGCAGATACATATTCGTTATACCCAACAGTAACGTATGTTCGTTGTTGGATCGCACCACCCATTGCTACAAGAAATTATCAGACACGAAAATGTAGACTCAATGTTCAAACGCAGAGCTCAAATGCTTGGGCTTCTTATGTTCCTGGCCGGTTGCTGCATATACAATCATCACCCGTCAAAATTATCTATAATTCACAGCTCAAAAATGAAAACGTGATGTGCTTGATCCCGCGCCACCTCCGTGTGTAAATGATGCTACGCCCATTTTTGGTAAGGGTAAGGGTAAGGGTAAGGGTGTGGTTCGAATATTTATGCAGAATTTTCATCTTCCACTTATTTCTTTCTGTAGAAATGGTAAGGCGGACTCACTAGGGTATGTGGAAGTTACATTATTGATAATTTTTGAGGAGAGAGGTACGACAATATCTCTTTCGAACTATAAGGGGTCTTTTGAGAAGCATTTATGAGGTTTTAGGGGAGATGTATTCCGCTTTTCTTCAAAAAAATGTTAGCACTTCTTTTTCCTTTGTTAGCAATTACTCAAACTAGTGCTTTGAAAGAGGTCTGTAATGTATGAATACAACATACTATGAAAACCTGATCTAGATCGCGAAGTGAGTAACGTGGTTTATCACCGTGTCGCTAATATCACTAGGTCGTTATTCAAAAATACACTCAAACTAAGCTTTTTCTAATAACATAATTTATCAGCATATAGGCCATATCAGCATGTGAACCACTTTCACCTCAATTCATATTTTTCTCTTTTAATATATATTTTATTAATAATCTATGATAAATTTGAATAATCAAGAAGCTTATATACTCCTTATTATTAAAACTATTCAAAAAAACAAAAAACTAAATATTTAAAAGATTATTAAAATATATAATATTACAATATAAAATTAATAGTTTTATTTTTTATACAAAATATCAATATAAATTTTATAATCTTTTAAAATTAAAAAAGAATATTATTATCTATTCACAATAAAGGAGCAGGCCAGTGGAATGCATGTATTATTGACTATATAGATTAATTATATTAAGATAAAATCTAATTACAAAGTAGAAGTGATATATATATAATAGTTTAGTGTATATGTCTTAATTTTCAATACTCTTTTAGAGAGTTTACTCTTTTAATTTCAATACTTAGTTTTAAAGTTTCAGTATATTCTTACATCTTTCAAATATTATTCTTACATATGATTTTATTAATTCATTTGTAATTATATTGTTTATATTAATATAACTAATATTAACTAAATGTTTTTCTATAAAATCCTAAATGAAGTAATAATATATATCAATATACTTTAATCACTTATATAAATATAAATTTTTGATTAATACTAATACTTCTTAATTATCTTTAAGTATTGAAATTTCACTATTATTTCTAATATACTATAATTACTCTAAGTTTTTTAAGAATTGAATTATCTATTACTCTTATTTGATAAACATTATTATAAAAATGTACTCAGTTTTTATATTAAATATAACTATAGATATCTATTTTTTGCTTATTTAAAAAATTGATTTATTATAGAATATTATTATTTTATTAGAAATACTTTTTTAATTAGTTTTATTGTTTATTTAATCTATATTAATATATATTTTGATGGTGTATTATGGGAGGTTATATTCTTTATAAATATCTAATTAAATTCTCTCAAATTCAAAATGTAATTTCTATTTAATATTTAATCTCAAATATCTTATAAGGTTTTTGAGTACAAAATTATAATATTTAATAGAATTAGATATAACTTATACTAATCTCTCGAAATCAAATATAATATTCGATCTAATGTAAATCATAGGGTGAATTATATTATTGATTGCTTATTAATATTCGTTTATATTAATAAGTTTATTATTTGGAAATGTTAATTGTATTTAATTGTAACTCAAGATTAATATCTTTCTTGAGATATATTAATTATAAGAAATCCCAAATCAAATAAGTATTATATTTAGATACTCTTTTTGATTTATAATTAACATTCTTTTTAATTTATTATAAATAATGTATACTTCTAAAATCTTATTAATCTCCCCCAGGTCTTTAATATTAAATTAAGTAAAAAGATTATAATAAAATCATTGAATATCTTGTTTTTGTATAATAATAATATTATTATTATTTATATACTCTAAAAGAATTAGTTGATATGCGTGATTAGTATATAAATATAGATCTATAAGGTTTTATATAAAATCTATTTTAATTAACTTTTTTTTCAAAAAAAAGCTCTAATTTCTATTAGTTTATTTTAGTTTATAAAAACTCCAAAGTATATATAAAATATGATTATAATAAATATAAATATTCTGAGAAAATACTAAATAGATTTCTTTTTTCAAAAATAATTTGATAAATGTATTTTAATATCAAAATAGAATTACTTGAGATTTTTTTTATAATAATTATAAAAAAAAAGGTAAAGAGTATTAAACTGAATTATAGGAACAAAGATTTTGTTATAGTCTTTATTTAAAACTTGACTAAATTCTTTAATTATCAATTTAATCTTAAATTATTTTATCTTATTATTTTTTGTTTTAATAAGAAATATTTATTTTATTGAAATCAAATTATTTTCTTATAATAAAATAAACTTTTTCTAAGTATTATTCTTAACTAATAAATCTATTTCTTTTTGAATTATAATTTACTAATTTTTCATATACTTTTTGTTTATTATTACTTCTTTATATATATTTAATATTTTAATTCTAAGTATTTTTGTTATTAATAAAGCGATATTAGATTCTATTAGTATAGCTATTAAAAGAATTAAGATTTTTAAAATAATTTCATTATTTATCTTCTTTTCGAATTAACAAATATTTGGAATAATCATTATAATATATTGTTACGAGAGAATTAAGCCTATATAAACCCAATTAGCCTAATGTCACGGCGCCAACTACATGTTCTATAGTTGCCTTTGTGTCTCAAATATAGACCACTAGCATGCCCTATTTCTTATAAGTAGCACCTCATTTTTCTATAATTCTTTTATTTTTATAATATAATATAAATCTTTATCTATATTCTAATAGTTTATATTATTTTTATAAAAATTATTATAATTTCATTTTAATTGAATTCTTATTAAAATTACAATATAATTACATTAATTATATTTATTATTAATTTATTATATATTCTAATTACTATTATTCAGAAATTCTATAAAGTTGTTTTATAATTATAAAAATATTCCGAAAATAGTTAATTAAGTATCTATATTTAATTTATTTCTATAATTTTTTCTTTAAATTATATTTTCAATTTTATTAAAATTAATATTTCTTTATTTATAAATTTATTTAATAATTTAAATATTAATGTGGTTTATCATCGAGTGGGCTATATTATTGAATGGGTCATTTTTCCTTTAATTCATATCTTCAAATTTATATTATTCAACAATCATTAAATCAATTGATTAAAACTATTAAGATTTTAATAATCTAGAATCTATTATATCATTTTGATAAATTCTTATATTATATTTAGTTTTTTTATACTTATTATAATATCAATTAGAAAATACTTTTCTATTAGAATTCCTCTCTTTTTGATGTTTGTTGTATTGAATCTGAATATCAATCCTTTATTGAGATAATATATTAAGAGTTTCTTGTTTAATAAATATTCCCTTTTAATATAATTAAATTTTTTTTATATATCAATACTTACTTAATACTTCATTTACTATTCAAAATATACAAATCTTTATATTTAAAAATATATTTTTATAAATTAATCTTTTTGTATTTTTAATTAAAATTAGTATAATCTTGAATATAGGTATAGAGGAGTTTAATTAATAATAAATTATTTGAAATTTAATTAATATTGATTAAAAAAGATTTTTAATTGAATTGTAAGAGATTTGAGAGATTTATTGATTTAGATTGAAAGAGAAGAAAATAGATATACAAATTCGAATATCTAATTTCGAAAATATAATTTCAGAATTTAATAGAATTAAATCTATTCTATGAAATTTTAATTTCATATTCTAAAAAATAATTGATTTTTTATATATAATTTTAAAAATTATAAAAAATTCAATTTTTGAAATATAATTGATATATATTTTAATAAATTTATTAATTTAATTACTATATCGATATTTTAGATTATTAAAATAATTTATATTAAATAATTGAATTAAATGATTTAAATATAATAATAGATTTAAATATATAATATTATTCTTTTTATAATATACTTAAAAAGCTTTTAATTTATAGTTTTTATATCTATTTAATATTAATATTCGATATCTATTCTTTTTTTAATTTTTAATATATTTATCAAAATATTTCAATTATTTTAAATCTATTTTATTATTTGTTTATTTATTAAATATAGATTTAATAATCTAATCTATAGGAAAATCGGTTTTAATATATTAATTGAAAAAATAAATCTATTCTTGAATTACTAGAAATAGGAGTATAGTTTTACCTTTTTTATTATTATATATAATTACTATAGCCTATTTTCTATATCTTATTATATTATTTTATTTCTATTATTTTATTTAATATTAATTATAATTATTTTGGAGTATATTATACTTATTATAAAGCCTATTTTATCAAAATTATAGGAATTATTATCCAAAATATTATATTTTGCTTATATATTTATAATTAATCAAAATTACTTTTTAATAAATTTAAAATTTTTATAAAAAGTTCTTTAAAAGTTATAAATATAATTAAAATATATCTTTAATTTGATTTAATATTTTACAAATTGATATACTCAAAGCTTCTCAATATATATTGTATTTCTCGATTTAAGAATATGATTTACTATATCTTTTTATTTCTTAATTTAAATGAAAAACTTTTTAAATTTATATTAAAAATATATTGAATAATATTTCCTTTTTTAATTTTATAATATTATAATAATTTACCCAAGTTTTTATATAAAATAATAAATTGTTTTATTCTATATTAAAGAGCTATATAAAGAATATTATAAACTTAAAAGCTTTTTAAATACTTAGTTTTTTATTTTTATAAATAATTTTGATAATAAAAAGATTTGGGCTTTTTGATTAGTTGATTTTATAATAATTGATTATAAATTGTGTATAAAAGTGTGAAGATATAAATTGAGGGAAAAGTGGCCTATTCGATGATAAACCATGTTATATAATTTGTAATTATTTAAATTGTATTTGAATTAATTAAATTAATTACAAATTTATTACAAACTCAAATTACTATAATACAAATCTAAATTATTAATATTTATTTAAAGATTATTGAATTAAAGAATATAATTGAAACATTAAAAATTATTATTTATAATAATCTATAAATCCTATTTTATTGAAAATATTTTATTATTTCCAAAAAGTTTAATAATAATAAATAAGATATTATAAAATATTAGAATTAATATATAATATTTTATAATATAATTAATTATTATTTAACTATAAATTACAAAAATAAATCAGAATTCCAAAAGATTACATTCCTTATTAACTTATTCTCTAGTTCTATTTATATAAATAATTCAATATATTTCAATATAATTATTAATAATTTATATAATTCCAATCTTTAATTTCCTAAATAATATATTATAGTAAATATTTAATATAAATTGAATAAGTAATATTAAATTTTTAATCTTTTATATAAAACTTTTATAAATTATAATAAGTATAAAATAAAAAAGATTTTGTTTAATAACTTTATTATCAAATTCAAATAATTTATTATTAAATATAGAAAACCCATTAATAATAAGTCATTAATTTCAAATTCAAAATTTTATAAGAATTAATTAATATTTTAATTAATCATTTTAATAAATTCTTTATTATTAACATTAATTTATAAATAATTTAATAATAAGATATTTATAATAATTTAAAAAAAAAGATTTATTTTAATAACTTATAAAAAAATCAAGGTACCAATTTTAATTATAAATAATCGAAATTTTATAATAGAAAACAAATCTTTATTATATCTTCTTCTATACCTAATTTTTCCAGTAACCCTATACAATTAAATACTGCTTAATAAAATCAGTATCCTCCATCTTATTATATTCGAAAATAATATATTAACCTTGGTTTCTACTTTTATTATAAGAAGTCTAATTATATTAAAAATAACTATGAGGAAAAAAGAGTTAATAATATAAAATATAATATTAATATTAATACTAATATTAATATGAGATATATTTCTTATATTAATCATTTTTTAATAACTAATCAATATTAAAGCCCTGAATCCTATCGCAATATTATTATTTCTTTATATCAGAATTTATTTTTGTTTATTAATTGCTTTTTAATTATATTATTATATTATATCTTTTCAATCCTTTTTAATTTTATTTGAAAAGAATAAAAACTCAATTTTTTAATTAAATATATTAAAAAATTAATTTAATTTATAATTAAAAATCAAGATTTTTTATAGAAAATTTATCTTAATGAATTAAAAGATTAATTATATTTAAAGATTCTTTATATTTTAAATTAATAAATAGTAAATCTCTTAAAATCTTAATAAAAATCTTTTTTGTATTTAATATAATTATTTTATTTATTGGTTTTATAAATAATAGAATTATAGATTATAATTTTATTAATAAAAAAGTTGTTTTTAAGTTTTATATATTTATATACTCTTTTCTCTATATTTATTATTTATTTTTAATTAATAAAAATATTCTTTAATATTCTTTTTAATATATATTTCTAAGTATATAAATTAATAATTATAAAGAGATTAGTTTATTTTATATTATTATTTTATTAATTATAATCCTTAATCTCTCATAGCTTTAATATTATAATTCTATTATTAATTAACGTGTTTTATTAGTGAGTGAATTATATCAATAAATGGGTTATTTTCATCTTAATTTATTCTCTTCTCTTTTAATATATATTTTATTAATAATCTATAATAAATCCGAATAATCAAGAAGCCTATATATTCCTTACTATTAAAGCTATTCAAAAAAACAAAAAAATAAGTATTCGAAAAGTTGTAAAGATATATAATGTTTTGAATATAATATTATAATATAGAATTAATAATTCTATTTCTTATTTCGAATATCAATCTAAATTTAATAATCTTTTAGAATTAGAGGAGAATATTATTTCTAAATATATAATTAATATAAATATAAAAGGATTTTTATTTAAATTAAGAAATATAAAAGATATAGTGAATTATATTCTTGAATTAAGGAATATAAATTGTATTAAAAAGCTTTAAATATATCAATTTATAAAGTATTAAATTAAATTAAAAATGTATTTTAATTGTGTTTTATAATTTTTAAAGAGCTTTTTTATAAAAATTCTAAGTTTATTAAAAAAATGATTTTAATTGATTATGAATATAACAAGCGAAATATAAATATTTTGAATAATAATTTCTATAATTTCAATAAATGAGCTTTATAATAAGTATAATATGCTCTGGAATATAATAATTAATAGTAAATAAATAATAGAAATAAAATAATATATTAAATAATAAAGAATAGACTATAGTAATTATATATAATAATAAAAAAAATGAAATTATATTTTTATTTCTAATAATTTAGAATAGATTTATCTTTTCTAATTAATATATCAAAATCATTTTCCTATAAATTGAGCTATTAAATCTATATTAATAAATAAATAAATAATAAAATAGATTTAGAAATAATTAAATACTTTAATAAATATATTAAAAATCAAAGAAAAAGTAGATATTGATATTAATATTAAATAAATATAAAAATTATAAATCAAAAGCTTTTTAAATATATTATAAAAAGAATAATATTATATATTTAAATCTACTATTATATTTAAGTTATTTAATTTAATTATTTAATATAAACTGTTTTAATAATTTGAAATATTTATATAATAATCAAATTAATAGATTTATTAAAATATATATTAATTATATTTTAAAGATTGAATTCTTTATAATTTTTAAAACTATATATAAAGAATCAATTACTTTTCAAAATATAAAATCAAGATTTTGAGAAATAGATTTAATTTTATTTAATTCTAAAGCTATATTTTCGAAATTAGATATTTGAATTTATATATCCACCCTCCCTTTTTTCAATTTAAATCAATAAATTTCTCAAACTCCTTACAATTCAACTAAAGTTTTTTTTCAATTAATATTAATTAAATCTTAAATAATTTATTATTCATTAAGTTTTTTTATATTTATATTTGAAATGATATTAATTTTAATTAAAAGTATAAAAAAATTAGCTTATAAGAATATACTTTTAAATATAAAGATTTATATATTTTAAATAATAAATAAAATATTAAGTAAATATTGATATATGAAAAAAACCTAATTATATTAAAAAGAAATATTTATTAAATAAAAAACTCTTAATATATTATTTTAATAAAAAATTAATATTTAGATTTAATATAATAAATATTAAAAAGGGAGGAATTTTAATAGAAAAGTATTTTTTAATTAATATTATAATAAATATGGAAAAATAGGTTATAATATAAGAATCTATTAGAATAATATAATAGATTCTAAATTATTAGAATCTTTATAATTTCAATTAATTGATATTATTATTATTGAATAATATGGTTTTGAATAAATAAATTGAGATGAAAGTAACCCACTTACTGATATAACCCACTCACTGATAAAACACGTTAATTAATAATAATATTTAAATTTATATTTATATATTATTTAAGATATTACTACCCCACTAATTTTATAATAATTATTATCCCTAATATAATTAATACTCAAAAAATAATTTTATTAAAAGTAATAAAATTATATTAATTAATTTTAAACCATTTTTATAAAAATTTTATTCTGAAATTAATTTTTATAGAAAA
The DNA here is from genome assembly GCF_014898295.1 of Botrytis byssoidea. Classification (NCBI taxonomy): domain Eukaryota; kingdom Fungi; phylum Ascomycota; class Leotiomycetes; order Helotiales; family Sclerotiniaceae; genus Botrytis; species Botrytis byssoidea. The sequence goes on along the minus strand of NW_024065858.1, from coordinate 605,403 downwards.
AATTATTAATAAAAACTTTGAAAATATTTTATTATTATTTCAAAATTAATTTGTAATCCTCAAATTTATTAAATTTTTTAAATATTTAAAGAAATCTTAATATTATTAATTTCAAAATATTATTTAAATCAAATTTATATTATATTTATTATATTAATAATAAAATAAATATTTAAACTAAAATAATTCTAAATCATTAATTCTAAAATCAATATTAATTTGAATAATTACTAGTTTTAGAATATATAAAAAATTATTATAAAGCAAAAATACTTTATTCTTATTATTATTAATATTATTAAATTTTTTAAATAAATTATTTAATGTTTTATAAAGTATTTAATCTGAAATACAGAATACAAAATTCTTTATAATTAATAATTTTATCTAATTCTATAAGAATTAAAATGCTTATATTATAAAGTATTCTAAAACAAATTAAACAAAGTTTATAAATTATATTATATAATAATAGAAGATATTATTTAATTGTACTATAATCTAATAAATAGTAATATTAACAAATTTATGAAAAAAACAAATTGATTTATTCTTTTTATAATAAAGATTCAAAATAAACTATTTCTTTAATTTTACAATTTATATTTAAAATTTCTATTTTCTTTAGTTAATAAGCTTTTATTATAATACTTTGGAATTATAAAATCAAGATTATATTAAATAAAAAATCATTATATAATAAAGATTATTCAATATTCTTAATTAAGCTTTAAGTTGTTTATAAATAATTTAATAATAATTTAAATAAAAGATTTATTTGAGAATCTCGTTTTTAATTAATTATCCCATTCCTTCTAATTACTAAATTTAAAGAAAGTATTTGAATCTATTAAGATTATTAAGATTTAAATAATATTACTATTAAAAATCGATATTTTTTATTATTAATTAAAGAAATCTTTAATACTTTATATTATATAAAAATCTATATTAAGCTTAATATTATTATTATTTTTAATAAACTATGAATTATGGAAAACTATAAATAGAAAACTGTTTTTTTATTTATTTTAGTTTATTCGAATTATTAATAATATTCTTTAAATTCTATAATATATTTATCTTATTTCAGAATTATATTAACTATATCCTTTTTAATCTTTTAAATAGAATTTATATAATATATTTGAATAATATTCTTATTTATTTTAAGAATATTATAAATTATAGAAAGCATATTTGTAAAGTAATTTAATAATTAATTAATATTAGATTACGAATTGATATTAATAAATATAAATTTGAAACAAAAAGAATTAAATATCTTGATTTAATTATTATTTTAAAAGATATAGAAATAAACTCAAAAAAAGTTAATATTATATTTAATTAGAAATTACTAATTAAATTTAAAAATGTTTAATATTTCTTTAGTTTTATTAATTTTTATTAATATTTTATTCATAATTTTTCTAAAATTATAAAATCTCTTTAATTACCTTTTAAAAAAGAAAAAGATATAGAATTAGATTTTTAATTAAAATTTTTTTTTTAAAATATTAAAAACTATTTTCTCCTTTATCCCAGTTTTTATTATATTTAATCATTATTATTACATAATTATAGAAATTGATATTTCTAATTAACTATAAAAGATATTCTTTTATAATATAATAATAAAGAATATTTACATCTGATAATATATTTCTTATCAAAATATAATATTACTAAATATAATTATAAGATTTATAATAAAGAATTCCTAATTATTATAAAATTACTAAAAAAATAGAAATTAAAATTATATAGAATTTAGAATTTATTCGAAATTATTACTAATTATAAAAACCTTAAATACTTTATATTAATAAAAATATTAAATTAATAATAGATTAAATAAACTAAATTTTTATTTAAATTTAATTTTCGAATTATATATCAATTTGATTATAAAGCTATTTATTCTAATACTTTAAATTACAAAATAAAAGATTATCTAATATATATCAATTCTAATAATAATCGAATCAAAAACTATTTATAGATAATTCTCCTAGAAAGAATATTTGATATTATTACATTCAAAGATATCATTCAATAAGCAAATAATGATTTAAATCTAATTATAGCTCTGATGAATATAATCATTTTTAATATTAATAAGCTAATTAATAATCTTATTAATAAAGTATATGAATTATTCGAATTGGTTATTATTATGTATATAATACTTAGAGGTTTCTTTATTTATTATTAATTATTAGAAATTTGAAAAGATCTTTGAATAATTTTATAAGATTATAAATTAATAAATAATAAAATCTTTTATTATAATCGCCTTTTTGTTTTTTTATTTATTGAATTTTATACATAGATTATATATCAAATATATTCAATTAGACTAACTGAATATTCTAATTATATTAAAATCGTCAATTTTGTTTTTTATATATATTGATAATTTAATATATCAAAAAAAATTGAAATATTTATATAAACTTATCAATTCTATTTTCGAATAAAAACTTCCTATCTCATTATATCTGAATTCCATAAATCACTATTGATATTATTCCACTTTTAATTTGATATTTCTATTAACTATATTATATTATTATTAATCAGCAAATATTATAAAAAAAAGTATTAATATATTATTATAATTATTTATTATTTAATTAAAATATAACATTATATATTAATTATAGAGCTATCTGTCAAAAAGCTTATAAATTGATTTATTAAAAAGATCCATTATTTATATAATATATTCAATAATATTATATTCAATAAAAGCTTATAATTCATTTCTAAATTTTAGAAATATTTATTCAAATATTTATCAATTACTTTGAAACAATTTTTCTTATTTTATTCCGAATCTAATAATTAAATAAAAAGAATTAATATTATAATTAAATGATATCTTTATATCTTTATAAACTTTTATTAGAATAATTAATCTAATTGATTCTTATTTATAGAAATTATATTAAATAATATTATATTGAAAATTATTAATATATCTTTATTCTTTACTAATTATAATTTCCATTTATATTTTAATATCAAATTATTTATATTTATTTTATCAAATTTATTATATTAAAGAAAATAAGAGTTTTTTTAAAATCAATAAGATTGTAGATTAATTTTATTTTATTTTAATTAATTTAAAAATATTTATAATTTAATCAATTTAGAAATACAAAGATTATATTAATAAAACCTATATTGATATTTTTTTATATAAAAAAGATAATAAAATATAAATAAATATAAAGAATATAAAAACTAATTATCTAATAAAAAAAAGTAATAATAAATGGAATAATCTTTATAAAATTCTTAAGATTTATAAATATATTTATTTATTTCAATTCTTAATTAATTTCAAAATCTTTCTAGTATTTTATAGTTTATTACTTCAATTACTTTATTATTCATTAGGATTACTAGATTAGAATATTATTAATATTATTAAATTATATAGAAACTAAGGTTGAATTCTTGAAAAGAATAATAAAATATATAAAAAAATTGAATATTAGGAATTCAAAGAAATCCTTGATTATTATAACAAAAATAGATTTTATTATTAAATCAAATAAAAATATTGTTTAGTATTTTAATAATTTATTAAAGATCTTTATAGCTAGAAAAATATTATTATTATTTTTCATCTAATAAATCCAAATAAGTCAAATCTATTGGTTTGAATAGGTTTTAAAAGATTTATAGCTTTTAATTTTATTAAGCTTTTATCAATATTTATATTAAATATACCAAATACATTTTTGAAATAAGATTGAAATAAATCTAAAAAACTTTATTAATTAATTATTATTTCTAAAAAGATTTATCTTAATTTAATAATAGAAATTAGAGTATTTTAATTATAATTATAAATTGATTGTTTTAAGCAAAAAGTATTATTATAATATCAATTATATATTCTATAATTATCTTCATACTTTAGGTATAGATCACTAGTATACCCTATTTCTTATAAGTAGCACCTCATTCTTCTATAGCTCTTCTACTTTTATGATACAATATAAGTCTTTACCTGTACCCTGACACCTAAGGCTATTAGTGGCGTCACTTTTAGCGTGATATATATTCAATTAATTTTAATACAAACTTATTTAAAAAAAAATAGACTCAAATGATTTTAGAATTTCTTTATTCTTTCATATTATTATTATTACTTTTCTTTCTTTTTTTAAGATTGTACTTTAAATTTGATAATATAAAAACAGATATAATAAATGGTGGATTTTTATTAAATAATATAATATTAGATATTAATAATATATAATCAAATAATAAAGTTATATCAAATAAAATAATTTTTTTATTTATTATCTTCTTCTATCAGATTTATTAAACTATTAATCATTTATTGAATATTTTCATATTTATTTTTATCAAAATATAATATTTCGATATTTGTTTGTTTTAGTATTAGTAAATGTATCTTTATTGAGTCTATAATTATTTTATTTAATAATATTAATGAATTAAATAGAATAGATAATAATTCAGGGATATTCTTAGATTTACCATAAGATCTACAATTAGATTCTATATTCTTAATACCTTACAATTTAACTATACAATTTCTGAATTTGAAATTCAAATCCCTTCCTTTATAACTTTTATTAATTATAATACAATAAAAACAGTAAATATAATCTAATTCTAATAAATATATTTTTATATATTTAATAATATCTTTTGAATATTCTAGAAATATTTCAATTCTTATTATATCACAAAATTTATTATACCTTTATCCTTTTAGAATAATTTTAAGATTAATATAAATATAACATCGATTCCTTCAAATCTTAAATATATTAATATCTAATAATATATTTATAGATACTTTGAATAGATTTTAATCAATTCTATTTGTATCTAAACCAATATTAATATAATTTCGAATATATATATTATATTCAACAATTTCGTTTTAAAATTTTAATAATAAATAAGCTTTTTTCAATATTGTTTTTATATTGATTTCTATAATGTATATATTATATTTAATTGGATTATTTTGGTAAGATAATACAATCACTATAACCTCTGATTATATATTAACTTTCTATTTCCGAATAGTTTGAAGAAACTCTAATATATTATTGATTTTAGCAACAATTATAGCTACTCCTATAGCAAGTTCAATTTCTTGTTTTCAGATTTTTAATAAGAGTATTACATCATTCTTCTATTTCAATAGAATAATTCAATTTATCTTTATAATATTACTAATAATAAGGAGAAAATATCTATATCCTCAAATAATCCTTGGGAAAGGATCAGCAATATCGAAATAAATCAATTGTAGTCTTTTGGATTTTTGTATATTTAATTGATTTAGGATTCTATTAATCATTTTGATAAAAGTATATATTTCATAGATATTAAGAATTG